>NC_133452.1:145109172-145424172 GCF_048565385.1 Saimiri boliviensis
ATTGAGAATAAGCAATATCTGTATTTGTGCCTGGCTTATTTCACTTAAGATAATGACCCCCAGTTCCACCCATGTTGCCACAAATGACAAGATTTTATTCTTTTTTGTGGCCATATAGTATTCCATCGTGTGCATATACCACATCTTCCTTAGCCATTCATCTCTAGATGGACACTTAGGATGATTCCATATCTTTGCGGTTGTGAATAGTGCTGCAGTAAGCCTGGGGCTGCAGGTACAACGATGAAACCATTTTCAGCGGTTTCGTTTACAGCCTCATGCTTTCAGTTTCCAAAACCTGTATACGGCTGAAGAAAATGGTCTTTTTCTCCATAAAGAATCTCTGACTTAGGGCCGGGCGCGGTGGCTCAAGCCTGTAATCCCAGCACTTTGGGAGGCCGAGGCGGGTGGATCACGAGGTCGCGAGATCGAGACCATCCTGGTCAACATGGTGAAATCCCGTCTCTACTAAAAATACAAAAAATTAGCTGGGCATGGTGGTGCGTGCCTGTAATCCCAGCTACTCAGGAGGCTGAGGCAGGAGAATTGCCTGAACCCAGGAGGTGGAGGTTGCGGTGAGCCGAGATCGCGCCATTGCACTCCAGCCTGGGTAACAAGAGCGAAACTCCGTCTCAAAAAAGAATCTCTGACTTAGTTTCACCGCTGGTTTTGTTTCCTTTCCGTCCTAGCCTGCGGGTCGGGTTCCTACGTCAGAGTGCCATCTTGCTACCATGTCGGATTTCCACTAGCATCGTTCTTGCAGCTGGGAAGTCTTCAGCCTTCTCCCTCTGGAAATGTCTACAGTGTTCCCCTCAGGGCTTTCAGTAAAATATGAAAGCTTTGCAAGAAGAAAAACTACACCTCTCTTTACTTCTAGTATGAGGGGCCTAAACTCTCCCAAAGAGCTCCTTTTTTCTTGAACTCTTTGCTATTTGAATTCTTTTTCTTTCCTCATTTTCCTTCTGACCCTCCTCCCCACTAGAGACTGTCTTAAAATTTACTAACAGTTGACTTTCATTTTTGCATTGCTAGCTTAATTTTAAACCAGTTACTCAGCAACTGTTATAAAATAGAGGGGAAAAGAACTTCTTAAAGTCAGAAAACCCCTTTAAAAGTAAGTTGAGAGTCCAGGCACAGTGGCTCACACCTGTAATCCCAGCACTTTCAAAGGCCGAGGCGGGTGGATCACTTGAGGTCGGAAGGTCAAGACCAGCCTGGCCAACATGGTGAAACACCGTCTCTCCTAAAAATACAAAAATTAACCAGGGGTGGTGGCACACATCTGTAATCCCAGCTACTCAGGAAGTTGAGGCAGGAGAATCCCTTGAATCCAGGAGGCAGATGTTGCACTGAGCCGAGATGGTACCACTACACTCCAGCCTGGGTTACAGAGCAAGACTCCATCTCAGAAAGGAGGGAAGGAAGGAAGGAGAGAAAGAAAAGTTAACCAGATACGTAAAAAGCTTTATTTGAATCACCTGTGGCACGTGAAGAAAGTGAAGAACTTGTGTTCTTCAACCAATAACGGTACTGAAGCAGGTATTTCCCAGTGTGAAGGCATCACATGTGCAGCAAAGACAGCTGGAGGCTTTAATCCCAGTATGGACTCCTACGCTGGCTGCAGATCAGCCACGGCCAGCCCGCAATGCACAGAGGCTTCACTTTCTTAATATAGGACAGACACAGTTCAAAGCCTTTTGGTTGTAAAATACTTGCCTCATATCCCCTTCTCTAACCAAATCCTCCAGAGATGGACTTTGGGCTAATGGCAATTCCCACGTGGCCAAAAACACTCCTACTCAGTGCTCAATTTCCAGTGCCTTGGTATTATTTTCTTCTGAAGTCATCCAATCCTTTGGCCTGGATTGAAGCCCTGCCTGGTGTCCTCTGTCTATACCTGCTATTTTCTGAAGGAGAATTTAGGGTATCCTCTGAACTCCCAAAGCATGTGGACAACTCATAGGCACAGCCTGACCCACGTATTGCCAAAAGTGCACCTACAAATTCCTAACTTGCAAGCTCTGTGCCCTCCTCTATAGCAGAAATGCCACTGCAGTCAGTTCTTCTCTGTCCTGGCCCCCTGGCCTCCCAGCGCACAGCACCACCTGGCTCCAGCCTGACACAGTTGCCTACTCTTATCTCTTATACCAGAGTCTGTGATATCCATAATTCATAATCTTGAACCCTTTCCTTCAAGTACAACAGCTTCTCTTGACTCATAACGTAGTAATGAAATATTCATGTGGTATTCAATAAATTTGTAGGTGTGTGCTTAAATGCACGCAGAGAATTCAAAGAAAAGTACATGAGGAGGAGGAGGAGGATGAAACACAATGAGATATGAACTTGAGCCGGTCTTTACTCATAATTAATTCTCTAACATTTAGACTACTTTGGTTACATTCTTAACACTGTTTCTAAAATCACAGCTGCTCAATATTTGAAGAGTATGATTCATGGGAGCCTCTAGAATCATGGGATCACACCCAAGGTGCCATCCAGTGTACCGCCTGGAGACTCCACTCTCTTTGGAAGCTTTGTTCATTGCTAGAAAGTTTGTCTCTTAACAAAAGCCACCTCTCGTGCTGCTTCTATCAGTGGGCTCACCTACTCCTTCCCTCTTGCTTTGTACAGATTAAACTCCTTTGGGTGACAGGCAGTTCAAAGATGTGCCAGCAGTCTCCTGGCATCCTCTGCCATAGTTCCCCTGCCCTGCTTGCGACCTTCCCGCCACCCCAGAACCTTTTCCTCTCTAGACCGGTGTCTACAAACCCATGAGCGTTCTGTGGCTGCTGGGGTGTGGGGCAAGGACGCTGGCAGCAAACAAAACAGGCATGGCTCTTCTACAGTCCTCATGGGACCCGGCTGTCAGACAGCTTTCACCAAGCTTTCTGCAAAGGAAGGGAGACCTCCACACGGTGTTGCTGCCAGCAAGGAACCCCGAAAGCAGCCATCCTTTCTGTGACGGGCCATTTTGGTTCTGTGCTGGTGAACTGCACTCCCCAGGGTCTTCTCTGTCTCAGCATACAAACCTTTCTCTTTCCAGTCGCTCAGGCTGGGAGCCTCGGAGTCACCTTTAACCTGTCTCTTTCTCTCCCACACACTTGCGTTTCCTCAGCAGATCCCATCAGCGGTTCTTTCCAAATCTCTCTGGCACCCAAACCCTTCCCACACCTCCACCTCGCCTCCAAGTTATCTTCACCTCTCACTGGATTCCTGCGGTCGCCTTCTACCTGGGCTTTTCAGCAAGGCAGCCAGAGGGACTCTACTGACGCAGGCACCAGGCCAGGCCACCCTCTCCTGACCCCAGTCCCTTTCAGGGTGGAAGCTGATGTCCCCATCATGGCCTTTGAGGCCCTGAGAGTCTGACCTGCAATGTCTCCCTGACCTCAACCCCTTCCATCCGCCTTTTCCCGCAGCCCCGCTGGCCTCCTTCTGCCCCTCTAAGGTGGAGGCCCCAGCCCACAGCAGGACTGCACCTTCTCGCATCTGCTTCAGTTCTTTGCCTAAAGATCGTCTTCTCAGCAGGATCTCCTTTCGCCACCCTGCTCAAAATTGCAGGCCAGCACTCGCCTTGACCCACCTAGTGCTCCCGTCCGCTCCCTTGCTGCGTGAGTTCTCTCCATGACATGAGCACCTGACACACCACACATAGTCACATATCATAAGGATGGTCTGTCTCTCCCAGAGATGCTGTAAGCTCCACGGGGCAGGGGTTGGCTTGTCTTGTTCTCACTTTATCCACAGTGTCCAGAACAGCACCCAGCACGTAGAAGATTCTCTGTAAATATTTGTTAAATGGTTCATTACACTGTGGGTTCCACGTCTAATACCTGACCTGTCCCCGTTGCAGGGAGAATACCAGGTTCTGCTGGAACTGTATACTGAAAAACGGTCTACCGTGGCCTGTGCCAATGCTACCATCATTTGCTCCTGACCATGGCCTGTAGCAAAAATCACAACCAGCTCCATCTTATGGGACCTCCAAGCCTCTCCGACTGAATGTACTGCATAGGGAGAAGCAGCCAATGACAGAGAGAGGCCTTACAAAGAAGCCCCCAAAGAGTACAGTTGCTAATTTTAGGGCCAGACATCCCCAGACTAGACATCCCCAGACTCCACAGATGTAATGAAGCCCCCAAATGTATCTCTTTCTAAGGGGCCTCTTGACAGTCCCTAAGCAGTCTCGAGCGTCCATCCTTTTTCTCTAATGGATCACCTCACACCAGATTCACCTGCTTTTCAGCTCCTTAGGAGTGCCTCCTCCCAGTTACCAAGAATAAAGAAAGCTGGCCACCATTGTTCATTGTGGTCAGTTCAAAGAATCTTAGTACAATGCTGTAGTTAAAAAGTCATTTCCTGACGGGCGAGGTGGCTCACATCTGTAATCACAGCACTTTGGGAGGCCGAGGCGGGTGGGTCACAAGGTCAAGAGATCGAGACCATCCTGGCCAACATGGTGAAGCCCCGTCTCTACTAAAAAGTACAAAAATTAGCTAGGCATGGTGGCGTGTGCCTGTAGTCCCAGCTACTCGGGAGGCTGAGGCAAGAGAATTTCTTGAACCCGGGAGGCAGAGGTTGCAGTGAGCTGAGAGAGCACCACTGCACTCCAGCCTGGTGACAGAGCGAGACTCCGTCTCAAAAAAAAGGAAAAAAAAAAAAGAAGAAAAAAAGAAAGTCATTTCCTCTAGATACAGTGCTGGGTGCTGGTGCAGCTTAAGCACTTCCAAGAAATTCAAGAGAATGACAGGCTGCCTAAAATTAGAGCACTGGGAAAATGTGCCATTGCTTCTCCTGGGCAGGCCCCCACCCTTGAACCAGGAAGGTCGAAAAGCTGATGCAACCTCACGAATAGGGACATCCAAATCTCGCTTATCCAAACACTCATTTCACTTTCATCCCCCAAAGCATGATTATACCAACCTCAGCACACAATGGCTCTCATTACTGCATTCACTAATTAATGCAAGGAATAACTGCTGAACACTTTTTTTTTTTTTTTTTTTTTGCGATGGAGTTTTGCTCTTGTTACTCAGACTGGAGTGCAATGGTGTGATCTTGGCTCATCGCAACCTCCACCTCCCGGGTTCAAGCAATTCTCCTGCCTCAGCCTCCCCAGTAGCTGGGATTACAGGCATGTGCCACCACACCCAGCTAATTTTGTATTTTTAGTATAGATGGGGTTTCTCCATGTTGGTCGGGCTGGTCTTGAACTCCCGACCTCAGGGGATCCACCCACCTGGGCCTCTCAAAGTGCTGGGATTACAGGCATGAGCCACCGCACCCGGCCAAGAACACTTAATGTGTATCAAGAACTGTGTTTGTAAGATGTCTTCTTCAATGTTCTCCATAAGTGAGCATGTTGCCCATCCTACTGCCAGAGCCATTTCTGCAGCCCTGCCTTCTCTCCTGGGATGCACTGATTGCATGGCGGGCTCCATAGCCCCTTCACCATCCAATGCCTCTCCCCTTCCAGTGTCCTTGCTGGCCCTCTTGCTCCTGCTAAGGGGCTGGAGTAAGATGGGTGAACTGACGCTATCATTCATTAAAGTGTCACTATATTAGAGATTAAAAGAGGAAAAATTCCGTAGTTTAAAAACCAGCAGTTGCTATTAATCACGATTTGTACATAATTAAACCACCCAGAACAGCAGTTCATAAATGCCTGGTGAATGAGAACTTTAAGACCAGCATCTGGGGTTTCTGGGTTATGAAGAGAAAAAATTACAGCAATGTCCTCCCCTAGGCCCAAGGTGCTTGAGAGACAAGACATGTGTGGCCACGCCAGGCAGGAGCAAATCTCTGAATGGACGTAAGGGTGACAGTGTTACCCACAAGAACAGCAACCTCCACCTCCCGGGTTCAAACGATTCTCCCGCCTCAGCCTCCCAAGTAGCTGGGATTACAGGCACGTGCCACCACACCCAGCTAATTTTGTATTTTTGGTAGAGATGGAGTTTCTCCATGTTGGTCAGGCTGGTCTCGAACTCCGCCCGCCTCGGCCTCTTAAAGTGCTGAGATTACAAGTGTGAGCCACCGCGCCTGGCCAAGAACATTTCATGTGTAAAGGTCCCCTGGCCATTCCCTCTAGCTTGAAACATTCACCCCACTCCCTTTTCAGTAACCGTCACTACGAGTAGGAAAGGCCCTGGCTAGGCTGTGTACGCACATGTTCTAACAGTACCATACAGCTGTCACAGCCTTCCAAAGACACAAGCGGAACTCAGCCAGTCCCTTCCCAATCCCTTTACCCTTTTCTTCAGATTGACTGTGTGGGTATGTGTGCATGAGAGAGAGAGGGAGGGAGAGAGAAAGTTTCAGATGCTAGAGGTTTGTATTAAAGTGGAATTTCCATATATGGAGCCGAACCTAGTCATAGCTTAATATACAAGTACACAGCAGTTTCACTAAGGACATGATTTGAGAGAAAATTTTTTAAAAGCTTATTTGTCCCAGAATACATCTTTTCTTAGTGCCCTGTCATGGGCTTAAATTTCACCATTAGTTTTATTCCAGCAAGTTGAGAACATTTTTCAGTGTCCAGGAGTCTCCTCTTGGAATATGAACAGCCCTGATAGAGAAACGTTGGAGTCGTTGTCACTATTTAACACTCTGGCAGGATGGAGTCACTAAGATGACTCTCAAAGTGCCAGCCCAGGAAGCAGGGGTGTCGGAGGAGGTGAGTGACCCCAAGCCAAGCTCTCTCGGGCTAGCCATTGTGTGGTGCCTGGGGTGGAATCAAAGTGCCTGTACATCTACCAAAGAAAGTAAATTGACTTCTCCTGTAAAGAGAATTGCTACTGTTTCAAAAGTCACTAACAAGAACTCCAAAAATTTGTCCTCAATAAAGTTTTCTGAAGAAGAAGAAAACAGTTTGGTTCAAGATGATCCAGCGCCACCACAATTAAGGAACTGCTGTGCAAATCAGCCAGCTTCAGACGTTTGAGCGCCCACCGACTCGTCTTTATATTTTGAGGGCAATTTCCATTGTTACGTATAGAATGTTTTAAAAATATTTTTCAGGGACATTCCAGTGGCCAAGGGAAGCTTTGTCAGGCTAGAGTCTAGGCAGAATGCTGAAAAGGCCCTCTGGACAGTGTGATCGCATCTCTTAGAATGTTTTGGCTCTGAGGAACAGAGAACTCAGCTGAACTGGCTAATGCCTAGGGGGACTCGGTTGTCTCCCATGACTGCTGGGTCCCAAGGTAATTTAGCCGTCAACCGAAATTTGCTGCTGAGGTTCATGCATCATCAGCCTTTCACCTCCATTTCTCCACAGTTCATCCACCTGGGGTCTCCCGGAATACTGGCTTTAACCTTAGGCAGTCTGTCCTACAATAACAAATCATTTCAGTAACTGAAGACCTCACATCCACACTGTCCATAGTACAGCAGGCAAGAAAGACCTTTATCCTAAAACCCTGTCATTCATTCTGATTAGAATGGCTTGGGTCACGTGATCTCTCCTTGTAACCACATCAAACCAATCTAGTTTAACTTTTATGTAATAAAGTTGTGAGTTGTTTTTCTGTTGCCGTGGACCCCCAGGTTGAAGATTATGTAACCTGAGCATGCCCAAACGTACGACCACAGGGGGAATCTAAGTGCAAGACTAAGGAGTGGAAACTTAAGAAATCAACACAGCCTGTCAGGATCCAAGATCTGATCATATCAGCTTCCAGCATCACCCCATGGCAGGATCCAATCAGATCATACCTCCCAGCATTCCCTCATTGCAAATGCAATCAGATCATGCCTCCCAGCATCCCCTCATTGCAAATCCAATCAGATCATGCCTCCCAGCATCCCCTCATTGCAACTCCAATCAGATCATGCCACCCAGCATGCCCTCATTGCAAATCCAATCAGATCATGCCTCCCAGCATCCCTTCGTTGCAAATCCAATCAGATCACGTCTCCCAGCATCCCCTCATTGCAAATCCAATCAGATCATGCCTTATGACCCCATGCTTATAAAACTAGACCTAAACTCCTACTTGCAGAGACAGGTTGGAGTGTTTCCTCCTGTCTCCATGCCGGTTGACTTGCAGTAAACCTTTTCTTTTCTTAAAAGGCAGTGCCATGGTATTGGCTGCCATGCACATTAGGCAGCAAGCCCATATTGCTCAGTAACATCCTGACCAACCACTTTGGCCCTGCCCTGACTGGCTTAACCTATGTCACATGCCTCACCCCAAGAGCTGGATCAGAGTTATTCCCACGGGAACCACACGTGTTTCTAAGTGGAAACTGGGGGAGTCGCAAAGCAGTAAAGGGAGAGAAAGGGAACGTGGAGTCCAGAGCATGTCTCGAATTAGGCCAGTTTTAAGTTCCAATTCTCCCCTAGTGTTCACTGGGCAAGTGACTTTTATTGTCTAAGCCCCAGTTTTCTCATCTGTAAGTGCTGACTATAGTAATAGGACCTGTCTTGTAGAGACACTGTGAGAATTAATGAGAGGATGCATGTAAAATGCAGAGAAGAGGACCTGGCATGTCACTCAATAAAATGAGTCATTATTATGTTAAGGTGGGTGTTCACCTGTGGTGCGTCCTTTCAGGTGTTCATCTGAAAGCCCCCTTTCCTAATTTATCTCTCTTATCCTCCTATATCATCACAGCAAACAATCCTAGAAGCCCAGCGCTCACCCATAAGCCCACATTCCCTTCTAGGTCCTGAGACACGCTCTTGGCATCTTGATTTCTTCTAAGTGTAGCTAGTTTTATTAGACCTGGCGTGGGGGCATGTTTCCTGAGCCATGAACTCTGAGAATAATTTAAGGGAAACCTTTGGGTATGCATATTCCTCCCCACAAACAGAAACCATATAACCAGGCCAAAAGGGCCTATGAAGGAAAATGTGAGCCAAGCGTGGTTGCTCACGCCTGTAATCCCAGCACTTTGGGAGGCCGAGGAGGGTAAATCACCTAAGGTCAGGAATTCAAGAAAAGCCGGGCCAAGATGGTGAAACCTCGTTTCTGCTAAAAATACAAAAATCAGCGTGGCATGGTTGCACGTGCCTATTAATCCCAGCTACTCTGGAGGCTGAGGCAGGAGAATCACTTGAACGCTGGAGGCAGAGGCTGCAGTGAGCCAAGTTCATGCCATTACACTCCAGCCTGGGCAACAGAGCAAGACTCTGTATCAAAAAAAAAAAAAAAAAAAAAGGAAAGAAAGAAAAGCAAATATGTGTGTTTTTAATTTAAACTTGTTTCCTGCACACAAAGACACCCACCCAAGACATGAAGAACTAAATGTGACATCTGCAAATGTAACAATTACATCTGCCTTCAGGAAAAATAACCCAAAATAGCTAGCATGAGGACAGAAAGGGCCACATCCTGATTATAACCCAGACTTGTTAAGGTGGGGAGTTTATTATCTGAACAGTTCAACGATAGGTTTGAATTGTCTGTATTTTTCTCAATCAACAAAACGAGGTAGTCCATCTAATTGTCCAATCATTTTATCAGGCAAGCAGGGGTCCTGAATGGGTTATAAAAGAGTTATTTCCATCTAGTTTGTAAATGTCTTCAGTTACTTAGTTTGGAACGAAGACTTCAGCTGCATTCAAATGCTCTGGCCTGAAATATTCTTCTCCCCATGCGCCCAGCTTTCTTTTCGTATGTGACACAAAACCACATTTTTCCCCCAGTGATTTGGTCTCCTCACTTCTGTGGAAAAGAGAACGTATTGACGTTCCTTTAGCCAAAAACAATAGTATCTTCTGCCAGCTGATATTTTTCTGGATTTCCCTGAAACCCAACCAAGAACGGAAAGACAGAAAATATCCCTGCCACTGAAAGCTGTATCATATCACTGCAGCTTTCTTTCCTTTTCTCTGCTGAGAAGTGGTAGAAGACAATTCAAGAAAGAGCCAGAGAATGTCACTGACATAATCAAGGGGATGCCATCAGGTTTCCACATAAAGATAAACTACGAAGATTAAAATATGTGAGTGCAGAAAGATAACATCTGGGAACGCAGAACAACAAGCAGGATGATAATAGTCGTGTAAAAGCTAACCATGATTAGTGCAGGATCTCTGTAATGCCAGCATTGTGCTCGGCCTGCATCTCAATACTTAATCTCCAGAACAGTCACTGGATGCGTAACACAATGGTCCACATTATAGAAGAGGAAGTCAGGGATTAGAGAAGTTGAGGAACTGGCCTAAGGTTCCCCAGGCCTGTGAGCACCATCAGGGAGCCAGGATTCAAATCTGTCCCACTCCAAATCCAGGCTCTTCCTATCTAAGGTTGCTTGGCTGTTTTGAGAAACACCGTGTAATGAAGAAACACTTCATGGTTTTAGATGCAGGCTTGCAGAATGTGGTAACTCAAGCAGCAAATAAGCTGAAAACAAAGGCAGGCTAATGACAGTTTAGATTAACTCAATGATGACAGCATAGAATTAAAAACCAATCATGAGTACTAGTCAGTTTCATGATTTGTTAACATGCCTCCACAAAAGCTTTCGGTCACTCACTGTCAAATCCACCTGAGTGAATGCGCCGTAAGCAGAGTCTGGCTTTTTCACTGTTTCCTTCTTTCCCTTCATAAATCTTTATTTGGTACCTCTGTTTTTTCTAGCACTGTATTAAGCACAATACATAGACTGTAAAAATAAGTAATATATAATATAATCCCAATTCAAACTCAGCTTGTCTTTTAGGAAAAGGGAAGAAAAAGAGTATCAAAAATCTCTTATGATGGAGAAACCATGGTAAGCAGCACAAGGCAAGAACAAAGCTCTGTGGATGGCTTTGAGGCTGGGAGGACACGTGGCTTGCCTCACGTGGAAGGAGAGAACGTGCTCGCCCTAGAAGATTGGCTGGGACATTGGAGGCCCTGGTGCCCACATGTTGTGGACAAGCTCCTGGGGGCAGAGGCAGAGTGGGAAGGATGGCCTGGGGTCCCGTCTCCCTCCCCAGCCCCTTGGTTTTATGTCAGAGCCTTCTGCAGAGAGAAGCAATAGCTAGGAGCTAACTTTATAAGGAATTCGGCCAGGCGCGGTGGCTCAAGCCTGTAATCCCAGCACTTTGGGAGGCCGAGGCGGGTGGATCACGAGGTCGAGAGATCGAGACCATCCTGGTCAACATGGTGAAACCCCGTCTCTACTAAAAATACAAAAAACTAGCTGGGCGTGGTGGCGCGTGCCTGTAATCCCAGCTACTTAGGAGGCTGAGGCAGGAGAATTGCCTGAGCCCAGGAGGTGGAGATTGCGGTGAGCCGAGATCGTGCCATTGCCCTCCAGCCTGGGTAACAAGAGCGAAACTCCGTCTCAAAAAAAAAAAAAAAAAAAAGGAATTCGGAGAAATGCCAGGGCACCCGCAGCATCACAGGGTCCCAGTGCCAAGGTGGCATAAGGGCAGGAAGGTAGGGCACACCATAGCTTGTTCCATGAACCTGGGGGGTCCCAGAACACAGGAGGGAAGGCCAGCAAGGTCTAGACACAGGTCCCCCCACTGCCCCGATGCACACCATGGCAGAGACTGTCTTCATGTACCTTAAGCATCTTGGGTGGCAGGAGGGAGCTAAAGGGTGAAATAGGAAAGAACTGCTCTTGAGCTGACAAGGGGCTTCCAGAAATAAGCAGGATAGGGGGCGAGCAGAAACTGAAGATTCTGTAACATGCAAGTAGGGTTATAAGTAAGTGATATTTAATTAAGTTATTATTGCTGAAATGTCTTCATATGAACCCACAGACTGTTGACACAGAAGAAATTCCTATTTCCCTGGTGAACAGGCTTCTCCTCCCTCGGAGCCACCCCAGAATGGGGATCCTATTTCCTCACCAAGCACCCCACCACAGCTCCTTCTGTTTCCCCCACTGCTGTCTGGAGACCCACGTGAATTTACTTGTAATGCCCGCACTATCCCTATATGTTGTTTTCCCCGCTGCTCTCAGACAGACAATAAGTAGAACTCATTGCATTTTTATATTCTGGGCCAGAGCACACTCCCCAGCCCCCATAGCACATCCATCAATCTCACTCCCAAAGCAAATTGGGGGGAAGGGGGTCTAGAGGAGAGGAAGCTTGAAGCTCAAACTAATTTACAAAGTATTACATATCTAAATACATGACAAAATAGAATTTGTAGAGGATGGTCCTAGCAACCCAGACAATACATGTAACTAACATTCATGAGCCAGTTACTTAGAGCTTTATTGCATCCCTAACTTTCTGGTTCCATAAAAACCACATGTGGTCTTGACTACAGGTGCATGAGCTGAAAGCCATAGAGTAAGAGTTCAGGCTAGCAAGTTTCCTGGGTGGTGGTAATTTAGCTAAAGCCATGGGAGTGCACACTAGGGTTGCCTGAGAACCAGGCTCTAATTGTGTAACAAGGATGCCTTGGCAGACTTCCAACTGGTAGAATGGCCTTTGTTTCAAAAGAAACCAATGCTTCCTCATGCACCCAGACCCAAAACCCATGCTTGGGATTACCTCTTGCCTAGATGGCATCTTGCAGGAATTCAAAAAAGGCGCCCTTTCTGGGTGGAACCTGAGTCAGCGGCAGATGACTGAGCAAGCAGATGGTATGTTTATGCAAAACAAAGAGGTATCCCAAGATAGCCTGGGAAAAGGTGTGTATGCTAGATTTCAGTCCCCATTCTCTCCTTGGTCAGGGGTCCTTGTGCAGTCCACAACCCACACAATCTTACCCAGCAGCAAGGGCTTTGGAATCTTTTCTTGCCACATGGCACATGTCGATGAAAGAGGGCTAAATAAAGGGAGTATTCTGCCTCAAGGAGACATCAGTCACTCCTGTTGATAGATGTTCCCCGATCTCATCACCACCCCACCCTACCCAACCTTGACTTGTCACTACCAACCACCCCCCAACCTTAATCAGGAAACATCTCAGCTAAAAGCGATTCTGGAGGCAGAACTGCTAAGTGAAACAAACACATCGGCTTCCCTTCTAATCTTGCTTGTTCCTGCCATTTTTTATATATACTTGGAACTGTCCTTGTTCTATTATAACAACAAAAAGTCATTAACGCCCTTGTACCATAACAGGCTTGTTCTTTTCCAAATAAAACGGCTACTGCATCATTTTTGGGATATCACTCCCTCAACACAGCTGTGCTTCTCTGATGCACAGAGTCCCTCTAATTTAAGAGTCCTTCTTTGGGGTCCCCAAAGCACCCTGCCCTTCCTTGCCCATGGCAAGACACCAACCACATTCTATGATCATTTCTTGTTTAGCTGTTTGTGCCCCGAACTAGAACAACAGTCACCTGAGAGCAGAAACAGGATCTGTTCACCTCCGAACAAATCCCCAGCACTTGGTTTAAGATATTTGTTGAATGAATGGTCTAAGGAAGAACAAGAACATTGGGTCACGTGCTGTATTGTTTCCCAGAGCTGCTGCAACCAAGTACCACAAGAGGTATAGCTTTAAACAACAGAAATGTATCATCTCATCGCTCTGGAGGCCAGAAGCCTGACATCAAGGTGGCAGGCAAGCCGGGCTCCCTCCGAAGCTGCGAGGGTAGGGCCTGCTCCTGCCTCTCTCTTGCTTCTGGGAGTCCCGGGCATTCCTTGGCTTGTGGATGTATTTCTCCAGTCCTTCACTTCACACCACCCTCTCCTGTGTCTCTTCACTTCATCTTCCTTCTGTGCCTGTCTGTCTGGGTGTCCAGATTTTCCCTTTTAGCAAGGACATCAATCATACTGGACTTGGGCCCACCCTCAGGGCTTCGTTTTAATTCGATTACCTCTTAAAGACTCTATTGCCAAATGCAGTCACATTCTAAGGCACTAGGGCTTAAGACATCAATGTATCTTTTGGAGAGGCACACAACTCAAGCCGTGACATTCTCCCGTGATCTGGCCAAGATTTTCAGCTGGGTAATTTTACTAAATCTTCATGGCAATCCCACAGAGTTGGTACTATAACCTTCATTATTCATACTACTAGGAAGCTAAGACTCAACGAGGGATGACAAGATATTCGTTGGTGAAGCCGGGTTTAGTATCCATGTAGGTGACTTCAACACTAGACACCCAGCTGGTTCAGACCAGTTGGGGCTTCAGTACAGATGGACCTCAGTTCAAGTCCTGCCTCTGCCACCTATGGGCCATGAGACATCTGTTTCCTTGTCTGTTAAATAGAAATGATGACAAGACAATTGCCATAGAATGTGCAGCGCAGAGACTGACAAAAATCGGCTCATATTGTATCACGATATCACTCTAACTAGGTCTTCCCAACAAGTGGCCCTCGTGACAGTAGCAGAATTCGGTTAGAAATGGGCCAAGCATGGTGGCTCACGCCTGTAATCCCAGAACTTTGGGAGGCCGAGGCAGGCAGATCACCTGACTTTGGGAGTTTGAGACCAGCCTGACTAACACGGCGGAACACTGTCTCTACTAAAAATACAAAATTAGCCGGGTGTGGTGGTGTATGCCTGTAATCCCAGCTACTCGGGAGGCTGAGACTAGAGAATTGCTTGAACCCCAGAGGCAGAAGTTGCAGTGAGCCGAGATCACACCATTGCACTTCAGCCTGGGTGGCAAGAGCAAAAGTCAGTCTCAAAAAAAAAAAAAAAAAAGAAAAAAGAAAAAAAATGAAGCCGCAGCCTCCAGCCTATCTCTGCAGAGGGTGAGACTTACAGAACCCAGCTGTCCTTTTGTGCATGCAGAGGCCATCTGTTTCCATTCCCGCCCTCCCTCCTCCAGCGCTCTGTGCTTAGATATGATCTCAGGAGAGCAGGATGGCAGGAGCAGCTGCCCAGCCCAGATCCCTCCCTGCTGCCGTAGCATTCCACGCACTCTTTATACCTGCCCTTTTCTTTCCATAGCCCCTACTGTTACTGTTTCATAAAGACAATAAAAATGGGATGACTTTCATGCGACCACAAATCACAGAAGCCCTCTAGAGGCCCTTTCAGTCAAAGAATAACTTAAGTGGGGGAACTCACCACCGCGACCCCTACAATTCCCAAGAAAGCAAAACGCACACTTTCTTTGGAGATGTCTTTCAGTAATGCCAGCCGTACAGTCCTAAAATTGCACATAACCCATGACCTTATGACTTTTTCTCCTTTCTTTCCCTGCTTTTCTTAAAGTGGTATAAACCTGAAAGCATGTTGCCATGAAAAACAGAGAGGGGCTGAGTCTCGGCTCCATCATATTCTGGCTGTGTGACCTTAGGCAAAGCTACTTAATTTTTTTTTTTTTTGACAGAATTTCACACTTGTTGCCCAGAGTGGAGTGCAATGGCATGATCTTGGCTCACCACAACCCTCCACCTCCCAGTTCAAGCGATTCTTCTGCCTCAGCCTCCCAAGTAGCTGAGGTTACAGGCGTGCACCACCATGCCTGGATAATTTTTTTTTTTAGTAGAGACAGTTTCTCCATGTTGGTCAGGCTGGTCTTGAACTCCCGACCTCAAGTAATCCACCTGCCTCAGCCTCCCAAAGTGCTAGCATTGCATGCATGAGCCATCATGCCCTGCCGCTACTTATTTTTTTTATGCGTCAGCTTCCTCATCTGTAAAATGGGCCAACAATTTCTGCCTCCCAGATTGCTGTGTGGAACATGCAACATGCCAAGCTTGGTGGGGACTCAGGGGATATTATTCCCTCTTCCTTTTCCTTAAGTCATTTTTAACTGCATGCATTAAAACAGGCACAAGGTATTTATACACAACATTAGAACAATTGTAAATATAGTCAGGAAGAAAATGTGAACTCTGAATTCACTGATGCAGCTTGTATTTTTAAGAAATAGAAAGATCAGCTTGGGAAGATGAAAAAGTTCTGGGATAGTGGTGATGGTTACACAATGTGAATGTGCCTGATGCCAGAGAATACAAAGAAATGCTTAAAACGGGTAAATTTATGTTCTATGTATTTTACCAAAATGTAAAGTACTGAAAATTAAAATATTTAAATTAAAATTGCTAATTAAAATTTTTTTTAAAAGTTCATTCTGAGTTTATTTTCCTTACTGGGCAAGGAAAAGAGAATGGATCCTTGACTGTTCAATACTTGATGCCTTTCCCAATAATTTAACATTTTTACAAAGCATTCACTATTGTATAAGCCTATTCAACTTTCTTTGATTCTGAAATGTTGGCAGACATTGACACTATAATGAAAACTTATTCAAAAGCATTCTTTAAATTTTCTCAAAATGCCTTTTTTTTTTTTTTTTTTTTTTTTTTTTTGAGATGTAGTCTCACTCAGCCACCCAAGCCGGCGTGTAGTGGTGCCATCTCAGCTCACTGCAACCACCGTCTCCCAGGTTCAAGTGATTCTCCCATCTCAGTCTCCCTAGTAGCTTGGATTACATGCACCCATCTTCATGCCCTGCTAATTTTTGTATTTTAGTAGAGATGGGGTTTTACCATGTTGGTCAGGCTGGTCTTGAGCTCCTGACCTCTGGTGATCCGTCCACCTCAGCCTCCCAAATTGCTAGGATTACAGGTGTGAGCCATCACCCCTGGCCCTGCTTTGTTCTTTAAAAAGGTAACAGCCTCTTTAACTGAGGCTGGGATCAGAGTCAAACTCCCTTTGGGGAACAGGAAAGTATCTCTTATCAGAGGAATACAGAGAGTGAAGGTCTTAGCACTCTTGGGCTTCATACTACTGTGAAAGTTTCTCTCTCTCTCTCTCTCTCTCTCTCTCTCTCTCTCTCTCTGCCTGTCTCCCTCTCTACCTTCTGAGGAAGAGAAAGGAAGGAAGTGGATGGAGAAGCTTTGATGCAATTCAAGCAAACAAATTGGTTCAAATACCCTAGAAAGAGTGAAAACAAGAGATGATAGCATTTCACTGAGAATCAGTGGCCTGGAGCACTGACCTGTTTCTTCAACCTTTAAATGCTTGCTGTGAGCTTGCTTTTTGGACACTGTGCTAGGACCTTTCTCATGAATTAGTTTATTAGGAGTCACCACTATCCTGTGAAGTCACCTCCATTGAAAAGATTTTTTTATTTTTAGTGAGATTCAAAGAGGTTACATAAACGGCCCGCTTGCCATGATGGAAGCTAATAATCTGCTCAGAGTAATTTAAGTGGAGCTGTTCTTAACACAACCATGTCTTTGATGAAGAATGGAGACCAGGTGTGCGTATGTCAGGCTAGACACCAGTCCCATGTCCAGGCTCCCCAAGACAGAGCCTCACTGGCTTCTGTTGTGGGTTTCAGGGGCAGTATTGGTCCCCTGCCCAGACTTGCCCTTTCTCCCCTTTGTGTGGACCCACAGTGCAGCTCAGCCACTTGGGATTCCTCAGTGAGCATTCGTGAAGCCTCTACCACGAGGCACTGGGGGAGACCAGTTGTCCGGTGTGAACAAGGCCTGGGTGTGGCGTGAGCACAGCATCTGCTCTTAGGGCCCCTCCAGTACGATGGGAATAACAAGTAAAGTGCAAAATGGGAGCACAGGACACTGCAGTACCCAATTGCGTGAGTCACCCATGGCTGCTGTAATAAATTACCACGAACATGATGGCTTGCACTGCTTAAATTTATCACCTTTCAGTTCTGAAGGTCAGAGGTCCAGAGTGGGTCTCGCAGGCTAACATCAAGGTGTGAGCAAGACTGCCTTCCTTCTGGAGGTTCAAGGAGAAAACGCATTTCCTGGCCCTTTCCAGCCTCTAGCGGCCACCCATATTCCTTGGCTTATGGCCCTTTCTTCCATCTTCACAATGTTGCATCTCTCTGCACCTGCCTCCCGCAGTCATATGTTCCTGTGAGTCTCTCCTGCCTCCCTTGTTCATATTTAAGGATTCTTGAGATGACATTAGTTCCCCTGGATAATCCAGGATTATCTTTCCATCTGGAGGTTGTCAATCTCATTACATCTGCAAAGTCTCTTTACTGTGTACGGTAACAGGTTCAGGGATTAGGATGTGGACAAGTTTGGGAACCATTATTCTGTCTTCCTCACCAATCTACATAGAGGGACACAAGCCAGGCTCCCAGAGGAGAGGTTAAACTCAGCTGAGACGCTTCCTAACTTTTTGTTGATATGGAGTCTTACTCTGTCACCCAGGCTGGACTGCAGTGGCACCGTGTCAGCTCACTGCAACCGCCATCTCCTGGGTTCAAGCAATTCTCCTGCCTCAGCCTCCCAAGTAGCTGGGATTCCAGGTGCCCACCACCATGCCCGGCTAATTTTTGTATTTTTAGTAGAGATGAGGTTTCACCATGTTGGCCAGGCTGGTCTCAAACTCCTGACCTCAGGTGATCTGCCCACCTTGCCTCCCCAATTGCTGGTATAACAGGCGTGACCCACTGTGCCCGGCTTCACTTCCTAACTTTTTAAAAAGTGAATCAATCCCTTGTTAGGTTAAAACACTCAAGCCTGGCGCTACCAAGTAACAGCAAATCCCAGATAATCTTGAATTGTACATGACTGGTTATAAAAAGATAACATCTGAGCTAACAGAGTCAGCATCAAAGTCTTTGTGTGTGGTCTAACAGTTTCTAAATAAATAAATATTGAATTACCACACGATCAAGCAATTCTACTTCTGGTAATATACCCAAAATAATTGGAATCATGAATGTGGACAGATTTTCTTCACCAATGTTCATAGCAGCATTATTCACAATAACCAAAAGATGGAAGCAACTCAAATGTCCATCAACAAATGAATAAATGAGCAAAATAGTGTCTATCCATACCATGGGATGTTATTCAGTCTTAAAAAGGAAGGAAATTCTGCCACATGCTACAACATGGATGAATCTTGAAGACACTCGTTCAGTCACATAAACCAGACATGAAAGGATAAACACTGTATAATTCCTCTTATATGAGATACCCAAATAGTTCAATTTATAGAGACAGAAGCAGGATGGTGTGGAATACTACTCAGCCATAAAAAGGAACAAAATAATGTCTTTTGAAACAACTTGGATGGAGCTGGAGACTATTGTTCCAAGTGAAGTAACTGAGGAATGGAAAACCAAATATCTTATTTCTCACTCATAAGTGGGAGCTAAGATAAGCTATGATGACGCAAAGGCATAAGAATGACATAATGAGCTTTGGGGACTCAGGGGAGAAGGGAGGGAGGAGGGTGAGGGATAAAAGACTAACACTCTGGTTATAGTGTACACTGCTCAGGTGGTTGCCAGGGGTTGGGAGTGGAAGAAGGAGTTGTTTAATGGGTTCAGAGTTTCAGATTTGCAAGATGAAAAAGGTTTAGAGGTGGATGGTGGTGATGGTTGCACAGCAATGTGAATGTACTTAATACCACTGAACTGTACATTTAAAATGGTTAAGAAGGTAAATTTTATGTTATGTGTATTTTACCACATTTTAAAAAGTCTTTGTGGATTTTTTTATTTCAATCATTGATTAAGAAATGAAAACAGAAATTCTGAAAAGAGAAGCTTTGGTGAAGTAAGTGTGAAGTCTTTCAGTCAATTCTGGGATTCTTTTAATCAGATCTTCTGCTCTTAGTGGTCAGACTAGGCAAGGAAGGCCAAAAGGCCAGCCTGTCTTAATGCACCTTCCTCTGTCTTGGGATCCAAGCCAGGTTTTCTGTGTTTCTTTCTTTGTCACCTTCCCCTGTAAGTCTCCCTTTTCAGTCAGTTTCCCAGTAGCTCTTTGACAGCTCAGCTGCCCCAGAAGCATCGGCTGCAGTAGTTTGATTTATCTACCTCCCTCCCAGTTCCCGGGCAGCACAAGGTGATTTGCCTGCCATCCACTCTTATGAAGGGGCCCGCAGGGCTACAAGTCTTCAGGTTTAGACAATAAATCCAAATCGTTTACACACAGTATTATGTTTGTATCCCTGGAAGATTCGATTTCTCTTAAACATTTCCAGTTTTTAGTCAATGCCTCTAGACTGCCCTTCTCCTGTAGAAAACAGGTTACCAGATGGACTCCCAGGCCAACACAGAGGCTGAAATCCATGTAAGAGGGTAAATAGGAACTAGGCTGAGCCAGGCTCAGTCCCATGTGTTCCCAGGACCCTCTGAGCTCTCCAAAATCACGGGTATGGGGATCCTGGAGGCTGAAAGAGAAGAGGTGGGATTTCTAGGCAGCCTCATGGCTCCACACAGACAGAGGGTCCCAGACAAGGGGAAAAGACTGTGTTAAGAGGTGGAAACCAACAGTCCTTCAGAAACGGCTTGCAAGACTGTGGGTAAAGACACAGAGTATGCAAAGCACTCAGCACAACACGTCATACATCTACAGCAAATAAATACTCAGCAATGGGAACTATCACATGACCTGGAATGTACTTATATCCCATCAGGAATGTGTGTTGGGTTCAGCATTTAATGCAAAAATAGCATACCTTAATCAAGCATTTTATGACCCAAGTACAGACCCAGTGGTCTTTCTTCACAGAGTTTAGAAAAGGAGAATCAGGCCAGGTGCAGTGGCTCATGCCTGTAATCCCAGCACTTAGGGAGGCCGAGGCAGGCGGTTCACGAGGTCAGAACTTCAAGACCAGCCTGGCCAACATAGCAAAACCCCATCTCTACTAAAAATATAAAAATCAGCCGGGTGTGGTGGCAAGCACCTGTAGTCTCAGCTGCTTGGGAGGCTGAGGCAGGAGAATTGCTTGAACCTGGGAAGTGGAGGTTGCAGTGAGCCAAAATCACACTATTGCACTCCAGCCTGGGTGACAGAGTGAGAGAGACTCCAACTCAAAAAAAAAAAAAAAAAAGAAAGAAAGAAAGAAAGAAAAAGAGAATCAGAGAAGTCAGAATTTGTGTATCTGAAAGATGGGCCCACAGGAGAATTTCCATCTGTTCACCAAATGGAATTAAGGTCTTGTTTTAATTCCGTGATCACTAAGCAGCCTTCCAGTTGTGACTCGGTTTCTCACATGAACTTCTGTCAAGGAGGAGGGCAGGCATCGTGTCAAATCCTGGGGTCTTTCTGTAAAATGGGGGGCGGGTTCAAGGTTGGAGTTCCAATCCTGCCATAGATAAGCTGCCTAACTCTGAGTGTGTATTTTTATCTCTCCAGGTCATTTCTTGGACTAAATTATCTCAAAATGCTTCTTTGGGCCCTAACGTCCTGTAACTTTGACATCCCAGTCCACTATTAGTTACTAATTTCAAAGAAACTATGTGAACTCAGTATTCTCCCCTTTACCAGTTGACCTGTCCCGAATTTGATTTAAATGAGCTGCTTCTCTGATTCTGGTTATTCTAGGGAGAAATGATAAAAATTTAGTTTGTGGACTCATTAGCCTGAGGGGAAATCCCCACCTCCTGGAAGGGCACCCAAAATGGAGGCATTTTGTCTTTAAATTCTTCAAATACAAAAATCTCAGCCTCTTTTCATCTGAAAAATCAAAGTGAAGCCAAACTTCAGTTTGTAAAGAATGATTGAGTATTCAAAAAATAACCTCATGAATTATACATTTGAGTAAGCACAAGTTGTACTATTCGTTTACTTTCCATGTGTCACTGGGTTCCAGATTTATACTCCCAGTCAGCTAGGAAGAAGAAAATGTGGCTTCTTTAATTTTAGTCTGTTACCAGCCTGGTCTTCCTCCTCAGCTCCCGCCTATCACGGGCAGAGGAAAGATAGTTAATGTAGAGACTGGTTTCCAACCTTAGATGCAGTACTTTCAACAGTCTTCTTGGTATTCATTTTTAGGAGAATGCTATCTCCATGCCCTTTTGCCAAGCCCGTGCCTTCCAAAGTGGTGTCCGGTATATATGGGGGAGGAGAGCTCTTGTGACCTCATGATGGCAGGATGAAGGGGCATGGGGACCAAGGACGACCCTCAGCTCCTTGCCTGCTTGTCTTGGCCAGCCTGGTAGTAGTAGAGTTGACTTGATCTTCTCTGTTGAATCTACCACTCTGCTGATGATGCCTGTGCCTCATAAACCTGTGCCCATTCTTTCCCAGTAGGGTCTGCATTGACTTGTTCTTCTCTCAGCTCTCCCTGGTCAACAGACCACTGAGGCTGAGTGCCCTGGCCCAGACTCTATACCACTGTTGGCCCTATGGCAGACTCGCTGACTTTCCCTCAGCGTTTGTGCCATGTGAGAATCAACATAGGGTTGAGGGTGTTAAGTGGACTCGTTCTCTGTTCAGCCACTTCACACCACCATGTTGGGTCACCCCACACTGGCCTAAGTCCCTGCATAGCCTTTTCCCCAGTGTTCTAAATGGTAAACAGAGAATGCAAACCCAACCCTTCTACCCGTTCCTGTGTTCTGGGTTTGTCTGTCATTGTCTGTCACCGTGGTATGTCGGTCGTCTAACAACAGGCTCTCCAGAAATGTATAGTGTTTTCCAGTTGCCATGGTATAAATATTCCTACCATGTCCATCTCAAGATGCTGTTTAACAATTAGCTTGCAAAATTCCTGAAGTTTTAACTATCAGCTCTCAAGAGCTGGTCCAAGCCAGTTCCAACACACCACTGTCTGATATTCTTCAGCATAAGATTGCAACAGATTTCTAACCAGCTACCTCTTCTGCCTCTTTCTATTTTTTTTTTTTCTGTCCTTTATCTCACAGGATGAGAAGTGATGAAATTTCCCTCTTGTTTTCTACCCAGAGCAGCAAGCTGCATAGGCAAGAGAGGCATCTTCTCTATATTAAGGCATGAACTCTTAAGATCTGAGCCCCTTCCCTGTAAGGCTTGCTTCTAGAGATGCTAAGTAGAAGCTAGAAATATTCGAAAATGTTTTCCTTTCCCAAGTCCTCCTATCAGACTGTTGCAATCAGCTTGGAGTGTCAGAAACTGAATGTGCTTCCTATCACTGACGTTGGATTATTTCTATTTATCTATCTTCAAGTTCACCAGTGCTTGCTTTTGTCATTTCCATGGAGCCAATTCAGTTAGCTTTTTAAATTTTTGTTAGTATATTTTTTGCTTGTGAAATTCCTACTTGGTTCTTTTTTCCATCTTTATTTGTATGCTGAGATTTTGTAGCTTTCCATTCATTTCAAAAGGGTTTGTCCTTACTGCTTTGAGCATTTTTGTAATCACTGCCTTAAAGTCTTTGTCAGATAACTTAAACATATGTGACATCCTGCCTTGGGCATTTTTCGTTTTTTGTTTTCCTTTGTAAGTTGAAATTTTTCTTGGATCTTTGTATTCTAACTAATTTTGAATGATTTCCTGGATATTTTGGATATTATGTTATAAGACTCTAGGTCTTATTCAAACCCTATCGGAAATGTTGACATTTTCATTTAGGCAGCCAAACTGCTTTGTTTGGCCAATTCTGTTAAATTCAGGCTGCAAATTCTGGTTATTCTAGAGAGGAATGGTAAAATTTAGTTTGTGGACTTGTTAGTCTGAGAGGAACCAACTTTCTGTTTATGCAGTTTCAAGGTTAGCACCATTTTCAGATGCATTCCACACGTGTGCCGTCCAGTGGTGACTCTGGGTTCTGGGCTATAGTCTACGCCATAGTGCAATTCTCAAAGTCTGGTATTCTGCTTAGAGTCAGATCCATGCATGTGGATGAGCTCAGGGGTAAGCTCAGGAGTTCATAAACAACTTCATATGGTTGCTTTTCTTAGCTCCTCCCTCTCTACAATCTCCTCAATAGTTTCCAGTTTCCTGGGGCTCTCTTTTTTTAGTTTCCAGCCAGAAAGCTGGGGCTTTCTTTGCCTTACTCTGCCACACATTTTCTGCAACTGAACACTTATCTGGGGCCAAACAATGGAAGAAAGAATTTTAAAAACAACAAGGGTTCAGCCCACACTCTTGGGACGGGAGCTCCTTCAATTGGAGGTGAGGATTCCATCCCTGCCCTCCAGTTTTAGGTTCCTATGTGTCCCCATTGCTGCCATTATCTCTGCTGCCACCTCAGGCTTCCTTGGGGACTGGGATGCAAAAGATTGGAGAAAATAAGTAAAAATGAAAACTTCTCCAACTTTTTCTTAGCATTAGGTGACACATTTCTCACTCCTCAAACGTAAACCAGCTAGCTGGCTTGCCCTGAATCCTTCTGCCTACCAGTGCCTCTTTTCAGGCTTCAGGCTGTGTCGAGTTCCAGGAAACACGGGAGAGGGGGAAATGTAAACTCACAGCTAGTCCAGCAGTTCTTCAAACTCTAGTCTTTTTCTCCAAACCGCTTGCTACTACTTACTTTTCAGTCTTCAAATAGCTGCCCCATGCATTCTGTCTAGGTTTTAAAGTTGATTTTGATGGGAGAGATAGGATGGAGTATATTTAACCCATCTTACCTGGAACCAGAACTCCTACAATGTGATCAGAGATATCTTCCTAAAGCACAAATCTAAGCATGTCACCTTCCTGCTTAAAGTATTTAAATCACTTCTCCCCCATGCCTTCAACTGCCTCCAACTGTGACTCCATCTCCTCTGTAATCTGGCCTCTCCGCTCTCCAGCTTCCGGCCAGTTCTACCTTTCGCCCCACTCAGCAGCAGCCCTGAGTCACGTGCAGCTCCTGGAACGTGCCATGCTCTCCTGACCTCCTAACCTTGGCACATATGTTTCTCTTACTTAGAATGTGTTTCTACCTTCTTTCCCCAGCTACTTTTCCATAGGCCTTAATAAGAAACTTTCTTTGCCCACGAGAATGGAGTAGCTTTCTTTACCATGAGCATCCATTGCATCCTATTACAGAACTTGATCAGCTGTACTAAAGTTGTCTGTTTATCTAGCCGTCTTCCCCACTATACGGTGAGTACCTGGAAGACAGGCACTGTGTCTTCACCAGTTTCTAACAGAGGTTCTGGAACATAGTAGGTTCTCAATCAAGGTCTGTGGAATTGAATTTGGGTACTAGCAGTGCCTCTGGAAGATTTTCTACCCCGCTCCTTCTGCCTCCTTTCTCAAGGTCCCTGATAACAACCTGCCATTGGTTTTTCATCAACAATATGCTCCATCCTGAATCTTAAACTCCACCTTGGATCCAGGTTAATGACACTCGTACTGTTCTAAACTTCCATTGTGTGAACCATCGGATTTCCAGTCACTCACGTGGCTGAGTGCTCCTCCCTGACATGACCACCCTTTGATCTCAGTCAGCATCTGTGGAGTTGAATTATTTCAGGATCCACAATGCCCTGGGGAAGACGATTTCCTCCCCTGAGCTTCTCCCTCCTCCTTCAGATCCCCTAATAACCATCAGACACTGATAAAGTGAACCATGATTTCCTAGTTCACTTCACCACCCCTGCCCCATCTGTCTGCTAGATGCTAGACCTTGTCCCAAAAATACCTTACGTGAAAGCCACAGAGGAAATTTTTAATTTTCTAGTAGTCACATTAAAAAAAAGAAATAGGTGACATTAACTGTAATAGTACATTTTATTTTAATTATCTAAAATGTTATCATTCCAATATGTAATAGTTTTTTTAATTATTAGTAAGATATTTTACATTCTTGTTTTCCTCTAAGACTTCAAAATCCGGTTGCAATCCATATTGTATTGAATAGCACATGACCAGAAATTAGGTATTAGTAGTGATAAAAACAATAATAGCTAACACTTACTGTGTACTTACAACATACCCAGCATGTGCCTGAACCCTGGAGACTTTGCACGCATTCCAAAACTTAATTCTTACAGCAAGCTTACAAGCTAGGGACTGTTATTAATCCTACATTGTAAACGAAGAAATAGCCTCACAGAATATGCACTTTCCCAAGGTGACACAAACTGTTGAGTGGCAGAGCCAAAGCTAGCAGGCTGGTGTGTTTCCGGGAGTTTATCACTCCTGCGATGCTGCTTCCTAAGCTACATCTTAGGAAGCTACATCTTAGGTTACTAAGCTTATGAAATTTCCACACATTGAAAATACATGCGAGGGCTAAAAATGTTAGGGATAAAACAGCTGAAATGTTTTGATGGCTAAATTCTTGTGTGTGTGTGTGTGTGTGTGTGTGTGTGTGTGTGTGTGTGTGGTGTGTGTGTGTGTTTTGAGTCTCACTCTGTCTCCCAGGCTGGAATACAATGGCACAATCTCAGCTCACTGCAACCTCCACCTCCCGGGTTCAGGCGATTCTCCTGCCTCAGTTTGTCGAGTAGCTGAGATTATAAGCGCCCAACATCATGCCCAGCTAATTTTTGTGTTTTTAGTAGAGATGGGATTTCACCATGTCGGCCAGGCTGATCTCAAACTTCTGACCTCAGGTGAGCCACCCACCTCGGCCTCCCAAAGTGCTTGGATTACAGGCATGAGCCACCATGCCCAGCCTAAAATCAAATTTTGAAAGTCATCAGAGAAGATAACCACATCTTTCCAGAAAATAGCCCCCTGTGCCATGGCCAAAGAGCAAACCCAACAAAGGGTAATATTTATTATGTTCTCAAGCTTTGAAAACTTCAAAAAGCCTTCATTTAGAGTAAGTTAATTTCCAACGGACTTGACAGACAATTAAAATCAAGCTGGTTTCCTCCTTGGTCCCTTCATTCAATAAACCCTGTTAGCCTCTGGAGCCAATGCTACTAGCCTGGCATGCAGTGGGGGGCTCTTAGCTACTGTCTCACGTGGTGTTTTCAAAGACTTCACCATGACAAACATCAATGATTTCCTTCTCTTGCCCTTGCTAACTAAGTGGAACACCCTAAAGAGGAGTGCGGCAAATATCATCTCACAGTAACAGTCCTAGGTAATTAAACTTTTATTTTTGCCATGACTTATCCTCTGGGATAAGTCTGGGTTAACTCTGTTAACCTTCAGACTTCACATATAAAATGTAAATTTTTTTTCAGTTTGGATAAAGTTCTTTTATAAGTAACAGAAAATCAAGCAGAGACATACACGTTAGAAGTTTATTTCTCTCTCCAGTGAACCTGGGAAGTTCATGGTGGCCCCATGATCATTGGGACTTGGATTTCTTTTATTTGGTAACTCCATCATCCTCCACCTATGGCTTCTGCCTCATGGTCCAAAATGGCTGCTTCAGATCCAGTGATCTCATCACATTCCAGCCAGCAAGAGAGAAGAGGAGGCAAGAAAGTGATAATGCTCTTCTCTTAAAGACCCTTTCTGGGTCTTTAAATATTGGCTGGAAGGCCACCTGAAAGGACTGAGGGCCTCAGTCCTTTCCTAGCTGTTGGCTGGAGGTGACACACAGTTACTCGTTACGTGGCCCTTTCAATATGGAGGCTTGCTTTATGAAAACAATATTCAGCAAGACCCAAGCTTCAAGGGGGGGATGAGAAATGTAATATTTGCTCTCAGTGTGTGTGGTAGCCATGAAATTATGCCTCTCAGATCTCTAACTGCAGGGAATGTAATTGTCTGAAGGCCCCTGCTGCTAAGCTCTGCAATCTGTCATAGTGAGATGAAGCCACGATTCCTGCAAGCTGCTACCAGCTAATGACTGAGTGCATCAGGGATACTAAGGCAGGCTTGTTTCTGCACATCATAAAACTTCCCTCATTGGCAACGTTGGCTCAGGGACTACATTCATTATCTGCTGCTGAAACAAACTACACCTAAACTTAGTGACTTAACATCACACATTAATTATCTCACAGTGTCTGTGGGTCTGGAATCCAGGTACAAGTTAGCTGAGTCCTCTGCTCCTGGGTATCTCACAAGGTGGCAACCAAGGTTTGCCTTGGTTGGAGCTGTGATCTCATCTGAGGCCTCAGTGGGGAAAAATTTGCTTCCAGGCTCATTTAGTGGTTGCTTGAGGATTCAGCCCCCTCCCGGGCTGTTGGATGGAAAGTCTCAATTCTTTCTTGGCTGTTGGCTGAAGATTGCTTCCTTGTTACGTGGAATTCTCCAACATGGCAGTTTGCTTCATCAAAAACAAGATTCAGCAAGAGAGAGAGCCCAGCAAGATGGTATCATGGAAGTGATCAGATTCTATTCAGTAGAAGCCACCCATTAGGTCTATCCAATCCTGCAAGGGAAAAGGTTACGCCAAGGGCAGGGCTACCGGAAACAGGGATCATTGGAGGTCATCTCTAATAGCTGCCTATCCGGCCTGACTTCATTCCCTCCCTTCCCTTCTTTCTACCCTCTCCCCTGTACTTGGGCTCAAATGTGCACTCTGGTCTGGTCACTCTCCCAGCCTTCCTCTAACTTCCTCCTCATCTTCTCTAACAGAGGTTCCCCTGCCCAATAAATTCCTTGTGTAGTTCATCTCTTCTTAGAATCCACTTCTCAGAGGACCCGGACTAACACAAAGGCCAAGGGGCCAGCTAGAATCTACGGTGTCTGTTACTGAGAAGGAAGAGGAGAAAAGATTCTGAGAAGTCTTCCAAAGTATCCTTAATATAGTTCTGATGCTGTCCCACTTTGGATCTGAGCATTTTTGCTTTCAAAAATAAAATATGGCCCAGCATGGCAGCTCATATCTGTAATCCCAGTGCTTTCGGGGACTGAGGTGGGAAGACTGCTTGAGGCCAGAAATTCAAGACTAGCCTGGACAACATAACAAGACTCTGTCTCTATTAAAAAAAAATTTAAAAATTAGCTGGCTATGGTGGCTTGTGCTTGTAGTCCTAGCTACTGGAGAGGCTGAGGAGGGAAGATTGCTTGACTTAGGAGGTCAAGGCTGCAGTGAGCTATGATCACACCGCTATACTCCAGCCTGCTTGACAGGGCAAGACCCCATCTCCAAATAATTTTTTGTTAATGTAATCAGTTGGACATGGTGGCTCACACCTGTAATCCCAACACTTTGGGAAGTCAAGTTGGGCAGATCACAACATCAGGAGATAGAGACCATCCTGGCCAACATGATGAAACCCCATCTCTACTGTAATTACAAAAATTAGCTATGCATGGTGGTGCATGCCTGTAGTCCCAGCTACTCAGGAGGCTGAGGCAGGAGAATTGCTTGAACCCAGGAGGCGGAGGTTGCAGTGAGCAAAGATCGTGCCACTCCACCCCAGCCTGATGACAGAGTGAAACTCCATCTAAAAATAAATAAATAAATAAATACAATCTACTCCAAAAATACAATTTAAATAACAGAAAAAGCCTGTTTCAATTCTGTCAATGTATGTGTATTGCAGGTATATTACAAATAATCCTTTTCCTAACTTAGAACTTACATTTCTACAGGGTGAGGGCTTATGTATAAAATCAATATAAAATAATGAAGAGGAGAGATACCAAATCTTACATCTTTTCGTTGTACAATCTAAAGACATGGCTCAGACCCAATAATTTTTATATTATAATTTTCATTTTAATTCCTTAATTTTGTACTGATTTTCCAAAATGATTGGCAAATTTCCCTCAATATGCTAAGAAGTCAGCTTTAGAGAGTGGGCAGTGGGTCTTGAAAACTCAGATAAGGGCTTGACACTTACTTTGGGCAAAGCTAATACTGAGTCAGAGGACATGATCAATTGTCCCGATGAATTCTTTTCCCTATTGCCTCAGATAAGTTCACTCTGATTTTCTTTCTCATTCTTGTATCTGCTTTATCATCACAGTTAATATTAAAACATGCCAATAAATACTCTACCTAAACAATGTCTTCTCCTTTCTCTTTTGAGCCACAGAAAACTTGCAGAAAATGGGGAAAAGGGGCTATGATCAGTTTCCTTGAAGCAGTTTGCCCAGGATTCCCATGCTATGTAGTTCACAAGTTCAGCCAGGAGGTGACGGTAGTAACCAATGACAAAACCCTGAGGCTCTGCCTCTATCAGCTTCTCATTGTCCTGCGGATGCTTCCTGGAGCTAATCTGATGCTTATGAAAGTGATTTCCTCCATTCAAAAACACCAGGTCCAAACAGAAACTAACTTCATCCTGCAGATAAAAACTGTTTGTGCCTTACAAGTTGTCAGACTCTCCCAGACCTTCAGTAAATATTTTTCCAGCAGCAAAATGCAGCTGCACATTTTAGGAAGCAGAGTGGGCAAATTCCTTCTGCAGAAGCCCATGCGCCATCAGGCCTCCCCCTCCGGGTGGCAGGAAGGTGTGGAAAGGGGGACGAACCAAGCCAAGCTGCTAGACAGCCCCAGCTCCAGGGAGGCAGAGCGTGTTCCCCCAGTTTCTGCGGGAAACAGCAGGGAACGGAATAATGGGCTCTCTTGAGGTGAGAGTGATATTCCCAACGCCCGAGTCTTCAGACCGAATCACTTTCTGGCAGCAACTCCTGTCTTTAGCATGCAAACATCAGTCTCATGGAGTCTTTCCTGAGAGATGTTTAATTAACATGGCATTACTACCACCTTTTCAACTACAGAACATGCACGTGCCTGCTGAGACAATGAAGAGTTCTGAAGGATTTGGGGATTCACAAGGAGTCGAGACCTTAACCTGAGGGCAACAGCACCATTAACAGGTTCTAAGCCAAGGAGGAACATGGCTCCATGAATTTAGAAATGGTCAAAAAAATAAGCTAGTAGGAAGGTAGGAAGTTGAGTCAGTTTTCTATCCATGAATCTCAGCATTAGGCTGTTTTTATTGAACTTCTGATAGTACATTTTGAAGAATGCTAAGGAAGGTGCTCGTAGTCTCCTTTCTCTGCTGCCAAAACCCTTTGTGATATGTGGGGAAGCAGCCCCTATTTCCATACGGTCCCAGGAAGACAAACTACAGCAGAGCATTTCATGTGCTGTGGAGGGACTTCACCTCGGGATGTGAAAAAGCAGCCATGGCTCTCCGACCTCCGTTTCCTCATGTGTTAAACAGGGATAATAGTCCTCACATCAGGGTTGTTGGGAGGATGAAATGAGATCACAGGTGTGAGTCACGGACCTACAGTAAGTGCTCGGTAAACAGTAGTTATCACGGGTGGAGGCTGGACCTGGGAAATGGTCAGAGGCACAGCAAACTCACCAGCAGATGCTAAGTGAGCCCCAAGGCTCATCATACCCTCCACATGTACACACACACGCACGCACGCACGCACACACACACACACTCTCATGCGCGCACACACACAAGCAGGCGCAGAGTGTCCCTCCTTCATCTCACGCACACCCAGTCTGCTGGGAGTCACTTCTGTGCTTCAGCCAAGATGCCCTAGAGATTTTTCATCTGCATGAAAATGATTTTGAGGCCCCACCCTCCGGGTTCAGCCCCCTCAGACTCTGCACCCCTGGGGGTGGCTCTGCCTCTGGCCCACCATTGCAGGGCTCCCATTACTGTTTATAGGGCAATAGAAAGCTTGAGATCACGCTGAGGCTGTGGTGCATATTTGAACTACAGGGGAGGGAAAGTGTCCTGCTGAGGTTAGAAGGAAGGTGGGAACTCACAGAAGCGACACAATGAAAAGTCACTGATGATAAATGCCGATTTCACACCCGTTAACCACAGAGAATGCGCCTGCACCAGCCCCAGGTGTCTCTTTAAGGGAACGAGGTGTGCCCCTCCCCACGGTGTGCAGCCTGCCCTGTTCTCACCCCGCAATCTCATGGGAACTTGCGCTCTTTACCAGAGCCAAGTCGGACTTTATCAGCATTTGCTCACACCTATTCCAAGTGACTTCTCATTGCCCAACCAGGCAGGGACAGAATGGCTCAGCCCTCTGCGTGGAAGCTTCCAAAGTTCTAAAAGAGTCTTACAGCAGAAAGGAGTGGCCAGGCCAAAACTGATTTCTTTAACAAAACCTATGCAGGCTCTGGCTTACTGTCAGTTCCAAGGGTTGGCTTGCCATGTCATTTCCATCAAAACAATGATTCTTCGAGTGGGTGCATTTCCAGGATTCCCTCTAAAGTCAGTTGAGCCAACTCACATCCTCCCACAGAACTGGGAAGCCAGGGAAAGTCTGGCACATTGGGGAGACTGAGTCAAGTTCAAAGTGGCTGGAGAATTGATGAGGAGAGCGAGGAACGGAGAGAGAAGAGAGAGAAAGTACACAGAGGCCCTTCAGAGGATGAAGGACTTTGAAAGCCACTTTAGGAATCTGAACATTACCCTGAGATAATGGAGTGCCATGGAAGGGTTGTAAGTAGAAACCCCATTGATCAAAAAGGCTGAAAATCTTCTCCCTTCAAGGTATTGTGACAGTAGAAGTAAATGCCATAGCTGGCCCAGGGCCTGTAGCTGCAGGGGTTCTCGGACAGCAGAGGAGAGAGAGAGTACAATGAAGGCCCTAGGCTCCCTGGCACAGCGGGCAGGAAGGAGAGCCCTGAAGCTCTTGGTTTCAGCATCGGGAGTGGGAGGAGCCAGAGCGAGAGGCCAAGACACTAAATCCCACTAAATCCGAGCTCAGGGAGCTCTTTTTAGGTGGGAGGCTATGTTTAATACAGGTGTTCCTAAGTTAGGGGATGTCTGCATCCTGCTTTCTTGAAAATGCAATTTCCTCCAGGCCTAGAAACTACTATCAGTCCAGACAGGTGGAAAGAATGGATCTATTTTATGTGGGGCATGTGTTATCTATAAACGTTTGACAAAAACCAAAGTCCGGTGCCCTTCAGGCCACAGTATATTGATTTCTCTTTATGCCCAGATAGGAACTGCATAAAACTTGAAGCCTGTGGGAAGTAATTGAAAGTTAAAATATTTTTATGATATAATAGTGTTTTTCTAAAGGCAAAGATAGTATAAATAAATACACCTGCACACCAATGATAAGGCTAAAACTGTATATTTAAATATACTAATAAATCAAGCCATGGGTCAAACCAAGAGAACTCAAGGCAGCAGAGATCCCTAAACATGAGTCAGTCAGCACTGGAGCAAACAGGCAAGGCCCTCCAACTGAAATGTTTTCATAAAAGCCATACCAGCTTTGCACAAACAAGTTTTTATTCTCTAGACGGCACGTTACAATGCAAGCCTTTTAATTTTCCTCACCTTTCATTCATTTTGCTTTTTCTCTAGACAAATGCCAGGATTCGCAAAAAAAAAACAAAAACATATTCAGAAACATAGACTTACAATATTGGCTGTGCCCCTCTCAAAAAGCAAGATAGCTTCTGAGCTAAATTGCAAAAACATTGGCAGGCTTCCAAGAGATTTCAAAAATAGTTAAATAGCAAGATGGCCCACATATTTTTCCACGAATACATTAGAAACAGATTGATGACTATTGAAACATAAAACCTAACTACTACCATATTTCATGGAATCCAAAACTGCCTTGGTTGTAAGACACACTGTTATTTAATGAAGGGCTGAGAAAAGATAAACACTGACAGAACTCTGTCAAAAATGCCTTCTTATCACTTAGACTTTTTAAAGTATATTATAAGAGCTCTTTTAGGCCTAATTAAACTTAGAATTTATTAGTCATATATCACTTTTCTGCATAAGCAGAAAAAGAAAGATTACTGGGTTACATTATGCCTAAAACTTCACAGTGAGTCTCTCTTTGGAATCACTCTTGGATTCAGGATCTTTTACATCCATATCTTCCCAGAGGCTGTTGAACCATGAGCCATCAAGAGCTTCCAGGAGGGTTTGGCGAAGCCATATTGCTTCTAAAAGTGCCCTGCAATTGTCTTCGGGATTTTCATCTAAGTCTCTGACACTCACCCTCTGAGCTTTGATGTTCACACAGAGGCCACAGCAACCATGTCACACAGCTGCCATGGAGTGTAGGACCCAGGGATTTCAGAGTGGCTGGAGCATGAGAAAGTGTTCCTCTTAGAATCAGTGAAATACGGTCACTCAAATTTAATGTGTCCTTTGGTGTCTTCCACTTTTCCCCCACCTCCAACCAGATAAATTTATATACATCTAAAACCAAAGGTAACTCTTAGGGCAGGAGAAAATTTTGACATCTGTAATAAAAAGTAGGAAAAAAAAAAAAACATTAAAAAAAAAAAAACAGCAAGCCTATGATTGGGGATTCTTGTGTCAGTCTACACTCCAGAATGTCTCCAGCTGGTACATGGTGTAAATGAGCACTGCTGGAAGCTAGGAGTGCATGTGAGTTAAGAAGTCTGGGGAGGCTCCGAGCAACAGAAATAACACAGGTGATAGGTGGCGGCTTTCTCATTTAACTTGCCTGACGATGTCCATCCTACTTAACCTCTCTAAGCTCCAGGCTGCTCTTCTATCAAAAGGATGATAATAGTATGTGTCTCACTTGGTTGTGATAAGGAGTAAATCAAGTCACAAATGTAAAACACCATCAACAAATGCCAAATATATTTTAGTCTCCCCCGCTCCCATTTATCACATCCTCAATAAACAGCCCCAGATATCACCCAAAGGCTGAAAGTGAGTCAGAACCACTCAAAACCAATGAAACGAAATTGAAGCATACTTTTGTCTGTATGTCACTAAGATTCATGAGTGGCGACAAATTCTGTCGTATTTTTTCTCACCAACACAGAAAAAAATTACAGCTGAACATGGGGGGGGCAACATTTTTGGATTTTTGGCATTCTAGTACAAATGGTGATCTTTTAAAGAATAGTATATAAAAATGACCCAAGTCTGTTGAGACGAAGTTCAGCCACACCCTTTGGCATTCTTGGATGGAGTCACTCTTCCACGGCAGTGGCAAGTTCATGCCTGGGCAGACAGTTGGCGATGACACAGCCTGATCCCAAGCCCAGCTCACTCCCAGTGGCTTCTCTCCCTGCTTTTCTGTGGGCACACCAGCTGCAGCATTCTTCTGCCCGCCCTCAAATACAATGCCTCTGTGCAGGGCGTGCAGATGCAAACCTCTGCCTTCCAGGAAACCCAGCAAACCTTCCTCCTTGGAGGTGGTTCCAGTAAAAGGTGGAGCTCACCCACAGTGGGCAGGAAACCGAAAACACAATCCCAAACTCAGCAGCGACTTTCTTTGGAGGCACTGGTAGCTCAGTTAATCATTTCACCTTGGTTTACATCTTTCTTATGGGAGTAATAGACTTCCCTCCTCTACAAGTGTACTTTGAGGATTAAGCATTTGGGGAATGTGCCTGTTTTGTATGCCCTAAAGTGGGGACCATCAAGAGAATACCAAACATTACCGTGGCATATTTGTGGTGAACTTTCAGCCTGACCCTTTAGTAAACCATATTCCTAGAATTGCTTCCATCACTACTCAAGGCTTTAAAAAAAAAAAAAAAAAAAAAAATCATGGCTAGGCACAGTGGCTCACACCTGTAATCCAAGTACTTCAGGAGGCCAAGGTGGGCAGATCACCTGAGGCCAAGAGTTCGAGACCAGCCTGGCCAACATGGTGAACCCCCATCTATACCAAAAATACAAAAATGAGCCAGGCATGGTGGTGGGCACCTGTAATCACAGATATATGGGAGGCTGAAGCAGGAGAATCATTTGAACCTGGGAGGCGGAGGTTAGAAACAGACACTGTGTAATGCTGCAGGAAAGCTTCCATAGAAAGCATCAGGTTAGCAAATTTCCTTCAGATACTTTTTGTGCAATTGATTCAAGGAGGAGGATCAGGAATGCCATTTATCAGAGGAGTAAAGCCCGATCACGCAGAAACAACCTGACACCATCAACAAGAACATCTATATATTGAAGGTCAAGAATAATGGAAAAACTAAGTGATAATATATGCCCTGTTGGTGAGGGACTCATCACATTATGGAACATTCAGGCAGTCCTCACCTTGCGTAGCTCCCAAACGCATGGATTTTCATTGCCCCGTGGCAACTGAAGTTAAATAACACCAGTCCCCCAGCAACATGGTTCCAATTTCAATCATCACAGTACATTAACTGTGAGAGATTGCATGGGAGACAACCTCTGCTACTTGCTCTGGAGTCCACAGACCACCACATAACAACAGATGGGCATCAAGATCCATGATGAGCCTCATCACATCCTTTGATCCTTCCGTGTTATCAGTTCACACAGACAGCAAAGCGTGTGGCCTTGTCACCTCCTTGGCCCTCAGTGACAAACCCACGTGACATTTTACAGAAATGAATACTCAAGAGAGGGAGTTAGCCAAGAAGATGAAAGTATAGCAAAGAAACAAAAAGAATGTAGGAGGTGAAAGTTGAATCAGACACCAATGAGTTTAGAGAAGAAAGAGCTGACAGTGGGAATGTTGATACTGTTGTCTTTTGAGAGATTCCGGATATGCAGCCAGAGGGACTCAGGATGAAGATGTTGGCAAAAACTTCATATTAAAGAAAAGGAAAATCCTGGAGATATTTCACAGCACTGAAAGTGTACAGGACAAAATGTAGGAAGCCTATCCAAATATAGAAAGGAATGTGATAATTTGCCAAGGTATTGAAAAGATACTTGGTCCATACTGTAAGTTTTACAACGAGAGGGTGGCAAAGCCCTGTGCAATTTACTCTCCATAAGTTTTTTACAAAGAAATAAAGCACTGTTTCTCAAAGTTTCTAATGTTTTAAATTACAACACACCAAATAAATATGTTTTACTATTTTTAAATGTTCTTATACATTTACAACCAGTAGTAAAGCAGTTCTTAACATTTTAAAATTTTTTTGAAGATCATAAAACAATCATAATTTTCCTCGTTGCTTCTTAAAATTGCTTCACACACTTTCAACTTACACAATCATTTCTGTAGTCCCATACTGCTGTGCAAAGCAAAGACTTTACAATGCTGTGATGTTGTAAAGAAAATTCCTATTGTCTTACTCTGAATCATTTGACAAATGTAACTGAACCCACCACAATGGAGTTGTGTAATACCAAGTTTACATGAATCTTTCACATAGCTTGCAGTTGAGGGAAGGATGGCAAGCTTACCAACATAATATTTAAGGCTGACATTGATTGATGGCTTTCTGTGTGCTAGGCACCATGCTGGTCCTTTTTGTACCATGCATTGCCTGCAAGGTGGAGCTTTAGAAGGAGGATGATGATGAAAACTTCAGAGACCATGGAGACTTCACCCTTTAGAGCAGGGGTCCCCAAACTTTTTACACAGGGGGCCAGTTCACTGTCCCTCAGACTGTTGGAGGGCCAGACTATGCAAGGTGTGACACCCTTCACAGCCAGCGCTGCTGCCTCCACTATCCCAGACAGCGGTATCCAGTGTCACAGGCCCAGCACCGCCTCCAGTGCTGTAGACAGGGATGGGATAGCGGTGATCAGCCTGTGACACTGTGTATACAGCGTCCTGGACATCTGCAGCAGCGGTGGGCCTCTTCTGTGGGAAGCCCACTGCTGCATGTTTCCCCTATTATAAGACACCTCCTAAAAATAAGACAGCCCCCATCTTTTGGAGGTAAAATTGATATAAGACAGGGTCTTATAATAGGGGAAACACTGTGTGTAGTAATGTGGGGGGAGACTTTTGGGCAAAGGGAGGTTATAGGGGCCATTATGTTGTTGTACATTTGGGGAAGTATGGGGGGCCATTGTACTGTGTAGTAATGGTTATAGTGCTTTGCCTTTCTTCCTACTTCTGCTGTTATTTCACACTGCTTCCGGTGACATGGGGCATCGCAGCCGCAGACCGGATGTGCGTCATATGACGTGCTTCCGGAGCCATGACGCGTGCGTCCGGCAACACTGGAAGTAGTACTGAACGTGAGTGACACCACGCTTTGCGGGGCCGTCACCAATGAAGGAGGTGCCCCTTCCTGAAGTGCAGTGAGGGCCGGATAAATGGCCTCAGGGGGCCGCATGCGGCCCACGGGCCGTAGTTTGGGGACCCCTGCTTTAGAGCCTGGGGCCACGTGCTTTTGTGTCAAGATAGGCCCAGCCAGGGAGGCAGCATCCCTCTTTTCTGTCCATACCTACAGGCTCCAAAGGTAGGGCCAAGGAGGATGTGAGTCATGAGACAGGCACTCAACATAGCAGTCCTGTGTCATGAGGACAAGACTGGAAGTTGGCCGAGGTTTGCCAGCTACTACTGCTTTCTCATCATCGCATAAGATGCACATGCCCAGGGATTCTGCTAACGTGGTGTTAAGCAGATGTACTCCATATCTTCTCCCTGTTCATCTAATTCCATGAAGGCACATTTCAGGAGAGTTAGCTGCTGCAAAGGGTATACACTGGGCCTTGGAAAACTCCTTGGGCATGAAAACTATCAATGAACCATCCAAATTATCTTCATATTCAGGAAATCATCACTGCTGATATGACATGTCTTCGTTGGATCGCTGTACTTTGGCAGTCTCTTCTAACCTGTGCTTTTCAGTCTTCTCTCCAACCACACTTTTAGGCATTGTTTACTTTGTTATAGGCAAAAATGTTACACATATGCACACGTGTGAGGCTACATGTGAGTAAATATGCATGTCACAGTAGGGATACTGTGTTAGTTCCTGGGGCTGCCATAATAAGATACCACAGATGGGGCAACTTACACAATGGAGATTTATTTCCTCAGAGTGCTGGGGGCTGGAAGCCCCACATCCAGGTGTGGGTGGGGTTGGTGTGTCCCGAGGCCTCTCTCCTGGGCTTGAGGATGGTGTCTTCTCCCCGTGTCCTCACACCATCTTCCCTCTGTGGGTGTCTGTGTCCTCATCTCCTCTTCCCATAAGGACTCCTGACATACTCAATTAGAGCCATTCTAATGCCTTCGTTTTACCTTAATTATTTTTCTAAAAGCCCCATCTCCAATACAGTCACAGTCAGAGGCCTGAGGAGGAACACATTTCAGATTATAACAGATACATATACATGTAGATCCCATAAATGAAAATGGATGGATTTTAGAGAGAGAATTTTTTACTTAATTGTGATCTTCCACAGATCTCACCTCCTTTTAGTCTCAATTTTTCTTGTCTAAGGGAGGATGCTCCTACCCACACCTTCAGTCCAAATCCCTCTCCTGAAGGTAGGATCTGCGTTTGCAGTGACAGTGGCCGGACATTTTCTCCCAGGTATTCTTCAACACTTTCAGCCCTACATGTCGGAAACAAAACTTCTCCTCCTCCAGTGAAGTTCTTCCTCCTGGCCTGTCTGCTTCCTCTTTAAGTTCCACCCTCCTCCAGGCCTTCCACTACTGTCTGAGAGCCCGCCCCCTCCCGTCCGCCCCTTCCTGGCTGGGAGCCCCGCCCCCTCCCGTCCGCCCCTTCCTGGCTGGGAGCCCCGCCCCCTCCCATCCGCCCCTTCCTGGCTGGGAGCCCCGCCCCCTCCCATCCGCCCCTTCCTGGCTGGGAGCCCCGCCCCCTCCAGCCCTCCCCTTCCTGGCTGGGAGCCCCGTCCCCTCCAGCGCTCCCCTTCCTGGCTGGGAGCCCCGCCCCCTCCAGCCCTCCCCTTCCTGGCTGGGAGCCCCGCCCACTCCAGGCCTCACTTTCCTGGCTGGGAGCCCCGCCCACTTCAGGCCTCACCCTCCAAGCTGGAAGACCTGCCCCTCTGGGCCTCAGATCCTGGCCAGGAGTCATCTTTGCCGCTTCCCCCTTCCTGGACTCCTGATCGGGTCAGTGGTGAGCCACAGACCTCTGAAATGTCCTTCCTGACAGTCAGCTCCGTGGCATTCCTACAGCCCCTGCCGCAGTTCCGCCCGCCAGCAGCAGCCCAGTGCACCTCCTGAGCCCCAGGCTCCCTCCACCCTAGTCAGCCTGCACCTGGCGCTCCCTGGCACACACACTTTCCATTGCTCTTCACTGCCAATTAAATGCAAAATTCTCCTCGAGCGGTTCCAAGTTCTCTATATTTGGTCCCCTTAACGTGACACCTCTACCCTCCCCAGAGGGCCACTACAATCTGGCCAAGAGCCTCACTAGCCTATTCCACCAAACCACTGCTTTCTTTATTTTAGATTCAGGGGTATTTGTGTGCAGATTTGTTACATAGGTTTATTGTGTTATGATAAGGTTTGTGCTTCTAAAGATCCAGTCGCCTACGTAGTGAACATAGTATAGGATGGGTAGGTTTTCTTCCATTGCCCCCATCTCCCTCCTCCCTTTTGGAGTCCCTCATGTCTATTGTTCCCATGCTTATGTCCTTATATAACCGGTGTTTAGATCCCACTTGTGAGAGCATGTGGCATTTGGTTTTCTGTTTCGGCATTAGTTTGCTTAGAATAACAGTCGCCAGCTGCATCCATGTTGCTGTAAAGAACAGGATTTCCATCTTTTTTATGACTGCATAGTATTCCATGGCAAAAAAAAATGTGGTATAAAAATATGTACCACATGCTGTGATGAACATATGTGTGCAGGTGTCTTTTTGGTAGAGCAATTTATATTCCTTTGGGCATATACCTAGTAATGGGATTCCTGGGTCTGATATTAATTCTATTTTTAGATCTTTAAGAAATCTACAAACTGCATTTCACACGAGCTGAATTAATTTGCATTCCCACCAACAGTGTAAAAAGTAGTCCCTTCTCTCCTCAACCTCTCCAGCATCTGTTATTTTTTGACTTTTTAATAATAGCCATTCTGACTGGTGTGAAATAGTACTTTCTTGAAACCACTGCTTTAGAAAGTGAAAGTCCTTTTCAGGTTTTTTCATTCACTGGCAGTGGTTTCCGGCCCAGCAAGGATTTTGCAAACTGTGTCTTTATTCTCCTGTATTTGCCTTCCTCTCCCTTTTTCCTTCCTTTTCCTTTGTCAACACACACACACACACACACACACCCCAAATACAGAAGGGCTCTTATCTGAAATAATCAACAAAAATCAAGGATGTGAAGATGTCACACAAGGAACAAAGGGAGGAAGTAAATATAAGGAAAATGTACAAATCCCAGTCTTTAACCATGTAACCAGCACGGGCTTTATTGTCTACACAGGATAGACTACGACAAGCTTCTGCCCCTGCAGAAACTGGATACGTCCTGGAGAATGACTATAGTCTCCATGACACAAATTCTTCCTCAGAAGGAAGGATCAAGGCTTCTGAATAAAAGGTCTAGGAAAAGTAATTGTCCTGAGGCTCTCAAAGACAGGTAGGATTCTTTTTCAAGGTCAACAGGCATTAGAGACAGAAGACATACACAGCATGCCAGAAAATTACAAGATTTGCCTCTCCGTAATACCAAAGAGTTAAATAGAGAAATGTGCGTGTGGACAGTTATTAGGGGAAAGAAGAAAGGGACGAGAAGGCGATCCATTTCCTCCCTTGGCCAAAAAGAAAAGAAACAACTTAAATAAAACAATAAGATGCTGTCATCATGAAACAGTGTGTATGTGTTGACTGGTAGGCTATTCATACACAGCACGGCCTGGAGCTTTGCTGAACATGGAAATGCTTCCAGCCTCTTTGCAACACTGCTTGTATGAACACTGCTGAAAATATTGGTGGGAGATATGTGTGTACATGTGTGCCTGTGTGTACATGTGCGTGCTTGTGCACGGATGTGTGTGCATGCATGAGGATGTATGTGTTGCAGGTGTTTGTGAGCATGTCTCCTTGGACCCCAACACAGACTGCTTTGAGGAGAATTTATTTTCATTCCATCCAGTGTTGCTCACGACAAGTCTGATTAGCTGGGACAGTAAAACAGAAAGGAGCAGACAGAAATCTATCCCCCTTTTCTCTTTATCTTTGGGACTCGGAGAAGCGCATGCCTTCACTCTCACCCCACAGAGCAACACACCCTTCAGAACCCACTCCCACAACCACACCCACTCCATTCTACACAGGCACATCCAACTGTCCTCCTGGCTGTCTTCACCATGGTGACCAGAGCCTCCACCCTCTACTTCCCTAAAGCAAAAATTGGCAGTGAACCCAAGGAAATGAATGTCTTTCCAATGAACCAAAGTTTTGTTATGCACTGTTTGGATAACAGTGTCCTAACAGAATACCTGGAAGTTACAGAATATATTCATTAAACCTAGCTGCTGTTAAGAAGCCCTTGAAATGCCTTAGGGCTCTATCAAAGAGTTTTCTGGGGACAGAAAGCCAGGCCAGTATCTAAGTCCTGCTTGAGAATAAGATTTCATTTCAGAGACCACTTGCCACACTGAACTGAGAATGTTTCAGGGGCTGAATCAGTCCCTCTGGGGGAAAAATCCTATCTGAATGTGTGCCTTGGGTGTGGAAAGGGGAGTGACTCAGATTCGACATCCTCAATATAGAGTGTACTCAGGCATAGTCTCAGGAATCCTCCTGGCTTCCCGTACAGCAAGAATTAATCCACATTTCACTCTTTAATAAAGACTCCAGTCATACTGGAGTGGGATCCACCCTAATGACCTCATCTTCATGTGGTTAAAACTACAAAAACTCTTTTTCCAAATAAGGTCACGTTCTGAGGTACAGGGGTGAGGACTTCATCAGATCTTTTTGGAGGAGACGCAATTCAACCCACAAAAGTCGTCCTTACCCAAAGAGACCTATGGACGTTTTACCCAGGTGGCTAATCTCTGGGGAAAAGGGAAGACTCAGACAGACCAAGGACTACTGGACAAAGTTCTGAGTTGACATGGGCACTTGGGTACCCACAGTGTCATCACAGTCCCCTGTTAGAGTGGGGGCCCCCGAGGGACAGGCATTAAGTGGAGGAGTCCTGGCTAATGTCCATTCCTAGTGGTCCTACTGGGTCCACCAACATGCTGTGGACATTGCCCTATTTCCTGAGTGCACAGAGGGAACTAATCTACTTGATAGTTGGATTAGCCTTAACATTGGGGTCTGTGGCCCATGGGCTAAGACCTGTCATAGAGGAGAGCACCAAACGGAAACTGAAAATATCACTGTCAGCTGAGGTTGTCAGTCAAAAATAATATTGCATTCTGAAGTGGATGGCAGAAATTTGTATCACCATTAAAAACCTCAAGGGTACAAGGCAGTGGTATCAACCACATCTCCACTTAATTCACCAGCCTGGCCCCTGAAGAAACTGGATAAACCCTGGAGAATGACAGTAGTCTACATCAGGATTAAACAAATAGTAATCCTGATGTATCTTCGGTAGAACTAATTAGTGAGGCCTTTGGTATAACCACTGACCAGGGAAATGCATTCTTTTCCATTCCAATCAAGAAAGAGGATCAGAAATGATTTGTATTTAGGTAGAATAGAAAACAATATTAAACTGAAGTTTTGCCTCAGGACTAAATGAGTTCTACTGCCTTCTGTCCTAAAATAGCCTGAGGATATGTGGACCACCAGAATGTCCCACAGAACATCATGACAGCTTGGTGACGGAGCAGAGCCAACAACAGGTGGCTATCTCACTAGAGACCTCGGTAAGATGCATGCACTAGAGAGGATGGGAAATAAACCCTATGAAGATTCAGAGATACACATGTCAATAAAGTCCTTAAAGGTCCAGTGGTCAGGACCATTCCTGAATATCCCCTCTAAATGCAGATAAAATCACTGCATCTTGCATTCCCTACCACAAAGAAGAAAGCACGGTGCCTGGTGTACCTCGTTTGCTTTTGGAGGCAACACATTTCATACCTAGGAATGCTGCTTCAGCCCATGTACTGGATGACACAAAAGACTGCTAGCTTTGAGTGGAGCCTAGAGTAGGAAATATCTCTGCAACAGGCCCCAGCTGTACTGCAAGCCCAGCTGCCGCTGCGGCCATGTTAACTAGGTGGACCTCGTGAGGGTGGAGGTGTCAGCAGTGGGACAAGGTGCATTATAGGATGGAAATTGTATATCTAAGATGAAACCTAGGCAGGACCGGAGGACACGCATGAGTAATCCACATAAGCTGGTAGCCCAGACCCCCATGTCACCTGCCACGGTTACACCAGGGCTCCTCCCCCAGCTCATATGTATGGCCATATTGCAGTGCTGACACACTGATCTGGAGTGACTCACTCACAGAAGGCACTGGTTGAGTACGGTGTTCTGGGCTAATGATGACCTATCCCAGACTCTCATCTTCAGCAGCATCAGTGGCCTTCACAGCAGCTCTCCCTCCTCTGTATTCCTCCTTAGTGCCAGCTCTGGTCTTCAGCACCCAAAAACAGTGAGGTAGAGAGAATGGCAAGCACCCTTTACCCTGTGCCCATCAACAGCACTGTCACCCCCTCTGCAGGCTCTGTGCCATGTGTCAGGTAGTACCTAGGGGCTTGTGAGACATCACTCCAAGTTTTCAACCAGGTACACTCTTGATTCCAGTGGATGCGATGACATTGTGCTCTCTCAGGTCTTAGGCTGTGCCGGAGGAGGGATGAACATTCCTTGCCAAATGGGACCCTTCTAGTTCTCCATTCAGGGCCTCTGTCCTGTCCTTCCCATGGGTGAGGAAGTGTCGAAAGCGGGCATGGAGTTAACACAGAAAGAACTAACTTTCTGTGTTAGGCAGGCATGGGGTCAACCCTGCAAAAATGCAGGATGGCAGTCTAAAGAGTGAAGAAGAATTGTGCTTGGAAGATGCATTCTTCTACCCTTACCTCATACGTTTCAAAACAGTGCATTTCATGACCAGAAGAAGAGCTACTGTTCACATTTTTCTGCATGCTCTGGATAAGATTTGCAATTGTGAACATCGCCAACAGAAGCACAGTAACAACTTTCACAGGGTCAGTGGAAACCACTATGAAAGACACACGCCAGAGGAGGCAGCCTCTTGAGTGATGACATAACTATCATTAAATGCATGGTTATCAGGGAACTACAGAGGTAGGATCTGTCTTGCTTCAATACAGAAAAGTCCAGAAGAGCCATGGCACTGCCAGTAATAATCATGCCATGATATAATAACTCATGAGCGATGTGCAGGTAGCCGGAATTTTGGCGACTAAGAAGAACCTTCATACTGAAAGGACAATAGATAAATATGTCAATGCATCTTGCCTACCTATAACTCAAAATCAATTTATCAGTCTATACATCACCATGCCTCATGAATTTTGTCATAAATTTAAAAGAAAGGGCCGGGCGCGGTGGCTCGAGCCTGTAATCCCAGCACTTTGGGAGGCCGAGGCGGGTGGATCACGAGGTCGAGAGATCGAGACCATCCTGGTCAACATGGTGAAACCCCGTCTCTACTAAAAATACAAAAAATTAGCTGGGCATGGTGGCGCGTGCCTGTAATCCCAGCTACTCAGGAGGCTGAGGCAGGAGAATTGCCTGAACCCAGGAGGCGGAGGTTGCGGTGAGCCGAGATCACGCCATTGCACTCCAGCCTGGGTAACGAGAGCGAAACTCCGTCTCAAAAAAAAAAAATTTAAAAGAAAATCCTGGGAAAGTCAGTGAACAAATAGTGAAAAAAGGAAAAAAAAAAAAAAGAGAGAGAATGTTGTCATAAATTTTGAATCAAATTGTTTAGACAGGATTCACAAAAAATAGAGAGAGAGAGAGAGAGAGAGAGAATCTGCCCTGGATTAATCAATGACATTTACCCAGCTCTAATAACAAGAATTGTGCTAGATACCGTGGATACAATAAAGAATAATGCACCAATACACTAAACGTAACTCGCTGTCTAAACTTGTAGCAATGCACATAGACAGATGCAGGGAGGAGCGATGGAATGCACACCAGCAATGGTTCTGGGCTCATGTTCCCAGTTGAAGTCATCAGAAAGATGGCCACTCCACAGGGGCTACATTGGAGGGTCTTGCTCAATGGGACTTTTCAGCCATCCTTCAAATCCAAGCATTTTCTTCTCTTATTAAACTTGTCTTTTGATTAGCTCTCCAACGGCCAAAGATTCTGTGAGGTACCATGGAAAGATGGAAGTGATGCTAAGGTCTGCCTATCCCAGCAGCCTAGTCTGACTTCACCAAATGAGACAAGAGGAAAGGGGGTTTAGTCAGCCCTTTTCCTGGGTGCCTGTTCTAGTCGAAGGATCTGGGTCTAGTAAACCCGGAATTCTCTATAAAAAAACTCTCACAACCACACCTCACAGATCACAGTTCAAGAACTGCTACAAAAGAAGATCTCTCTGAAGAAGGTATGAAGAGGAAAGATAAAGGTGCTGGGTTTTATCTCTGGCCGGTCAGAATCGACTCCAAGTCTTACCAACAGGGATTGTCCCATCTGCCATCCTTGGTTACACAAGCCCCATCAAGCGGAATGAGGGAAATACTGAGCTCTGGGCCTGGTGAGCACCGTTGAGAGCCCCTCTGCTACTTTAGGAATGGCCTATCAGACGGGTGGGTAGGGTAGGAGTAAAATAATGAGTGCCAGTTTGGGGGCCCAGTCTGGAGGTGGCATTTGACCCAGATGTCCCCACAGCTCCTGAAGGTCTTTTCTGAGGCCCTCTGTTGCAGTCTGTGCAAAAGACTCACTCACAGGCCTCGGTAACTTCCAGTCCTCCAGAGCCATACAGTGTGGTCATTTTACTCATTCTCTGGGCTTTCTTTAGTTATTCATGCAACGACAGGCGTGGCCTTGTGTGTCTGTAGCAAGGCCCCAAGGCCTTGGATCGGTACAGCAATGTCAGGGAAAAGAAAATCCAAGGGGCTGCCCAGTCCAAGGGCAAACTGGGAGTCTAGTCCTCAGCTTCTAACTATGATCTCTGCCTTGCAATGCTGCAGGAGCGCCTCTTCTGCCTTTCACCTAGGCTTCCGGCAAAGGCCTTGCAAAGCATGATGCAGGGCACTGTGTGAGGCCAGACCCATACACAGAGATGAACGAGTGCAGTGAGAGGAAGGCGGAGCTTGAGCTTGTGGTGAAACAGGGAAAGTTCCCTGATCCCTCTTGCAGGCTTGCGATTGGGGTGTGACTCACTTCTTCGGTGTTCAAAGCTCTAGGGGAGCATGCAGATAGGCAGGCTGTGGGGCTCTGACCCACAGCAATGTCTAAAGGTGAATGTTTACAGCTCCTGAGGCCCCAGTGGGCCTGTGTTACAGGGTGCTCTTTTAGTTTAGCCATTCTTGGTCAGCTCCATTAGACCCCCTGCCTCATCGCAAGAACAGAGGCTTTCTGTATCCCAAGGGTTTTTGCCTTGATGTACCAAAAGAATCAGATCACACATGGGCTTGGAGAGTGAGTACAAGATTTTCTTGAGTGGAAGTAGCTCTCAGCAGATGAGGGAGCTAGAAGGGAGATGGAGTGGGAAGGTGGTCTTCTACATTGTTCTGCCTGTCTATGGCCTGCCACCCTGCCATGGGCCTCTATTGGTGTGCTCTTACACCAGCGTCTTCCTCTTGACGTCCAGTGGCTGGTGTCCATGCCCACTAGGGTCTCTGGTTTTTTATAGGCACAGGATGGGGGTGTGGCTGGCGGGGTGTTCTTGGGAAATGCAACATTTAGGCACAAAAATAGAAATACCTGTCCTCGCCTAGGTCTGTGGGCACAGGGCCAGGGCTGGAGCCCTAGCCAGTGAGTACACCCTTCCGTTCCCAGCACTTCTCTGCCCCCTCTTCCATATCAGTAGCTTGAGGGGGAAGCCGAGTTACTTCTCAGATGTTTTGGATTTTAAGGAGGAGAAGACAAAACGTGCAATTTGTAAAACAAAACAAGTCCATTGTTGAGGGAAACACTGGCTGTGCAGAAGGAGGGCTAGAAAGGCAGGGTGCCAGGGAGACAGCAAGGAGGAGCCCAGACCCACGGGGGAGGCAGCCTGGGAAGATGTTTGTTTTCTAAGAGAAGAGGAAGGACTGGGAAACAGGGAGAAGTTTTGAGGGTGGAGGATGGGAAACTTGGGAAGCACAGAGCAGATGGCCTTAATCTTCTGAGTGAGAAAGGAGACAGTGCCAAACCCAGCTGGGGTGATGGTGGGAGTCGAGGCTGAGGGACAGCGAGCACGTCCCCTGCTGGCCACTGAGGATGGGCATTGGGACCTCAGCGGTGCTCCCAGGGCTTGCCTCCCAGGAAGGGTCCTGCAGGGAGTGTCTAGATGCAGAACCGCAGCTCCTCCCCCAAACACTCAGATTTAGTAGAACCGGGATGGAGCCTAAAATCTATATCATTAGGACAGTCTCAGAATACACTTGTCATCAGGCAAAGCCTGGAGAAATCGTGAGCGAAGGAACCATTAGCCCCGGGGAGAGTCCACTAGAGGCTGCAAACTGGAAGTATGAGGAAATCATTTAGCATCCTTTTCACAGAGACACTCTGCTGCCCAGAACCCGGGGAGAGGGGTGTGTAGCCACGTGAGGCTACACAGGAGGGGAATGTATCTCCAGGAGGGTGGAGTCCATCTAGGAGTGTGAGGTCTAGCTGGAGGAATGGGGTCCACCCAGGAGGGTGAGTTTTAGTTGGGGAGATGGGATCTACCTGAGAAGGTGAGGTCTAGCTAGGGAGATGGGGTCCGTCCAGGAGGGTGAGGTCTCTCCTCCATAGGATGCTTTGGGAGGTCTGGGGTCTGGGGTTCCTGTGATCACAGTCCAAATGTGTGACTTGGACCCATACTTGGCAGAGACCAAGGTGAAGACAAGAGATGACTATGGACTCTGAGAAAAGCAAGAGTGACGGGACAGGGTCAAGAAGGAGACGCCAGAGAGTGCGAGGAAGTGGGAGGGTCTGAGGAGGTGGGGTCCCAGAGTGGGACCTGGGGAGCAGGGGTGCTGGCAACGCCTCTCACACTGGAGAGGCCAGTCCTAGGGCTCAGTTAGACTAAGTGCGTTTAGCTGGGGCCGCAGTTTTACACATAAAACTCCTCCTTTATAGGAGGAGATGATATTATCATAAACATATGCCATCGATTCATGTGAAATCATTTTATAAATTAAGGCCAAGGCTTTTCTCCTGGCTGCTTAGGCTACACGGCCAGGACTCCTGTCTCTCTGCGGTGAGGGGACTTTGGGTGGAAGAGTTTGAGAAGCTCTGCTGTGGAATCCTCTCCTTTTTAAATAAAGAGGGACACTCCAAGCCTGGCAAGGAAAGGCAGACCTCTCGGCGGGGGTAGCTGTTCAGACTTTGATCCCTTAATGATTGGAAGCTTATGAAATTGCCAACATTGGACCATGTTTGACTTTTGTCAATAGCTTCTTCCTGTGATTCGACCCAAATCTTAGACTCCAGGCCTCATCGCCGCCTCCACCACATGGCCTCACGGGGGCGCCGCTCTGCTTCCTAACTCCCCAAGGGCAAAGCCCACTTCCCTGGCTTCTGGAAGCCCTGGGAAGTCGTTGGTGGTATAAAGACGACCGCTGTACTTTAAAAGGAAGTAAGCACAGAGAGAAACATGAATCTAATTAGAACAGTTCCTTGCCCCCTACAATGTGGTCCCCAGACCAGCAGCATCAGCACCCCCTGGGAGTTTGTAGAATTCCTGGACACCAACCCAGATCTGCTGAACCAGAATCCACATCTTAGGAGTGCCCAGGCTCTCCTATGTGTGTGCGCACAGGAGAAGCACCCGTCTAGCCGGCAGGAGTCCGCTAATTTGTCACCTGTCTCTCCAGAGCCCCACAATCTGGGCCGTCTAACACTTCCCCTGGGGACGCACTCTTAGACTCTCCATTCTTCAAAATCAACATACAGTCTGTCCCTCCTAGGAACATATTCCTGCCTAAGAAACCACCTCTTCTTTCAGAAAGCGTATTTGTTATCCTTGCTGTGTAATAAATGACTCCAAAGCATAGAGGTTTAAAAGAATAAACATTTATTTTTGCCATATGCTGTTGGTTAGAAGTAAGTCACTAATCCAGCCCAGGCTTAAAGGGGAGGGGATCACACCAGGGCCTGAATACCGGGAAGCAGGGATCGCTGAGGATCATAGTTCAGGCTGCCTACTGCAGGGAGTGGTCTCCAATCTAAGGGGTACGCCTCAACAGGGCAGCCACATTAGAACACAAGAAAACAACCTGCAGAGTCATACGGTAAGGATAACACTCGCTCAGCAACAAGATGCTTGAATCAACCTTTCAACTGTGGCTTGCAGAATGGCCGCATTAGCATCACCTGGGAAACGTTAAAAAAAAATACCAATGCCCTGGCCCTACCCAAGACCAATTAGATCACAATCTTGGGCATGGGTTTTGTCTAATTTTTAAATTCCCCAGATAATTCTATTGCACAACTAGGGTTAAGAACTATGGCTTCAGGCTGGGTGCGGTGGTTCACGCCTTTAATCCCAGCATTTTGGGAGACCAAGTGGGGCGGATCACCTGAGGTCAGGAGTTCCAGACCAGCCTGGTCAACATGGTGAAACCCCATCTCTACTAAAAAACAAAAAAACAAAAAAAAATTGGTTGGGTGTGGTGGCACGCCTGTAATCCCAGCTACTCAGGAGACTGAGGCAAGACAATCACTTGAACCCAGGAGGTAGAGGTTGCAGTGAGCCCAGAAAGAAAAAAAAAAAAGAAGAAGAAGGACTATCACTTCATATGAAAAGTCTCAAATGCTACAATGCTGTAGTGAAGATTACTAGGGCGAAAGAAGATGTGAGGCTCAGCAGCTTGGACCTCTGCTGGGGAATCTGCGGATCAGAAAAGTGAGCCTTAAGGAGTGTTGGGGCTGTCTTGGAGGTGAGCAGATAAGGCTGACAAAAGGTTTGTGACTTTTTATGATTGTTTACCTTAGCAAAAGTCCCATCAAGTCATGACGCTGGAAAATACTTCCAAGCGTTAGGAATGCAGAAAGGAAGGAAGGAAGGAAAAGAAACCACATGAAGCCAATCCAGACAGGCTTCATGACGTATGATTTCAACCACATGCCGTTCCCAAGATGGCAGAGCTCTCCAGGCGGTCAAAAGATCCGTTGTTGCCTGGAGTTAGGGCGTAGGGATGGACAAACAGGTGGAGCACAGAGGATCTTTAGGGCAGTGAGACTACTCTGTATGATCCTGCAGTGGTGGATAATGTCATTAGACATTGTTCAAGCCACGGAATGTATACCACCGAGAGTGAACCCTAATGTAAACTATGGATTTTGGGTGATGATGATGTGTCAGTATAGGGTCATTGATTGTAACAAAGGTACCATTTGAGTGGGGACATTGCTAATGGAAGAGGCTGTGCATATATGGGGGCAGGGAACATATGACATATCTCTGTACCATCCTAATTTTGCTGTGAACCGAAAACTATCCTTAAAAAATAGTCTTTTTGTAACAGACAGGGTATTGCTCTTTTGCCCAGGCTACAGTTCAGTAGCACAATCATAGCTCACTGTGGCCTCAACCTCCCAGGTTCAAGTGATCCTCCTGCCTTAGCCTCCAGAGTAGCTAGGTCTACAGGTACACATCACCATGCCTGGCTAATTTTTAAAAAAAAATTTTTGTACAGACAGGGTCTCACTACGTTGTCCAGGCTGGTCTCAAACTCAAAAGCAATCCTCCCTCCTTGGCCTCCCACAGGGCTGGGATTACAGGTATGAGCCACCATGCTCAGCCTTTATTTTTTTACACAGTATATAAATTTTTTTTTAAAGAGAGATACAGAAAGAAAAGAAACCTATCCATTGTTAAAACTTGTCTTTGGCCGGGCATGGTGGCTCACTCTTATAATCCCAGCACTTTGGGAGGCTGAGGCAGGCGGATCACTCGAGGTCAGGAGTTCGAGAATAGCCTGGCCAACATGGTGAAACTCCATCACCACTAAAAATACAAGAATTAGGCTGGCGTGGTGGCATGTGCCTGTAATCACAGCTACTCAGGAGGCTGAGGCAGGAGAATCTCTTGAACCCAGGAGGCGGAGGTTGCACTGAGCTGAGATCACACCATTGCACTCCAGTAGCCTGGTCAACAGAGTAAGACTCTGTTAAAAATAAAAATAAAATAAAAAACTTGTCTTCAATTCTAGCTGATGGCTTTAAAGAAATGGAAATCGAAAAGGAAGAAGACTCAACTAATAAAAGTGCCTCATAATCTTCTACTCTCCAGTCTGTAGAGACACAGAAAGTGAGAACTGGAGAGGCCTTGGAGGTCACGTCACCAATGCCCTTATTTTGTGGATGAGGAAATCATTGGGGGGCAACGGCCTTGCTGGGATTCGAACTCACATCTTCAAACCTGAGCCCAGTGCTCTACTCAAAGACTTTCCACATACAGAGCATGTCTGTCAATGGGGCATGTGGGACTCTTTCCTGCACACCAGTATGTGAAAATGAGGCTTGCTGAAGAGTTAGTCAAGGGAGCTAACATGCACCCTCTTACGGGAACACCACAGCCTTTCGCAGAAATGTTTCAACAAGGGCTGGTTCACAGGAGGTTAGTGGTACATGGCCAGCACTGCCACAGTTAATTTACTCCGTCTGATAGGAACAAATCCATAGGTTGATGGTAGTTGCTGAGTCTAACGTGCTCCCAGCTTGAGCTGCACGGGCTCTGTAAACAGCCTCTGACTGTAGCAGCAATAAACCACAACAATAAAACGGCTCCATCTTCAGGCAAGTCCAACCTTTACCTCTCCTCCCTACCCCTCTCCCGACTGATTTTAGGCGCTGTTCTCATTCCCAAGGACCGGGTTGCTCCCAACCCGTTGCCATGGCCACAGGCCTCACCCAAAGCATACCAACGCTGTAGTGCTCACAGATCTTGGCCGACATCCAGGCAGATGCAGAGCAGTTGGGGTGAATAACGTTCTCCTCTGAAAGCCGGGCCAAGGCTGTCGGTTGCACTCTCTCCGCTGTCGGCTTGAGTCTTACAGAGCTGTCCATTTGGCTGCCCGGCTGTGAATGAGCCATGCTTGTTAATTTATTTCCCCTGCACCAGCTTCTTGGGAGCCTCTAACCCAAAACTTAAACAAAGAGCTAAATCAGGCTGTTCCCAGAGCTCCCGACCCTGGCTGTTGACCAAACACTGAAAATGTTACCAGTTGCTACCAGTCCCAAATCTCTCATCTCTTCTAAGAGTCATGAGGAATGTCGCCCCGAGAGGTCCAGGCCTGGCCCATCTGTGATGCTCTTGGGTGTCCGTTTCAACATCCCAGTCCTGTGAGTTGAAATATCTTTTCCAGAGAAAAAGAAATGCAAGGCGGGGGTGGGGAGGGGGTGAAGAAGCACATGGCAAGAGAATAGAGATGGAATCCCTTCAAAAACAAACAAAGAGGAGCCGTCCCTGTGCAGCATGTTCATCCTTGGATGATTTATGTTGGCCCAGTGCTCAAGTTCACGGCAATTACAAAAAAGGAGGGAGTGTCAAGAGGAATCTTCCATGAAAACCAACAGTACCAGCCAACATCTGTCCCTTGGGGTGGGCAATCTGCTCCAGCCTGTTCAGGATTCTACTTAGAACGGGAAGTGCCCACAGAAGCACACTGCAAATTAGAAAGCAGCACATACAGGGAGAGTGCTTCATCAGGCATTCCCTTCATTCCTACATCAAAGTGAGCAAGTCCCTCGGGCGTCCCCACTCCGGAGTATGTGCCCACATTGTCATAGAACCCACCTGGTAGGGAGGGTGCTCATAGACCTTCTCCCACGTGAGAAGGGATTGGGATGGGGTGGGCGGGGCCACTTCTGCTGGTGAGAACACAGCTGCTCCAACCTCCCTGGAACTGGCCCCCAAGCCCCCTCTCCAGCTGCATTTTTGCATTGATCTCCTGTCCAGAGATACTTTGCCCACAGTTACCACATCTTTGCTAAGGAGTTGCTTTAAAAAGGAACATAATATCTAGATTTAGCTGCCTGGAAGAGGAAGGTGTTTCATTCTTCTTTAAAGGTAATCTGGAAATTACCACTTTTTAGTGGAGGATAATATACTCTTCAGTTAATAATACGCGTGTAATCCCAGCTACTCAGGAGGCTGAGGCAGGAGAATTGCTTCAGCCTGGGGGACGGAGGTTGCAGTGAGCTGAGATCACGTCCTTACATTCTAGTCTGGCCAATAGAGCAAGACTCTGTCCCAAGAAAAAAAAAATGTGGCCAGGTGCAGTGGCTCACACCTGTAGTCCTAGCACTTTGGAAGGCTGAGATGAGAAGATTGCTTGAGCCCAGGAGTTCAAGACAAGCCTGGCCATCATAAGGAGAACTCATCTAAAAAAAAAAAGCTTAAAAAAATTAAAAATCAATAGAACCGTTACTACCACTAACTTTTAACAACACACTCTAAGAGCAAGGGAACAAAATCCTGGGTACTCATGCTGAAAATGCGAAGGAATGGTAACCATCATATTTCCCAGTATGAAAGAGCGATTGAACTAGATCCTAACAGCTTGCCTCAAATCCCTGGCAAGAGTTGCCATAAATCCTGAACTTCCCTTCATGTTGTCTTTCCATAATTCCTTCCCCTCCCAGCACCCACATCAGTCTGATTTCTAATATTTAAACGACCAGAAGCTGGGCAGAGCCTACCCAGGAAGAACTCTAAAATGTGATTGACAAATACAGCCTGAAATGGCTTCAGAAGTTGCTGACACTCTGTTGAGACACAGTATCTTTTGAAAGACAAGTACAGTTGAAAACATCTTGCACCACTGAAGGCTGGATCCCTCGTGCACGTTAACAGTTTCCCCTCCGCCACAGTTTGCTATCTCTCCATCACTGGCATTCATACGGCCTCACCCATCTCCCCGAGGGACGGCTGCTCCCAGACCCACCCTGCAGCTGAGCAGCAAGATGAGCAGAATTTTCCTTGTGAGCAGGAGACGAGGCTGAAGTTGCATATGTGTCATTCATGAAAGCCCAAATCAAGAGACAGATGAAGACTCTAAGGGAGTTCCACGTTCCAAAGACCATCTCCCCAGGAGAACAGGCACTGAGATGCCCCCCCATTTTCCAAACAGATAAAGGGAAACTCATATTTATTTTTTTAAACGGAGTTTCAAGTCTTTGGCAAGCTCAAGCTCATATGCAACTGACAGGCACTGACTTCTGGAGACATTTTTTTAAAAATTAAAAGCATATTAGGATGTGATGCGCACAGCAGATTTGGAGTTAAGAGGGTGTCAGTTCAGAGGTGGCTCTGCCACTAATGAGCCAGCTGCATAACCCGGAGAGCCTTCGGCTCTGGAGTGTGTGATCGCTTCCCCTGAAGCGTTGTTGCGAGGCTTACAGGAAAGAGTGCCCACGATAGGCAGGGCAGTACCTGCTACGCAGGAGATGCTCCACAAACCTGCTCTGAGTCAGTGAATGGATTTTCCATGCCTGTTACACCGCAGTCACTCGGTAAGCGCAGATTCTGTCCCTTTCTTTTCCCAGATGAGCAACCCCCATAGAGTTCGTTTCTGTAGTTCAACCTCTCAATTAAGCCAAAAACACGACTTCTTGGACTTCTCGGAGAGACAAGGCCGTCTCTGTGAGGTATCAAGGGGGCATCTGCAAAGGCTTTCCAGCCTGTCACTAGGTAGGTGTGCAGCTGTGCATGCAGTGATCTAGTCCCTCTTCCTTCATTCCCTCACTATGAGCCTCGTTTTCTCCAAGTGAAAATGAAAGAGACGTACTGGATTCGTAGCTGTCAACCATGCTCTACCATCCAAACTGTTTGTTTATAAGAAATCTGATACAGCACCCTTATTAAATAAAATATCTCAAGAAAAGGGGCCAAGGCCTAGGCCTGAGTCAGCTCAGCTCCCTAGCCCACCTGTTCTTAGAGGTCAAACCGAAGGCACCTCCCCACCCCACACAGGAGCCCCTAGGGTTCCTTGGAGCAAAGTTTGAGAACCGTAAGACCAGGCTGTCTCTAAATCTCCTTCCAGACCTGCCACTGCATGATTCTAAGTATTTACAGAGTAACAGTAGCACATTATTGAACCTGACCAAATTCACTCAAGCCTGATGTGTAATACAGGAACGAATACAGGCAGGTCTCTCCTTCATCCCCAGCTCCTCAGCCCTGCTGCCTGGGCAAAAGTCACTCAGCAGGAAGTCCCTTTTGACTCAGCAGCTGTGACCCTACAGCACTGGGGACAAGGGGAAGTAATACAAAAAAAAAAAAAAAAAAATCCTGCAATCTTATCCCGAAGAGAGTGTCCCGTGAACAAACCAATTAAAGGAGACTGCAATAAACTGGTATGAACAATACATGTGGGAAGCGGGGAAAGGGCCGGAAACGCCTAATCCCAGGTCGGCATGACCTTGGGCAAGATGCCTGTGTCTCAGTGACCTTGATGGCAGGGCTGAATCAGGTCACCTCTGTGGGAATTCTCTAACCATAAACTTCTGTGACTCTAAGAATTGCATGGCCGGGCGCAGTGGGAATTCTCTAACCATAAACTTCTGTGACTCTAAGAATTGCATGGCCGGGCGCAGTGGTTCATGCCTATAATCCCAACACTTTGAGAGGCTGAGGCAGGCAGATCACCTGAAGTCAGGAGTTTGAGAACACCAGCCTGGCCAATGTGGTGAAACTCCATCTCCACTAAAAATACAAAAATTAGCCAGGCTCTGTGGTGCATGCCTGTGATCCCAGCTACTTGGGAAGCTGAGGCAGGAGAATCGCTTGAACCCGGAAGGCAGAGGTTGTAGTGAGCCGAGATCATGCCACTGCACTCCAGTCTGGGTGACAGAGTGAGACTCTGTCTCCAAAAAAAAAAAAGGCTTGCAAGACTTAAGAATGTTGATAACAATGTTGTCAGAATTGGCATTTTCCAGCTACTTATGTTCGTTACTCCTAGATATTCCTCAGCCTGACATCAGTAACCATCTCAGGGCATTGGCAGGGAGTGAGCCGACTGCTCCCAGGGTCTCAGGGAGGGAAAAGATAATGGCTTTCAGTTTGTCAGGTCAGCCTGAACAACGTCTGCCAGAGGCCTTTGAACTATGATTGTAGCCACCTTGGCATAAGTGAGCGCTTATCAAATCCAGGAGAGGAAAACAGACATCTGCAGGCTGGCAGAACTGTCGGCAGGGCTTTGCTTGACACACCTCTCTGGCTGAGCACAGGCTATCAGAGGTTCCCAGGTTTATTAATTTTTTTTTTAACCATCATTTTTTTCACCACCTAAACAGAAGGACCCTTTAGTTGAAAGCATGAGGAGCTAACACAGAGAGGCAGTGAGACTCAAACGGGCCATTTAAGCTTGGGTGTGCCTGGGCTAATGCTTTTTCAGGTCACAGGTCACTCTTACAAGGTAATCTATTTGCCTAAAGAGGCAGTGCCTGTAAACACAGCATCTTGAAGGAAGGGAACCCTCGTGGCTAGGTGATTGCCTGGAATGGCACTCCCTCTGGAATCTGATTGCAGAGCCTGATTTCCAGCTTGGTCCCCTGGTCTTCTTTAGCTTTTGACTTCCAGAGCCTTATCAGCATAGCTAGGTGTCCCTTAGAGTTATGTATCCACCTTTGTCAAAAGCAGGCTACAGAGATGCAGCCGGGTAAGGAAGAAGGAGGTAAAGCAGTACAGCATTCACTCATGATGGACAAGATGTCCCTGTGTACCTGGAAAGCTTTCACCTGCAAGTAGCAGACACTCCGGTCAAACCACCTTTACAAACAAGGATATTTTCATCTCAGATAAGAAGTCCGGAAAGTTCCAAGGAGATTACAACCAGTGGTTCTGCATTGTTATCAGGAACATAAATGCCTTCCAGCTCTTGGCTCTACCATCCTCGGAGCATTGCTTTTGGCTTTAGGCAGTTCATCTCCTGGTTCAAGACCCCTCAGCCCTCCTGGTTTCACATCCAGACCGGCACATGGTGACCAACCTGTCATGCTGCACAGAACCTCGTGCTTAGAAGGGCCCACACTTGGCTTAATGCTCTGCCTTCACCATCTACGTTCTTTTTTTTTTTTTTTTAAAAAAAAAAAAAAAGACAGGGTTTCACCATGTTGGTCAGGCTGGTCTGGAACTCCCGACCTCAGGTGATCCACCCACCTTGGCCTCTAAAGTGCTTGGATTACAGGTGTGAGCCACCACGCCCGGCCACCATCTACATTCTTAATCTTATCTGTGAACTTGTGTTTGGTGAGTGAAGTCCTACAGGACAGTGGAGACGCACATGAGCAGATATCTACACAGAGTGTGTCCCCCTTCCCTGCTGCCCCATGCGCAGGTCATGTTGGGGATGCCCCGTGAGCACAGAATTCCAGGGACCCATGATACGTGGGAATCAGCGAGACTCAAAGCCAGCACAGTAAACACATTAAGCCCATAACCGAGTACACGGCGGCACTGGCAGCCCGAAGAGGCCATGCTTTTTGTCCAAATCAGAACTTGCTCTAACATAGAAAGAAGATGATAGAGTTCTAAGAAAACACAGAAGATCAAGCAACCCTACTCTATTCTTTTGAACTCATGTTACTTCCCCATATTAGACAACGACTTACACTGAAAATGATGACATAGGTTGGGTGTGGTGGCTCACGCCTGTAATCCCAGCACTTTGGGAGGCCAAAGCAGGCTTCACCTAAGGTCAGGAGTTCGAGACCAGCCTGGACAATGTGATGAAATCCTGTCTCTACCAAAAAATACAAAAGTTAGCTGGGCGTGGTAGTGTATGCCTATAACCAGCTACTTGGGAGGCTGAGGCAAGAGAATCTTTTGAACCCAGTAGGCAGAGGTCACAGTGAGCTAATATCCCACCACTGCACTCCAGCCTGAGCAACAAGAGCAAAACTCTGTTGAAAGAGGAAGAAAGAAAGGAAGAAAGAGAGAAAGGAAGGAAAGGAAGGAGGGAGGGAGGGAAAGAGAGAGAGAGAGAGAAAGAAAGAGAGAGAAAGAAAGAAGAAAAAGAAGGAAAGAAAGAAAGAGAAAGAAAGAAAGAAAGAAACAAAGAAAGAAACAAAGAAAAGAAAGAGAAGGAAGGAAAGAAAGAAAGGGGAGGGAAGGGGAGGGGAAGGGAAGGAGAAGAAAGATGACATAGAAGAAAAGACATAAGTGGTAGGTGGTTGGCTAATACACCTTAGTGAACTATTTCAGAAGAAAATTCAGCACAGTTCCAGCCTGTAACTCCAAAAGCCTCCATTTCTTGCCTTGTTCCCATTCCTTGATTTTTGTCCCCTCTTCTTTCATTGACAGAGCAGCAGGGCAACTGCCTCAGGTGTGTGCAGTCATTTATTGCCCTGCAAATATGCATCCAGAACAGAATATCATCCTCCCGGCACCGTCCCATTCAGCCTCTGCGTGGCCACTCAGTTTCCTTTCCTAAGCTGTCCCAAGACCTGAGCCTTCTCAGTGTGGTGCGCGCTTCACTATGGCATCAACTCTCCAACTTCTTCAGTGCCCCCCAAGACCACATGGATAAGAAAACAAAAATCACCTAACCCCGAGCTGAGAGAGGAAGACTTCTTTTTTGTCTGTACAACCTTTTGTGTGTTTAAATTGCTTACCATGTAATATGGATCACCTATGAAAAAGATTTCATGTGTATATGTTTTTAAATCACTTACTCTACTTGTTTGTAAAAACAAAAGTAAATTTTAAAAATGCCACAGACCTCTTCTTGCAAGTTAAAGAAAAAAATTTACCTTCCTGTGTAATAAGAAATATCGTAAGTCACACCTGTACTCCAAGCTATTTGGGAGATTGTGGTGGGGGCATCACTTGAGCCCAGGAGTTCAAGGCTGCAGTGAGCTAAAACGGTGCCGCTGCACTCCAATCTGGGCAATGGAGCGAGGCATTATCTCTTAAAAAAATAATAAAAATTAAAATAATTTTAAATATTTAAAAAATATATTTAAAAGAAATAAAGAAATATCACAAGTGAGCTATAATTCATCTCAAAAGAGAATATGGATCTTTTCAAAGAGCAACATCAAAATGCCCAAGGCTAGTCACCATTTCTTTCTTGAGAACATTCACAAACCACTGCTCACCCTGGACTACATTTTAAAAACAGGTGCCACAGAGTTCCCTCTGCTCAACCCATGCCTACATCAGCAGTCCCCAAGCACGGACCTCACCCCTGGCCAGCCTTCCTGCAAGCCCAAGTGGAGGAGGGGAATGGGTCACACGGGGAGCCCGTGCTATGAGTGAGTGTACCCTGCAGACGGAAGTGGAAGGGTAAAGCTGGAATGGCTTCTTCTTCCTTATTCCTTTATATTCTGTCAAGTTTTAGCAACTCTCTCAACTGACTCATGCATGGACTTGTTCTAGAAGAAACTCTGTTAGAGGCAGCAGAGGTCTGAAAGTGCTTTAGTTCCACCACTACAGAAGAGTGACAGTCCCGGACACCCAGCAAATTGACATTAGAACTCGAGCTAGAACCCAGAGCTTGCTCCCAGCCAACTTCTCTTGCATCAGCAATATCTGATTTCCCAGAATCACCCTTCATGGTGTGCCCTGGACCAATTTTTTCATCCAAAAACAAGACAACTATGCCATTTTTCTTTCTACACTATAGCTCATACAACTTAAATAGAAGACACTGCTGTAAGAACCATCCTCCATCACCAAAGCAAACTGGTTGAGTTCTTTCTATTTCTCAGATAAGATTGGAAAGGGTCATTGTCTTGATTAGCATGTCTAAGCCTTGACACTGCTGACATTTTTCATGGGATCATTCTTTGATGTGGGACCATCCCATGCTCTGCAAGATGTATAGTGGCATCCCTGGCCTCCACCCACGAGGCACTGGGAGCGTCTCCTCCCCTTCACTTGTGACAAGCAAAAGTGTCTTCTTTGGACATTGCCAATTGTCCCCTGACGGGGCAAGACACCCCTGGTTAAGAGCCGCTGATCTAGGGGAAACTCAGTTACTTGGTTGTTATTGAAAATACTTATCAAGAAAAAAATTGTTCACATTAGGGCTTTATAGACAAATAAAATGGAAAACTGAATCCAAGGCATTCCTCCTCATCAGCCAGAGCCCAGAACAGCATGCAAGGGGTCCTAGAAAGATAGGTGAGGGCCTCAGTAAACCCCTAAGGCATGGCGGTCCATGCATATTATTCACCTTTTCACATGAAGGCAAAAGGATATTTGAGTCAGGGTTGAAAGCATACTGATAAAAGCAGAACATGACCGGGCATGGTGGCTCATGCCTATAATCCCAGCACTTTGGGAGGCCAAGGCGGGTGAATTACTTGAAGTTAGGAGTTCAAGACCAGCCTGGCCAACATGGTGAAACCTGGTCTCTACTAAAAATACAAAAAAAAAAAAAAAAATACTAGCCGGGCATGGTGGTGTGTGCCTGTAATCCCAGCTACTCAGAGGGCTGAGACAGGAGAATCACTTGAACCTGGGAGGCGGAGTTTGCAGTGAGCCAAGATGGCAACATTGCACTCCATCCTGGGCAACAAAGCAAGACTCCAAGTCAAAAAAAAAACAAAAAACAAAAAACGCAGAACATAAGTGGATGACTGTGAGAATAATAGTGTTGAGTGGAGAGAAGCCAGAATGATGTGGGGTCCTTAGAGAAAGCCTGGTATTGTCTATTTGAATAATTGCTTGCAAGCCTTGGACTAGCTGGTATCCTACTCAGCCTCTTTACTGAGAGGAGAGGAGTATCACAGGAATTAGACATGGAGACTACGAGTGCCTTGTGTAAGACACCTTGAATTATAAGTCGAAGATCTTGGAGAAGTCTTGTCTTAAGTATTTTACGGTAATGTTGAGAGTGGCATGGAAGGTTCTATTTCTACTTTGAGAGGTCTGGCCTTCTTGATTTGGCCTGTGTCAGTGGAGTGAGCAGCGTAAAGGCAGTTGGGTATTTCAGTTAGCATAGTTCGTACTTGAGGCTTTAAAGGGGGATCAGGGATTTTGACAGAAGTAAGAGAAGTGTGACGGTCAATGAGAGCCATGAAAGGGCAAAGATGCAAGGTGGGGACCCAGGGCCCTTAAGGGAGCAAAACTCCCGATAGTCCAGTTGGAAAGTAACTCTCCTTGCAGGAGGTTTACTGGGTACTGGAACTAAGAAGTTGTGCTGGGCAGGGAGGATCCTAGGAAGACAGAAAAAGGTACTGATAAAGGCAGCACATGGATGCTTATCCAGTCCTGCCACAAGCATGGCTTGTGTGCTCTTATGAGAATGGTGAGAGGTGATCGTGGTGAGATGTGTTGCTGTGGGTCCATTCAGAAGGGAGTGGGGTGCCCATTGGTGGGGAAGATTCTCTCCTCTTATGAGTTAGTGCGGACACAAGGGGGAGCATCCCTCCAGAAAGTCATGAAAACATGGATATTTAAAGTCTTCCTCTCTTTCGTGTTTTAAAACCAGGCAATGCCAAGTCCAGCATTCTTTTGATTTGTATCTGCACATATGTCACTGAAGCAGGGGGTTGGAATGAGCAGATTGGCCTAGTTTGCTCCCTTGGGGTCAGTGAAGTTGTGCTGCCGTCAGTTTTCACTGTGTTGACTTGGCCTTTTCTCTCATGGAGTCATCAGGGTGTTGGGCTAGCGTACACTTTGAGAGAGAGGAGCGTTCTGCCTACTTACGTTGGGTTTTGGGGTAATATCTCTGATTTCCGATCATAAGCCATTAACACAATTAATAATAAAAGCAAAAGTGGCTCAGTCATCAAATATAAGAACAGATCATATATTTTGTTAAGCTTTAGTACCTCTCTCAACTGACTCTCTCGAAGTGTCATCCTTCCTAACATTCTCTCATGTACGTCTACAGAGGGAGGCAAATTCATCTCTGTGTGGCCTGCCATCTTTTATCTTTGACCCATCAGTTTCTCTCCCCTATAATTTTGGCCTGCATCAGGGTGTTCTGATTTCTTTGAAAGTCCTCATGAAGAGTAGCCCATCTGGCTTTTTCAAACCATAAGGTGGTATCTCTGGTACCCACTAACAGCTGCAAAAATGGATACAGTTCAGGGAACCCAGGAAAACATGCCCCAAGGACCAGACTGAATGGATTGCTAAACTCTTCCCCATTCTCACTATCTGAAAAGCCCCTAACAATAGCATATGGACCTGAGCGAGTCCTTATCCAGTTGGGCCCTTGGGCCATGGGCCTTTCATCAAGATGGGGAAGCACCAATAAATCGGGATGAAATAGGGAAGTGGGAGCAGGGGAGACTGGGGAGTAGGGGCTGAAGGAGAAAAAAAGTCCCTCAGACTAAAGAGGAATATTGGGTGGGCGGGGGGAAGCATCAGAGCAGGGCCTATAGAAGGGTGTGGGGAGGAACCAGTTGTGAGGTTTTGTTCAGGGTGGAGAAGTAGTGGGAGGAGAGGCTGGTAGTGAGAGAGACATCCTTAAGAGACTGCTCAGTTTGAACCAGACTGGAGACACTTTCTCGTGTTTCAGCCTCCTTATACCAAGCAAAATTAGCTGACCTTTGAAGAGAAGAGACCTTAGAGCCCCAGAATTTGAGGGAGACTTGTAGATGGACATGATTAGGGAGATTCCAGGTGCCCCAGAGGGATCACTGCAGTCCAAGTTGTCTTCAGCGAACTCTTGCCATTTTTTGAGATAATGAACTGAATTCTCATCACAGTGGAAAACATATCATTGGAAGGGATTTTTAAAGGGGTTGAAAAGTAGGTTGAGAAATCCCCATTGTACCAAGGTTAAACAGAAGCCAACTACAAAACAAAGCCAGAAGAGCACTCAAGCAAAGAATCAAAATCAAATCCTTACCATGCTGCCAGGGATGGAGATCCAGAGCATGGGGCCAGGAGCTAGACTCATGGAAGACAGAAGGAGCTCGATGAGCTCAAGCAGCCTCAGTCCCTGGGTGGAGAAGACAGGGCTCCAGATGGGCTTCCAATCTCATCCATGTTACAGCAGCCAACTGTCAAAGATAAAGACCTGAACTTTGTAAGCAAATTGACTTTGTTCAGGCTATGGCAGTAGGGAGAGCACCCAGATCCCCAAACCAGAGTGCCCTGGCAGGTGGTTTTGTCTAGACTTTCATAGGGAGGAGTGAACCAGTTCTAGGTGGGGGTGATTTTACAGTTGGGATGTTTTTGTCATCAGGAGGCATTTGTCAATCAGCTGGACAAGGAATATCTAGCTCTGTTTCTAGCTCCTTTGGAGGGACAAATAGTTCAGCTAATCATTTAATAAACAAAGAATGGTCATTTGGAGGGTCTCTATGTGTCCTTATCACAGGAGACAGGGGGTCACCTATGACTCTTACGGGAATCACAAGAACAAGTATAGGGCATTTATGAATGGACCCCCTGGTCTGCTAGGGCTGCCATAACAAAGCACCACAGAGTAGGGGCTTAACCACAGACATGCATCGTCTCACCGTCTCACCGTGCTAGAGGCTGGAAGTCCCAGATCAATGCATGGACAGGGCTGGTTTCTTCTCTGGCCTCTCTCCTCAGCTTGTATGTGGCTATCTTCTCCCTGTGTCCCCATATGGTCTTTCGTCCGTGTCTGTCTGTGCCCTCATCTCCTCTTCGTATGAGGACAGCTGTCAGGTTGGATTAGGGCCCACTCTAGTGACTTCATGTTACCTTAATCACCTCTTTCAAGACCTTCTCTCCCAATACGGTTACACTCTGAGTTACTGGGGGTTAGGACTCCAACATCTGAATTTTAGGAGGACACAAGTCAGTCCATGACAAGCGGGTCTTCTCTAAGTCTCGTGGGGAAGAGTGGTTCTTTGCAGAAAGTCATTTCCTGGAACACAAAAGTGTGGGAGACATCTGACATACAAGTGTGGGCGATTGTCCTTGGCTGTTTTCCAGAGGTCCAGGGCTCAGGGGCAGCCCTGCACTGTCGCGGGATCCCGAAGGAGGCCCCTCGGTTTGCTGTGCTCCACCCCAAGCCTCCACGGGCTGATGGGGGGGAGGGGTGGGAAAGAACTTGCAAGGGAACCGAGACCTACTGAAAAAGGAAGGAGAAGTAAAGAAGACGTCTCCGTCTCCGGGGCTGAGGGATACAGGGGAAATGCGGTTTGATGTTGACAAAGGGGAGGGGGAGTGAGAGAGCCACACAGCAGGAGGCTTGGCTGTAAGAGAGAGAAATTCTGAACAGTCTCCAGGAGGCACAGAATGTGAGAGACAGCTGAGTGGGGGAAGATTTCCCCATGTTTTTTGAGGCAGAGTTTCACTCTTGTTGCCCAGGCTGGAGTGCAATGGTGCAATCTCAGCTCACTGCAACCTCTGCCTCCTGGGATCAAGCAGTTCTCCGGCCTCAGCCTCCCAAGTAGCTGGGATTACAGGCATGTACCACCATGCCCGGCTAATTATATATATATATGTTGTTTTTTTTTTTTTAGAAGAGATGGGATTTCGTCATGTTGGTCAGGCTGGTCTCGAACTCCTGACCTCACCTTGGCCTCCAAAAGTGCTGATTATAGGCATGAGCCATCACGCCCGGCCTCCCCACAAGTCTTTAATCCATGTAGGCTCAGCCCCACAGGAGTTCGGTGAGCACACACATCACTATTCAAGACTGGAGTCTGATTTGTGCACCTCTGTGTTCAGCCCCTGCTTAAAAAAAAAAAAAAGGGGGCTGGGAGCAGCATGCATGGGAGGGCTTGCTTCATTCTGGGTGCCTGGCCCCCAGCAGGGTACCCCTCCTGCCAGATGTGTGGGCGGGCAACTCGCCTCCTTCCTGGACCGAGAACTCCCTGAGCGCCAGGCACGACCTGCTATCGCCTTCCTGTTGCCTCTGTACACAGCAGAGGCTTGTTGGAAGGAATTCCTGGGTCCCTCTGAAAATGTTCAGGCATCAGCCACATATGAATCAATCTAGACCTTTTTTGGCATCTGATCATGTTTTCAACTTGCACCACCTCTTGGGAGCACTGAAGTCATAAGTCTTCCACTCCAGGCAGGAGCTGCGTGGCTGCCTAATCTCTTCTGGGTTTGCGATAAATGGGCGAGTGCTGAAAGAGAAAGGCAAACAAGCTGCTTCTCAAAGAAGTGGGGAGACGCCCTCGACGAGCCCTAGACAGAGCAGAGAACGGGCCTCGTCAGGGCTGGGGAGAGAGCCCCGGGGAGGACACTGTGTCCAGGGGCCTCACCCTTACTGCACCTGTCCTCCTAAGCAGTGCCCTGAAGACCTGAACTTAGCCCTGTGTGTGGACATCTATTGGAGAATGCGCTAAGAGCCCAGAAGAGAGACCAGGGAGACATCAGCAGCAGGGCAGGATGACAGAAGGGACACCGCTGCCATCCAGCCTCCTCCTTCCGTCTGGTGCTTAGGCACCCGGGTGCCACACACTTCCTGTGCTGCCCAAACCAGCGCCAGCTCCGCTCTAGAGGGAAGTAAGCGAACACGCACAGCAGCGGCCTGGGAACAGCCAGGGAAGGAGGAGAGGCCAGACCCAGCGTGGGAGTGCTTTCTTTTTGGGAGGTGCTGCGAGGCATGCGAAAGCGAGCAGCAACGGCTCTCAGTAACCTCAGCAAGTGCCCGCGCTCAGCAGCCGCCCTTCCAAAGAGGGGTCGCTGGCAGCTGCAGCATCAGGCAGAGTTGCAGCATAGGATGCTTTTTATAGTGCTATTTGGCTTCACAGTTCGCCAACACAGATGAGCTGGAGGGTGGATGGTTTTAAGATCCATTGTGTATCATGAAAGCACATGGCCTGTCTTCCTAACAGATTCTGCATTTCCAGCTTTTTAATCCACAATAGAAAAAAATCTAGAAAAACTAATGCAGTTAGAGAAGGTTTTCCTTGTGCCGGTGTTCTCATACCCTCCCCGGCACCAAAAATGACTCCCCAGGGCACCCCCTCTCCACCAGAATGTGGTATCGTCTCTTAAAACAAAAACAAAAGCAGCAGAGCCAGAGATAGAGCAGAAAAAGTGAGCTGTGACATTCCTTCGACATTTACTGCCTCAGGTCCTTCTCCAGGAATAAATGAGCATGGTGCACCCATGGGAAGAGCGCTGCATCCACGGAGGACCTGGGCCCACAGTGCTCTGAAATCGGTTTCATGAAAGCATCTGTGACTCATCCCTGTTCAAGAATGTTTTCATTAAGATTCAGCAGAAGCGATGTGCTGGGTCAGCAAGTACAGCTGCAAAACCGGGGCCTGCCAGCCTGGGCAGCACAGCAAGACCCCGTCTCTACTAAAAATAAAAATTAATTAGCTGGGTATGATGGCACGTGGCTGTAGTCTCAGTTACTCAGGAGGCTAAGGAGGGAGGGTCACTTGAGTCCAGGAGGACAGGGCTGCAGTGAGCCGTGATCGCACCACTGCACTACAGCCTGACCCCGTCTCAAAAACAAAACAAAACAAAAAACCCTGAATGCAAAGTGAACACTTGCTCCTGTTCATCGTAGCACTTGCATGACAGGCCTGCGTGGGTCCTAGCATCTGCCTGCAGCACAAGGCCATGTCATACAGCAGCACATCCTCAGTCCAGCAGCGGGAGCTGCCTGCGAGGCGAGGTGGTGATTAAACAGCTGCACAACAGCAGGGAAGCTCCATCTGCCTCTCACTCCATGCCCTTCTGAGCTGCCGCAGAGATGCTGGGGGTCCCCTCCACATGCAGGCCTGTGTTCTAGCTAATGACAGCCAGGAGACGGGTGAGATGAAGCAGAGTGTTCATGAGTGATCTGGAAAAACCCACTGCACTTTAAAACCGATCCTTAGATTCCGGGCTTCACCTCATTCAAGAAGGGCATTGTATATGGAGATGAGAAAGAACAAAGAAAAATAGTTTTCAAAAGCTACCCTTTAATTCCCTGAGAAGCACAGCTCTCAGTGTCTACAAAAGGTTTAACCTGTGCTTGGTTGGTGGACAGAATAGTGCATGTGCTTGGCCCAGCGTCCTACTCTGTGACATTCTAACCACATGAGCATACTGGGCAGCTGCCTGGGACCAGGGGCTGGTGCTGTAGCCATGACCTTGGGGCTAGTCCCTCCATGTGACTAAGCTGAAAGGCATTAAGTGGATTAAGCCAGTCTCAGCAACACGGAAGGTGCTCTTCCTCTTTTGCAGAACAAGGCTCTCATTTTCAGCTTTAAGGCCCCTTATTTTCCACTTCTGAGAGTCAGGACTGTTGTCCTAGATTTCAGTGAGCCAGCGCCCAGCACACCCAGTAGAGTTAGAGAACTCTCAGTCTCTTGCTGATGGCCTGAGAAAAATAGTGACCATGGAGGAAAGCAGGCCAGGCTGCACCCATGGGTCAGAGGACTGGGAATTTCTAGGCGTCACCTGGCCTGTGACATCTGTGCATCTTTGGGGGCCAGGATTCCAGCAGTTGGCCCATGATGATACAGGGCTGGGGTAGGAGCCAGGCATTAGAGCCACAGAGCTTCTCCTGCACTTCAGTCTCCGACAGCTGCAACTCTGTCCTTAACACGTGCTGATAACAAAGTGGATGCGGCTAGTTTGAAGTCTGCTTACTCAACCCCTATTGAATGAATGAGCAGTAAAACGCATAAGGTGGGCAAAAATGAACAACTGTCCCAGAAAAAACACAAATGGAGTGAATACGCGGTGGCCTGTGCTTTGCCAACCAGTAAGCATGCCACGGATATGGAGTCTGTTTGGGATGGGCTGAAGGCCTCCCAGTCCTGCAGAAATAGGCGAAGGACCCCTCTCCCCATGGTGAATGGACAGGCTCCAGGAAATCCCAGAGGTCATAGATTCGAGAAGTGAGGTCTAAAATTCCCCTGGGGTACAAGACACAGAGAAAATAAGTTTATTATAGGGACCCCCAGGACCAGGCCCATGGCTGGGGTGGAAAGATTCCAGGGAGCTATCAGAGGGCAATACTTCCATCTTGGGGTCAAGTCATCCACAAACAAATGCAGGAATGCAGAAGGGGGCTGGAGGCAAGAACAGAAAGTTTCAGGGAAGAACAAGTATAAAATAACGAGGTGATTTATGTAACTTATTGTATGCTTCAAAGTAGCCAGAAGAGAAGAATTGCAACGTTCTCAACACAAATGAAAGATAAATGTTTGGGATGACGGATATCCCAGTTACCCTGATTTGACTGTACATCATATAGAGGCATCAAAATACCATATATACCTCCAAAATATGTACAACTGTTACATATCAATAACATTTTCCAAATAGAACTTTAAAAAATAACTTTGTGATTTAACATTGACACGAAGACAAAGAATAGTTTATATCTGTTCTGTAAAATCCATTCATTCATTCACTCACTCAATCTCCTGTGAGTTTCTACAGAAATTTCAAGTTCCACATCTACCTACCTACTATGGAGGAAGAGGGCTCCTAGGGAGACCAAGGAAAGGAAACACAGTTGGTCATTGTATTTTAAGCTGTGGCTTCTACATACTGCAAGGTACTTTCCATTGGCTGATGCGAATAAACATTCAAATGGACATTCAGAAAACTGTTCCTGCCGGGTGTGATGGCTCACGCTTGAAATCCCAGCACTTTGGGAAGCCAAGTCAGGCAGATCATTTGAGGTCAGAAGTTTGAGACCAGACTGACCAGTATGGTGAAACCCCATCTCTACTAAAATACAAAAATTAGCTGGGCATGGTGATGGCGGGTGCCTATAATCCCAGCTACTCAGGAGGCTGAGGGAGGACAATCACCTGAATCCCGTGAGCCGAGATCATGCCACTGCACTCCAGCCTGGGCAACAGAGCGAGACTCCCCCTCCAAAAAAAAAATAATAATAATTAAAAATAAGAAAACTGTTCCTGATCCTCTTGCTGTTGGGTAAGAAACCCAGCCTCACCCAAAGATGCTCCCGTTCTGACCCCCATGCTTCGCGGTCCCCCTTCAGAGCTGGCTGAGTGTCAGCTGTGGAATTCTTGCTGGGTTCAGCATTTCCTTTGTCTCTCCAGACAGTCTTCAGGTTCTGACAAGTGGATGAATTTTCCCTAAATTTTCATGTAACACAAAAGAAACTTCTGTGCTAAGGAACTTTGCGGGGGGTGTAGTTTCTTGCTGTGGTTGGGGTCCTGTCACTTAAGTTCCGCTGCTGAGCTGTGCTGGAGGAAGGATTGAGAACACCTGTTACAGTCACATGCCCCAAGGAGGCACGGGCGGGCAGAGCTGCCCTGGGCCCTACTCAGGACAACACCAGTCCTGCTACCAACGGCTCTTGTGCCTCATTCCCATCATGTGGGGAAATATAAAAGGGCAAGGGGAAGGGGCAGAGCTTGGTATGGATCAGGATTTCTCAAACTCGGAACTGTTGATATCTTGGAACAGAAGAGTCTCTATTGCGGGGACTGTCCTGTGCATTGCAGGATGTTTAGCAACACCTGTGGCCTGCACTCTCCTACAGCTGTGGGAATCAAAAATGCCTGGAGATGGTGCTGCATGTCCCCTGAATGGGGGAGCCTGCCCCCCGTTGAGAGTCCTAGTGTAGACCGGGTCTGTCTAATCCAGAAGACACATGTAGACATTAAGCACGTGACTAGTCCAAATTGAGATGTCCTTAAGTGTAAATGTGTACTGGATTTCAAACATTAAATAAAAAAAGAAAATGGATGTAAAATCTCCCATGAATATTAATATATTACATTTTATATTCTTTATATTTTACGTCTATTATTTGTTATAATGGTGCTATTTTTTATACATACAGTAGATTAAAACACATTGTAAGAATTCATTTCACCTCTTTCTTCTTTTTACTTTTTACAATGTGACCACTTAAAAAAAAATTGAAATAATACATGTGGTCCCATTGTGGCCACATTAGATTTCTACTGGCCAGCGTGAGACTAGACGCAAGCTAAGATCCTCCCCATTCAGGCTAAAGTCCTACCTACCCAGGTAGTCCCAATTCTTTGTGAATGGCTTACTACTGCACTATCTGCAGAGAGCTGAGGCGTAACAGAGTGTGGACACAGAATCCCACCAGAAAATGTCCGAGGTGCATTTGAATCTCTCTCTCTTCCACACTAAACTAAGCAAAACCTGCAGCATCAGTGTTTAGAGGCAACACCCTACTCCATTCCATAGAGGAAGCAGCCCCAACTGTCAACATCCTGTTCTGGCAGGCCCATGAATGCAACAGGCCCTGGAAAACCCCATGCAGAGGCCTGGGGAAGCCAGCCTCACGGTGGAAACTTTCCACTCCCAGCTACCCAGAAGTAAGAGAGCCTGGGACTTCTCCTGGCACTTCTCCCCTGTCGCCAGGAGAGCCAGCTCCTCATGGGAACCGGTGGAGTGCTTCACGATTTGCTAACTTTCCACGAAGATCACCTCTCTTCCTTCCTACAATAGTCATGCAGCTGTGAACTAAGATGTTTCCATTTTACATGTGGCCAGTAGAAATTTTGCTCCAGAAATTCCAGTCATAAGAAATGTTTATTTCTTCTACTTCTTCTTCTTCTTCTTCTTTTTTTTTTTTAAGATAGAGTTTTGCTCTTGTTGCCCAGGCTGGAGTGCCATGGCACGATCTGGGCTCACCGCAACCTCCATCTCCCAGGTTTGAGAGATTTTCCTGCCTCAGTCTTCCCAGTAGCTGGGATTACAGGCACCTGCTCCCATGCCCAGCTAATTTTTTTACTGTTGTTTTTTGAGATGAGTCTTGCTCTGTTGCCCAGGCTGGAGTGCAGTGGTACAATCTTGGCTCACTGCAACCTCTGCCTCCTGGGTTCAATCAATTCTCCTGCCTGAGCCTCCTGAGTAGCTGGGATTATAGGCATGCACCACCATGCCCAGTTAATTTTTGTATTTTTAGTAGTAACTGTGTTTCACCATGTTGGTCAGGCTGGTCTCAAACTCCTGACCTCGTGATCGGCCCACCTCAGTCTCCCAAAGTGCTGGGATTACAGGAGTGAGCTACCATGCCCAGCCTAATTTTTATATTTTTAACAGAGACAGGGTTTCACCATGTTGGCCAGGCTGGTCTCAAACTCCTGACTTCAGGTGATCCGCCCATCTTGGCCTCCCAAAGTGCTGGGATTACTGCCACTGAGCCAGGCCCACAATGCCTGGACCATTTCTTCATTTTGATCAGATTAAATAAATTCTAAGCCCAGATGCCGCTAGCATGGTCAGAAGTTCAGTCTCACCCTTTCTCCACTGTCCTGTCTCATCCCAGCTCCTGGAATTGTTCCAAAGGCAAAGTTCCGGGATTGTGAGCAAAGGAAAGTATGCATAGTGTCTTCTCTGGTTTTTCCGCCCTGGTCATTGTCTGGGCCCACCTGGTACCTTAAGGAGATCTGTGTGCTGCTCACGGGATACCCCACCCCTTCCAAGGTTTAGCCACCTCTGGGAACTGTGACTCTGACAATCTAGGACTCAACTTCCTAGTGACCCCCTGAATTCCCAACCCACCAACTAGCCACGGGAAAGCAACCTGTCTTGTCTCTGCCGGGCAGCTAGCTCTCCTGGAAAACAAAACCAAACCAAAAACATCAGCTTCAGTGGCCTTGTCCTCACACACGCCCCATCCTTGGGCATGAGTTAGTGTGATCTTCTGCATGACTTTAAGCTTTCAAAACAAAATCTGTGAGGGAAAATCTGCTTAAGTCCTACACCACAAACCTCCTAGCAAAACAAGGAGCTTGAAGGCCAGGCAGCTTTCTGGGAATGGCGGTATAAAAAAAGACAACAGACAAAGACAGCTTATGCTGTTTTCACCCATGGAGAAACCAGGTGACCTGCTCCAGACTACATTTCTGTTAAGAGTCAGAGGAGGAACCAAATCCAGGACCCCTGACTTCATCTAAACATTTCATGAGCAGCTCCAACTCCGTGCTCCATCCTGGAATCACCAAAGAGCATGGAAAGAAATCTGTCAGCTCTGCTTCACCATAAGCTGATGACCTACGGACAGGGCAGGGAGACCTCCAGGCCCTCATTTCTAGTCCTAGAAGCTCCTTCCTCAAAGGAAGTTCTCTGTTCTCCACAACCAAGTTAGGGCACACTTCTCTAACTCCCTGGAGCATAGCTAGACCTTGCTGGAACATTTCAACAGGGGCTTGTTAAAGAGGCTACATTAACACATTACTAGATATTCTGATTTACAAGATACGTTTCTCTCTCAACAAACTACAAACATGTTTTTTTCTTTTTTAAAAAAAAAGTCTTCGGAGAAACTCACAAGAGCTTCAGAGTTTCTGCAAAGAGGTAATTCCAACTGCACTGTTTTCAACTTGGTAGTTTTGGATGGAGGAGTTCTTTAGAAAAGCCGGTTTAGAGGTGTGAAATGTGAGGTTATGTTAGTAGATAACAGTGCTTATCAGTCAGGATAACTAAAGGACTGATCAAAGTACTCTATCATAAAATTATAAAAGGAGCCCTAAAATTGGAATGCATCCTGGCCACACTAGCAGGCATAACCAGGAGCTCTGCAGGATCGTCAGACTGTGAAGTTTATTAGAGCAGCAAAAACAGAGAGCTGGGGCTTGATGTCCCCACAGGAGACAAGAATCACAGAACCTAATGTAACTTCTACTAAATGCGTTTAGCAAAGGTTTCTGTTGAAATTTTAAGAAAGAAATGTTCCAGACTACTCAATAAGCGTACCACATGCTGCACAGCTAATGACAGAACTGGAAGGATCTACCTATTTTAAAAAGCATGGCTTAATAAGACATTAATAAGACACGAGAGAATATAAAACACACACAAACAAAAATCAAGAAAATTGTAACTTCTTAGAACACCAGATGTTTGTTGAAAATGACATCAACAAAAGTTGAGTTTCACAAACATGACGTTGAACCCAAAAATCTAGACACAAGAGTGAACACTCAATGATTCCATGAATATAAAGTTAAAAAACAGCAAGACCAGCTGTGAATAACCAGTAGGGCAGTTCTTCAAAAAATCAGAAATTGAATTGTCATATGATCCAGCAATTCCACTTCTGGGTGTATTCCCAAAAGAATTTAAAGCAAGGTCCCAAAGACATCTGTATACACCTGTGTGCAAATCAGCATTACTCACAATAGCAGAAGGATAGAGGCCACGGAAGCGTCCATCAACAGATGAAAGAATAGACAAAATGTGGTGTACCCATACAATGAAAGATATTCAGCCTTAAAAAGGAAGGAGATTCTGATATACACTGCAACATGGATGGACCTTGTGACATCACGCTCAATGAAATAAGCCAGACGCACAAGGACGAATGCTTTATGAGTCCACTTGCACAACGTACCTAGGCGAGTACTATCCATAGACCCAGAATGTAGAAAAATGATTGCCAAAGGCTGGGAGTTGTTTACGGTGTGCAGAGTTTCAGGTTTACAAAGTAAAGTTCCAGAGATGGATGCTGTTGGCAGTTACACAACAATGAGAATACGCTGAATGTCCTGGAACAGTATACTTAAAAATGGTTAAGATGGTAAATTTTATGTTGTGTGTATTTTACCACAATTAAACTTTTTTAACCAAAGGGAGGAAATACAGGCAAACTAAGCTATGCAAAGGATGAGGGCCCAGCCCGGAGAAGCAGTTGAGATGGGCACCCGGGAGCTGGCTGTATTCTGCGGTTTAACAGGTGTGCTGGTTACATAAGCCTTTTTAGTTTCTGAACTTTTATCAAACTATATACTTAGATGTTTGCCAGTTTTCTCAGTGCGTGTTATGCTTTAATTAAAAGTTTTTAAAAATTATAGGAACAAAAATAAAAAGCTACCTATACAAAAAGGCCACAAGGAAGAAAGGGAATCTAAATTCTAGAATGATATGCTAGGCTACTCACTTTTGCTCACATTTTGTCCCATGATAGCTTCTGGAGCCCCCAAGTTTATAAAGCAACTCCGATTTTTGTTTTTGTTGCCACTTCGGTTAATGGGCAGGAACAACCACCCCAAAAGAGTCAGTTTTTGTTTTTAAAAAAACTTTCTCCTAGGAGTCCCTCCCACAAGGCTGCTCAGTACAGTCCAGGCTCAGTCAAGCACTTCGAGTACAAAACAACTTGAGTGTGTGGAGATCTCACTGTGTGAGCTTTGTAGGGATTAAGCAAATCACAGGTGCACCCTTACCTGAACCAGCCAACAGCTTATTCATTAATCAAGTGCTTAACAAGCTGTTCCTCCAGGTTCCCCTCTCAGCCTGGCAGACTGGTGTCTTTGGACTGGTTCCCAGTTTGGGGCCCCCTCAGCTCCCCTTTTTCACTCTTTGCCAAAACTTCTCCCTGCAGGTCCCGTCCTATGCTCTTCTCTGCTGGAGCTCCCATGCAGAGTTGGCCTCTCTGGTTTCTCCTCCCTGTTTCTCCAGCTTTCCCTGACTCTCGCCCCCAGGCTGCTCTCAGGGCTCAGGTTGTGATCTGAACCAGTTTCTCCACAAGGAGTCCCAGGTCTGTCCTCTGAATCATCGTCTTTCTTTGCAAAGCTTTTCTTTCTACTTGGATCCTATATCCTTTCCCTCACCTGCCTATAGCCCAAATGCAGCAAGGAGCTCACCAAAACCAGCTCTACATGTCATTCCTGCCTGCTCAAGCCTTAACAATAATATCAATACTGACTTCTTACAAAAAGATAAGCCCTGCATCTGAACAGTCTAACGCTCACAACACCTTCATTTTACCAGGGAGGAAACTGAGGCTTGAAGAAGTAACTTGCCTGTGAGCCTATAAAAGTGGCAAAGCTGCCCAGGCGTGGTGGCTCACACTTGTAATCTCAGCACTTTGGGAGGCCAGGGTGGGAGGATCGCTTGAGCCCAGGAGTTCGAGACCAGTTTGGGCAACAAACAGAGACGTTGTCTCTACATAGAAACAATTTTTTTAAAATTAGCTGGGTGTGGCAGTGCGCCTATGGTCCCAGCTGCGTGGGAGGCTGAGATGGGAGAGTCACTTCGGCTCAGGCAGTTCAGGCTGCATTGCGCCATGATCACGCCACTGCACTCCAGCCTGGGAGACAGAGCAAGACCTGATCTCATAAAAAATGGGGGGCCAGGCGGGGCAAAGCCAAGATGCAAGGGTTGCCTGGGTTTGGTGTGCTGCCTATTGCATCAGTAGGGTATATTCGGAGCCTCCTCTGCATTCCGATAAGCTGAAGTCCTCCCGCTGGGTGCCATTTCCCCCAGGGAATCACTGCGTCCGAATGCCGGCTTCCTCCAGCCACTGTTAGCAGAACATTAACAGCAAATCATGGCATGTCAGGGATTCAAAGAACTCTTTAGAGGTCCTCTGGTTACATCCTTTTGTTTTAAACATCACATATAAGCCCAGGGCCCTCTGTTTACTTTTAATTTTACCCAAATAGAACCCAACCAGGGAACAGATGTGTGCAGCTCAATGGGAATCCAGTTTTGGGAAAATACTAATAGACTAAATGCTAGTCTCCAGAGTTGGGACTGGCTTCGTGTGAAATGCTTGGTTAGGGGACAGGGGCTCCCTGATGAACAAGCATCTCCCAAAGGTGTCTTGTGCCATCTTTAAGCTGTGGGTTGTGGGGGTGCCCATTAAACAAAACTCCTAAGGAAGAAAATACACATACTATTTCAGACCCAGCTCTGTCCCCTTGAGGAAGCCAGCACTAACAGCCAGTTTTACCCTTTCCTGACAATCCCTTACAATCTGGGAGCAGGGGGAGCAGGGCCCCAGGGCTCCCACAGGGCCCAAAAAGGACATGCCCGGGGCTCCTACCGCCTTAGAGAGCAGCTCACACAGTCTAAGGCGGAGTGAGCTTCATCAGGCTATGGAGCAAGACTAGGCCAAAAGTTCAGGCCAGTTCTGTTGAAAGAGAGAACACTTTTTTTTTTATTTTAATTTTTGTATTTCTTCAGACTTTGCTCAAGATCACGAGAAAAGAGAGAAGGGACAAAAACAAAAAACAAAAAAACAAAAAAAACACCTCCATCCTCTAGAGTTGAGCAGGGAAGGGATGGTGAAAGACTCGTCCTGATCAGGGGCTTTTGTAACTGAAGATCTAAATAAGATAAAAAAACAAAAAAATGCTGCTTTTCCATTTCTGCAGGAAGTGACCAGCCAGGAAAGGCTCTACTTGCCTCCCCCTCTGAAAATGAGGCTCCTTCCGTCAGAGTTCAACCCAACCTTCTCCACTTTCTGCCTCCATCACCCTTGGGGGGAGGGGGGGCAGAAGATAGCAATGGTCTGCCCCTCACAAGCAGCTGCTCCCACAGGAACTGCCTCATTAAGCTCTGTGACCATAACTTCCCAACTTAAGAAAAGCTCAGGCAGGACCATTCTGTATGCTGCTTTGCACTGAGTCTTTTTTCCAAGAACCCTCACTACGTAAAACATTCTCAACTCGGGAGCACTAACTTTTGCACTGTTTCCCACCAAGCCCCAGAGCTTAGGCTAGCATCACACTCCCCCTGTGCCAGGTCTGAGCTCGCTGGAGGAAAATACAAGTTCCTCTTTCAGCGTCTTCCCTTGGCTTCTGAAGACCAGCTTCCCAGCTACCAAAACAGAAGGCTTCCCAGGTTTTCCTCCCACATCGATGAACTTTGCTCCTTGATTAAGTCCTAGCTTCGCCTCTAAACAGCACTGGACTATGTCCAACCCATTTCTTCAGCTTCTGCAAACATTAACTCAGCAGATGTTTTTTTCAAGAGGTTTGTGTTCGGCTTTTGAGTTGGTTTAGGAGGCTGCCAGTGGAAAGTCTGAGGGGCGTATCAGCAGCATTTTACCCCAACCTCCCATCCCCCCCCCCATCCCCTCTGGCCAGCAGGGCAGGAAAAGGAAGCCCGCTTGCGTGCACAAGCCTGCTGGCAGACAGCGTGCACAAGCCTGCTGGCAGACAGGCCGTTGCCATGCACCGTGCTTTCCTCTGTAGACAGAAAGGGACGGCCAGGGAGGAAGGATGAGCAACTCCTTCCTCAGCTGGTAGGGTGCTTGGCTCCAAGAAACGCTCCTGGTCTGGAGTGAACGTAGGACCGTTTTCCTCTCATAGCCAGCCACGCACAGCTGCCTGTCTTCTGACATCTTGCCCCCACGAAGGGCTGGTTCCTTGAGCACGCTGTTCAAGGGAAAGGGGCCCGTTCACCCGGAGGAAGGAAACTCTCCGCAGACCCTGCAGGAAGGCAGGCCTGGGGCGCCTGTTCCCCGGGGAGCCTGGAAACCCACAGGCAGGAGCCATTAGAGGGCAGCACGTGCCTGTTTCATAACGGTGAGCAGGCTCGGTCTGTGTGTGTGCGTGCGTGCGTGTGTGTGTGCGCGTGCGTGCGTGTGTGTGTGTGTGTGTTTCCAATTACAGGGTGTCTCAAAAAGCAAAAGCACTGTGGCTCCAGCATCAGCAGAAAAACAAGTTAGAAAGACAGGCGGGGGAGGGGGGAATCCCTCCAACTCCAAAGGGGTGCCGGGACGCTGCTCTTGGGGAAGCTGGGCTGCACTCCCCGCGTGTGTTAGGAAGCTAAGTGGAGGTCCCAACACCTCCGGTCGCCTTAAAGCCCCTGGGACCCAGGACCCGACCCAGCGCCCAGAACCAGTTCGCAGAGAGTGAGCTGGGGAGGCTTGGGCGCCATGCCCTTTGGGTCACTTAGCTCTTAGGCCTCCTGGAACGCAAGGACAAAAGAGCGCCTTGGTGCTGGCAGAAGCCGGGAGCACCGCTGGGTTTTTACAAGTAAAGATGAAATCCGATCCCAGCAATCGGGATAGATCACCGTTGCCCGACTCTGAGCTGACCCAATTCAGGGTCCAGCCGCTTGGCTCCGAACATACGTGTGTCACAACCCCAGCTCGTACCCCGGCTTTGCCAGAGAGCTAAGAAAGTGGCATCCCTCCCTGAGGCCGAGAGTGCCACTTGGGCGTCCCCTTCCAGGGCCGCTCTGCGCTTCAAAGCGCCCCAGGGGCGCCCAGGATTGGCCTCTGCCCCTCCTCCCACCGCACAACTCCTCTTCCCAGATTCACCAAGGGGTTCCACCCCAAGGAAGAGCTCCTGCGTGCTGGAAAGAGCCTGGGGCAGCACAGTGGGCCTTCCATCGGTCCTGGTCACCAGAGGCAGGGAGGGAGGGGCTTGTGTAATCTTACTATTCATTTCTCCGTGCAAGCTCCTGCGGACAGCCCTGAATTCATCACACCATTTCACTGGAAGACCTTTGACCCCCAAAGGCTTGGGCAGATGAAAGTGTCTAGCAGAGGTGACAGGCGACCAAACAGCCCCGAGGTCTCACCACCTGCTCACAAGCCCAGGGCTGGGTGGTGGGGTTCTCACTGCCCCATCTCCCCACCCGGATTATCCTTGCATTTCCACTCCTCCACCCTGGCCTCGGAACCCAGGAGGCGAGTGGTTAGCCAGTCTCTTCTCGCGGCTGTTGTCCAATCTGTCACTGCGCCTGACGTTTCTTTAGGAAGTGGTTACTGTTTGTTGCACACCATTCACAAATATTTCATTTTCAGATCCTGCCCTCTGCACACTGGGTGCTAAGCGTCACAGGTCCTCTGTGTGGCCCAGTTTCGTACTCTTGGTCGTCAGCATCTGATCTGCCTCCGATCTGCCTCCTTCCTCATTCAATTCAGTGGTTTCAGTTGACAAAGACTAGGGAGGCTCTAACCTGGGGGCGTGCTAACCATAGAAATAGCACTCACAATCTAGCATAGAGTGCACCAGTAACTGAATGGGAAACTTCACGTCGCTGATGGCACTTCCAGTTTCCAATCGTGTTGGGCAACATACTCAGACTAAATTTCCCACTGACAACAGTTTGCAAGGTGGATAAAATATAAAATAACTCACAATCTTTCTGTTTAAATTGTTTTAACAATTTAAGAAGCAATATTGGCTGTTGATCCAGGGAATCATGAGGGACTGTCAGTCATTCATCTCCAATCCTATAGGCATCAGAAACAAAATCATGGGTGCAGTAATTCAAAAGCCAAACTGACACGTAGTTTTCATGAAATTCTCCTAATAAATTATCGCCAAAAACTATTAAGCTGGACAGAAATTATATTGCATGAAGATTTGTACAATTTCTTTTCTGGTAGACTAATTCCACAGAGTTGACAGCACTATTAGATTCCTTTGGGGCCCTGTTATCTTCCTGGTAGCTGTACCGTTCCTACACAGAGACTACAGAAAGCACCTGCCCTTATTGTTTGCAGCCATGACGGAAAAAAACATCCCACTCCCCTCTACCCTTCCAGTGTCCATAATAAACAACTATCAAAAAGGCTTCATTCTTCACTGCTATGATTTGGAGCACATTCTTCACCTCCGAGTCCGTTTCTTCATCCCTAAGATGTCAGTAATATAACTACCCCACAGTGTTATGGTAAAAGTTAAAATAAGATAATGCAGAGAAAACATTGAGCACTACGAATCAATAGTAAGTGCTCAATTAATGTTCTTACTATTGTTTTAGTGTTAGTATCAACCATAAATGGTTATGATTGCCATCTTGTTTAAGAACATATCCAGTGTTTGAATCTCTTTGGAAACATTGCACCAAGCATTCAGACATCTTAAAAGTGAGACATACTTCCCCATGAAGCAGCCCATCCCTCCTTGGACAACTTTGACTACTGTGAAGTGCATCTCTGTGTTGAAAATGAAGTCTGACTCCAGCGAACTTACTCCCCTGCCTTGGAGCCCTATGTCTGATTTCTCTTCCTCAGTATTGGAATACTGTTATCACATCCTTTTTTCCCTGCACTAACCATGGTTAATTCTTTTTTTTTTTTTTTTTTTTTTTTTTGTGATAGAGTCTTGCTCTGTTGCCTGGGCTGGAGTGCAGTGGTGCAATCTCGGCTCAGTACAACCTCCATTTCCCAGGTTCAAGTGATTCTTGTGCCTCAGCCTCCCAAGTAGCTGGGATTCCAGGTGTGCACCACCACACCCAGCTAATTTTTGTATTTTTAGTAGAGGTGGGGTTTCACCACGTTGGCCAGACTGATCTCAAACTCCTGAACTCAGGTGATCCGCCGGCCTTAGCTTCCCAAAGTGCTGGGATTCCAGGTGCGCACCACCACGCCCAGCTAATTTTTGTATTTTTAGTAGAGGTGGGGTTTCACCATGTTGGCCAGACTGATCTCAAACTCCTGAACTCAGGTGATCCGCCGGCCTCAGCCTCCCAAAGTGCTGGGATTCCAGGTGTGAGCCACCAAGCCCAGTCCCATGCATAATTCTTTCGACCTGCTCTGGTTGCTCTTAACAAATGCGGATGGTTGGCCATTTCCTCCTTCAGTGTGGTGCCTGACCAGCTGCTCACTCCCCACGCTGTAGTTCTCTAAAGTCTAACCTCAAATGAGCTTTGCGGGGTCCACATCTGCTGGTGGCTTCTTTTATCCTACTTTTGACTAAAACACTTTTAAGTCTTCTTTACTGCTCAGCTACAGCTCCCTTATCCTGGTCCTGTGCAATTCGTTTCCTCCCCAGGTGAAGACAGTGGTATATTTTCTTGTTAGACTCAGCCCACTTCCTTGCCTTCTAAGATATTTTTGGGTCCTGATTCCGGCCCACTAAATGTGTGCTCGTCTTTCAACATTCAGTAACCAGCAAATTTGGTCAAGAGTGACCTTTATGACTTTCTACCGGAAACACGTTGAAAGTTTTGGACAAGACATGGCTGAGGAGCCCTTCCTTGCCAGGGCCTAGCTCTGATATTCCGAGCCTGGCCCATCAGTCACCTCCCACCGGCTAAGGCTGCCTGCCCCGCTGTGCACTGTCTGTGAGGCATGTTCTGCCTGGTGTAGACCTTCACAGCAAGGGGCAAAGGGGCAAGTCAACAGTGCTGGAGAAAAGCGGGAGGGACGGGGTATGGGACTGCATGGGAGATGAAGTACAGAGGGTAGAAGGGAAAAAAAGGAGGAGTGAGCAAAACAAGGGTGATAAAGAAGGAAAAAAACGTGTAGGACAGTAATTGGGTAAGTTAGAAAGAGAGGAGGAGAAAATATTGGAGGAAGTAGGCAGGGATGAACAAAGAGTTTTCAAAATGGACAACAGAAACCAATGTAACAAAGATGGCAAGATGGAAATAGTCAAGGGCATCGGACCAGGCAAAGCCCTAAGGCAAGAGGGGACTAAAAGCCACCAGACCAAGGAGAAGTTCTCCAGGCCACCCCTGTGGCCACGGGATTGTTTAGTTTTGGGGTTTCATGCCTATTACTGGAGCAGCTGAAAGCAGCCTCACTCAGACAGAGGAAAGAGCTTCCCAAGACCCACTTTGATTCTAAGAACATTGGTTTCACAGAAGGATGTTTTCATGTCCTGAGAATCTTTAGACATAGGAAATATATACATCCGGTTTTACTGGATACACCTGCCTGGAAAAGGCAAGGTAGCTTTAAAATAATCTGTGAAGACAAACCATGATCCCACTGTTTTGAAGCTCCAGGGTTATGATATGTAACTCCACAGAAGCCTAGCATTTCTTCTCATCTGAAGCTCTCCTTTCATATGGGGAATGCAGCCTTTCGATAGATGTTTGCTGAATGGACATGAGACTCCTAAAAGCAGAATTCTGCACGTTCTGTGGACCAGCCCCAGCTACTGGGAGCAGGTCTTAGCCAATCTCTGTGTGCAGTGGCTCTTAGTCTCACCTGCCTGCTACCTTATGTAGGCATGGAACTTAATATGCTAGCTATGTTCTCCTAACCTCAGATATCTGTAAAACCAACCACAATAAGATAGCATTGTAGGGCACAAAATGCTTAGAAGAGAGTTCTTTGAAGCAATGCTTCCCAGACGTTTTTGAATGCAGCTTATGGCAAGAAACACATTTTACATCCCATCCCTACTCAGTACACAGACACACATACACACTCAACTGAAACAAACATCTCATGAAACAATATTTAATTTTACTTTCTGTAATACATACAGTACGACCTTGTTTCATTGTTTTAAAATTCTGTGCACAGCTTGCTAATAGGTTAAAACTCACAGTTTGAAAAGCATGGGCCAAGGGGCTTCAAATAGGGGTGACAGATTGAACACACACATTTTATCACCTCTCCCTTCAGAGATCTCATTAAAATGATAAGGAAACAAAATGGCAGAAACCCACAAGGACAAAGAGCAAAGGAGAGGGACATCAGCAGATAGGGAACCTCAAGAAATATCTGTCACAATGAGTGACCCACACCCCCTATAACAGCCAATTTTGGTGGCCCTCCAACAGCTCTTGCCTTATTCTTTTTTGTAACAGGATTCAGATTCTATTTGAAATCCCCATATTCTACTGCAGAGTCAAATTACCAGGAAAGACCAACCCTAACCCCAGTTCCACAAAGTAAATATTGATTAATCTAAGATAACTCTACTAGCTCTATTCCCTTTATCCAGTGATGAGTTTAAGAAGAGCTTATCACTTAATTTTAGACATGGGGCCATGAGGGAAACTCAACCAAGACTGGGACTGATTCTGGGAAATATTTCACAGTTTCCAAAAGAGTCAGAGGAAGAGCTAATCCCATCTTCTGCATCTGGAACATAGGCGGCTGCCATTTTTTGCCAATGAAGGGAAATGCACAATGTACTCTGGTGGAACAGGCAGATTTTTGAAAACGTCACTCCCTGATGATGTAAGTCAGTCACAAAGTTAATCAACCTTAGAGCCACCTTATCTCTGGACTTCTTATAATGCAAGATTAAAAAAACTGACTTGCAGCAAAACCACTTTTAGTTGTGTTTTCTTTACTTCAGCAAGCATACACACCAAGGCACATCATCATAAAATTCCACAACATGAGGGACAAATCAAGGAGCCCAGAACTTCCAATGAGGGGGACAACTAGGTCATATACAACGGAACAAGAATGTAAATGGTATTGCGCTTCAAGCACTGAAGAATGCTTGAAGAAAAGAATGGTTGCTAGAAGAAAAGAATGAATGCCTTCAAAGTTTTCAAAGAAAACGCTTTTCTACCGTGAATTCTGCAGTCAGCCAAACCATTGATCAAGAATAAAAGCAGACAAAAGTATCTTTAGACATGCAAGTGCTAAAATTTACCTTCCATGTGCCTTCTAGGAGCTAATAGTTGATGGGTTTCAGGAAAAGAAAGAAATATACATGAGAATGAGGAAAGAAAAGGGACGAAGGAACCAGCGAGTCCAGTCAGCAGGGTGGAAGAGCCGACAGCTACACTGTGGATCCAAGACTAAGCCGGCCAGATGGGAGAAGAAGGGGAAGACATCCCGGGAAAAATTACGTCGACTTACTTAACAGAGTAGAAATATGGCAGATCTAGATGCAAAGTCATCATCAGGAAGAAATCAAACATACTGTATTGTATAACAAATTACCTTGAGACTTTCACACTTAAAATGATAAGCATTTATTATCTTCCATTTTCTGAGGGTCAGGAATCTGGGAACAGCTTAGCTGGGAGCTTCAGCTCAGAATCTCTTCTGAGGTTGTCAAGATGTCAGCTGGGGCTCCAGTCAGCTGAAAGCATGACCAGAACTGTGGAATCAGCGTCCACCATGGCTGACTCATGTTGCAGTTGGCAGAAGGCCTCAGTTCCTTGTTGACTGTGGGCAAGAGGCCTCAGCTTCCTGCCACATGGACCTGTTCAGAGGGCTGCTGAAGTGGCCTAACATGGCAGCTGGTCTTCCCCAGAGCAAGCAATGCATTAGAAGGTTCGAAGGGGAGGCTGGAATGCCTTTTATTACAGTCTCAGAAGTCACATGTCATTATTTCTGCCATATTCTTTTTGTTAGAACCAATTCAGTAAGTACAGCCCACTTACAAGGCAAAGGAAATAGGGCTCTGCATTTTGTAAAAAAGAATATTAGAGAATTTTGGACATATTCTTCAACTATTATACATATGCATATAAAAATAGCATGTAAGTTAATAAGTATGGCAAAGAGATAACTTCAAGGGGAAAAAAATCTAAAGAAAAAATATAGTTCTAATATACCACTCAGATTTGCTATTAACAATATCGACATAGTTTTGGTATTATGGAACAGCGATTATTGATTTAATTAAAAGCAGCTATAGGCCAGGTGCAGTGGCTCATGCCTGTCATCCCAGCACTTTGGGAAGCCGAGGCAGGCAGATCACCTGAGGTTAGGAGTTCGAGACTAGCCTGGCCAAGATGGTGAAACCCTGTCTCTACTAAAAATACAAAAATTAGCCCATGTAGTGCCAGATGCCTGTAATCCCAGCTATTTGGGAGGCTGAGGCACAAGAATTGCTTGAAACCAAGAGGAAGAGGCTGCAGTGAGCTGAGATCATGCCACTGCATTCCAGCCTGAGTGACAGAGTGAGACACTGTCTCAAAAAAAAAAAAAAAAAAAAAAAAAAAAAAAAAAAGCTATATAAGAGGAGGAATGGGGAAAGATGAATCAGAGAGCATAAGGTAGCTAACTTTTCATTAACTCTGAGGAAGCCAATTGATATTACCTATAATTGATAAATCAAAAAGAACTCTATAATCAAGATACTCTGACACTGGCAGAAGAACAGACAAATAGGTCAATGAGACATAGTAGAAAACCCAGACATGGACCTCACCCACGTACAATTAACTGATCTTTGACAAAGGAGAAAGGATAATATTTTCAATAAATCATGCTGAAACAACTGGATATCCACATGTAAAAGAATTAATCTAGTCACAGACCCTACGTCCTTCATAAAAATTAACTTCAAATAGATCATAAATGTAAATGTAAAACCTAAAACTGTAAGACTCCTAGCAGGTGGCATAGGAAACTACCTAGATGACCCTGGGTTTGGGAATGACTTTTTAGACACCACCAAAGAAACAATTGATTTTTAGACAACACCAAAGAAACAATTGATTAAAGAAGTAATTGATAAATTGGATTTCATTAAAATTGAAAACTTCTACTCTGTGAAAGACACTGTCAAGTAAGTGAGAAGAGAACTATTTGCAAGAGATATATCTGTTAAGAGATTGTTATTCAAAATATATAAAGAAGTCTTAAAGCTCAACAATAAGGAATCAACCCAATTTAAAAAAATGGGCAAAAGATCTGAACAGATACCTCATGAAAGAAGACATACAGATGGCAAATAAGCATACCAAAAGATGCCCCATGTCATATGTCATTAGAGAATTGCAAATGAAAACAATCAGATACCGCTACACACTTATTAGAATGGCCCAGATCTAGAATACCGACAACACCGTATGTTGGCAAGAATGTGAAGGAGCAGGAACTCCCATTCATTGCTGTGGGGATGCCAAACAGCAGTTTGGAAGACAGTTTGGCAGTTTCTTACAAAACTGAACTACTTTTACAACATGTTCCAGAAATTGCACTCCTTGGTATTTACTCAAATGAGTTAAAAACATGTCCACACAAAACCCTGCACACAAATGTTTCCAACAATTTTATTCATAATTGCTACAACTTGGAAGTAGAGAAGATGTCCTTCAAAAGGTGAATGGAATAGCAATCTTGCATCAAGACAGTGGAATATCATCCCGTATTAAAAAGAAATGAGCTATCAAAGCCATGAAAAGACATGGAGGAAGTCTAAATGCATATTGCTAGGTAAAGGAAGTCAATCTGAAAAGGCTAGCTGCTATGGGTCCAACTATGTGACGTTCTGGAGTTAGCGGGGAGGGAAGGCTGACTAGGTGGGGCACAGAGGATTTTTAGAGCAATGAAACCACTCTGTGATACTGTAGTGACAGATTGATGGCGTAATACATTTGTCTAAACCCATAGAACGCACAACACCAAGAGTAAACACGAATGCCAACTGTGGACTTTGGGTGAAAATGTTGTGCCAATGCCAGTTCATCACTTGTTCCAAATGGTCCACTCTGGTGCAGGATGTTGATGGTGGAGGCAACTGTGGAGCAGGAGGGACAGGAGGTGCACGTGGGAGATCTCCATACTTTCAGTTCAATATTGCTGTGAGCCTAAAACTGCTCTAAAAATAAAGCCTAATAAGAAAAATTGCACTCTAGGTCTGGCCTATCAGCATAGCTCGTCTTCCCCCTCCCACTGTCAACCAGCCCCACCTGCCTCCTTTCCTGGCCCTTCCTCTGCGGGGCAGCCGTCCCCAAACTACGGCCCCGCGCGGCCCCCTGAGGCCATTTTCCGGCCCCCCACCACACTTCAGGAAGGGGCACCTCTTTCATTGGTGGTCAGTGAGAGGGGCACAGTATGTGGCGGCCCTCCAACAGTCTGAGGGAGAGTGGACTGGCCCCCTGTGTAAAAAGTTTGGGGACGCCTGCTGTGGGGTCTTGTTTCAGCGCATGGATTACCAGAGGGAAAAGTGTTCCCACCGTCCTCTCTGTATCAAACACAAGGAGTGAAATAAACAAGCTTTTCAGTAAAGAGGCTGGGGTGAGAGGGACTGCAGGAAGGATGACTGTCGCTCATCACCCTCAGCTCCTCTGACCCATCAGTCCATAATCTCACCAGCCTTACAATCTTGTCCCCTCCCCTAATTCCCACGCACCTTCTTCCTTCCCCCGTCTTGATAGTACTGATGGAAGACACTCTGGACCGCTTGTGCCAGGAACGCCAACCTTCACCCTCAGCCTTGACTAGGTCACGGTGATAGGGCAGTCCTCTCCCAGCCCCACGCAGCTCCCTGTCGGTCCCCACAACAGTTCGACCTCAGATTCTTTCCTGGAGCCCTGTGGCTCCCTTGTCACCCTGCCCAACAGGTAGCCTTGCCTCCTACTAAACAGGGAAAGGTGAGCTGGTTAGTCATGAGCACCCCGAACTCCGCGACTCACCCCTGCTCCGCTCCTGCCTGCCGCTGGCCTGCCACTGGTGTGCAGACATCACTCTCCTCCCACCGCTAGCACCCCCTCCCTGTTTTCTTTGCTCCCTTGCTCTCCATGTGTGCCCTTTGTCTTATCATCACAGTTCTCTCCAGGGAAAACCAAAACCGTCATTAAGACAACAACAAAAATACTCTCCCAGGGATAACAGGAATTGTGCCAAACGGCTTCCCCACCGGGGCCGTAGCGGGTTTTGACTGGGCACTGGAGGTGGCGAGTCCCCAGGTTTGAAACGCGAAGGCCCATGTGGAGCCATCAAGCAGAAAGGTGGGTGGTTATAAAGGGGGCGGTTCTCTTGGTCTGTCACTCCCTCAGCCTTTCTCTAGCATATATAACCCCTCCAGACACACCTCTAGAGACTTGAGCCTTCTTGAAGTAAATACCATTAGAAACCCCTACCTCCAACCAAAACAGCAGAAAACCTTACACACAGAAACTAGCGATCAGATTGCTCCAGCAGCCTTGGCACTCCTTCTAACTCCTGCCCTCTTTCTTCTTTGCCACATTTTCTAAAAGTAGCTTCATGCCCTACTTACTAACCTCCTGTAGGCTGGTGTTGGACCCCGCCACATCCCACTAACTGGCTCTTGAATTTCCAAGTCTAATGGACACTTTCATTGTGTCTTAATAACCTCTGCGGAGGACTGACTCTCTTCCTCCTTTAAATTTCTTCTCCCCCGGCCTCCATGACCCTCTCTGGCCTGGTTCTCCCCACCCCCACCGCCACCCCCATCCAACCTTTCCCTCTCAATCTGCTTCCTAAGCTCGTTTCAGCCTCTGCCTTGACCTGGCTGGTCTCCCCCAGACAGAGCTCCATGCTGGTTCTTTTTGCTTCTTGTGCTCCATACCCACTGTGGGCCATCCGACCTTCTACACGCTTTCCTATACAGCACATACCCTCCTGACTCCTGGATCTGCAATGCCATCCCAGTTATCGGTAACAGGCCTCCCAAAGTGGGTTGAAATCTGAAGATCCAGTGCAGGAGGAATCTAGGTAACAGCAAAGGTTAAACACACTAAGAGAGTAGGCAGAGCTGGGGGCATCCCTGCAGGGTGCTGGGCCTGGGAACTCTGTCAGTTCCTTCAGAAGAGACTTCTAATTGCTGCATGACTAAGTGGGGGGGGTATGAGGCTCACTGATATAGTGAAAAAGGGACCTGTCCTGGGATCACACAGCAGTACTAGGGCTCTACACAAGACCACAACCCCCTCCCAATCAACAAAGCGACACTCAGCTGTCCCTCTGCATCTGTTCAGGCTTTAGACACACAAATGCAGTTTTTAACTCCATGGCACAAGTGTGCCTCCGTTTTCAGCCTTATTGGGGGAGGGGAAAGCTGTTTGAGTCATTTTATGTGAAGAACCCACTGAATGGAACATTTGTCACTATTTAATTAGAACAAATAGAAAACACAGTAGCTATGTAAAATGGTAGTCGCATAAAACATGACAAGCTTGCACAGAATGACTGACTGTAACCTGCCTTCTTCTCAACAGGCATCACCAAGTGGCGTCCCCACCAGTCCCCACCGTAATCAGGGATGCCCTGACCATCAGCTGGTTAGACACACACCTAGAAGCATTTTGTAAAGTCAGCTATCAGAACGTAACCATTAGAATGTACTAAAAACTACTGCCATACTTCAAGCAACTTGGATGCCATGAAAAGGTAAATCACTCATGTTTAGTGACAATTATCAAATAATCAGACTAGACCCACCATAAAAATGTCCACAAGCTGAGAGAATGTCAAGAAAGCAGAAAACTTGAGACAGATGATGCAGAAAGGCAGAAATGGGGAACTTGGGAGGAATTCTGCTTGTCTAGGGTCAGGATGGTAAGACGCTTTCGTATCATGTATGGTAGCGGTAGTGTGACTTTTGGGCCCAGCTGGAAAAATAAAAATAGATGCCAGCCATAGGCAGAAGGGGGAACAGCAGTGTGTGTGATCGCATCCACGCCTAGGCCTGCCTGGTGTTAGTGGGGCGGCCAGGGAGAGGCAAAAGGTGACAACAATGATAGTGTCAACAGCACAGGGTAACTGTGGCCCCAGAACAGGCCCCTTTTTGATTACCGTCTATAAGATGACTCCCCAGTTTACATCCTAGCCCTGACCTTTCATCCTATCTGCAGACCCTTATATCCAACCGTCTGTTTAAAACATCCGCACGGATGTCTCTAAGTGTTTCCAACCCAACATGTCCAAAACTAAACTCTTAATCTTATCATCGAAGCTGCTCCTCCTCCGGGCTTCTGTCTCAGTGACATCCCTGTGCACTCCACTGCTCTCGCCAGAACCTCTGGAAGCAGCCTTAATCTTTCCCACTGTCTGTTCACCCCACCTCTAAGCCCCCATTTTTATGCTTCCACTTCGACCACGTCAGGTTCATCACTTGCCTTGACCTCCACAGTAGGCTCCTAAATTGCCTTTTTACTTCCATACTCGCCTCCACCCCTGTATCTGTTCTCTTCACGGAGGATAGAATAACCATTTTAAAACTTAAATCCAAAACTTTCCTGTGGCAGGATAAATCTCAGCCTCTGCGGGCTCACAGGGTCTGGCCTGGGCCGGCTTCTCATTGCGAATACTTCAACCTGCAATGAAAACCCTGCCTACCCGAGTTCCCTTCCCAAGTTCTCTTGCATCTGCCAATTCACTCCAAAGAGGAATCAAGCTCCCTTTCGGACTACAATGCAAAAGAGAGTTTGGCTTATCTCCTAAGAAGGCCAAACTCCGAGCCAATCTTTTAAAATCTCTTGCCCACGTAAAAATTCTTGAAAAGCAATCTCGATCCCCGGCCAGACTCCCTGCCTACGTGTTCCCCACCAGCGTCCCTACAACTCCGTCCGCCCGCTCTGGTCAACGCCGCAGCTGGGCCCGGCCCCTTCGGAAGCTGATGCTCCAGCAAGGGCAGTGGATTTATGGTGCAAGGTTACTCCGTGCGTAAATCTGGGCCTCGGGAATCAAGGGCTGTGACATTTTTACAGCCGCCTCCTCCAAGCCCCTGTACGGACATGAAGCAACTGGAGGGAAGAACATCTGGTTTCACTTTTTTTATTCACAGCCACGGCTCCCATCTGACGAAAACCACGGATCTCGCCAGAGTTCTGGTCCCGGCTGAATGAATGGGAGGTGAGGCCGTGCTCTGCAAGAGATCTCGTTTTCCTGCCTCACCACGGTGTAAGGAAGCCACCAGGAATTAAAAGGGCACCACCATCGCACTGAAACAAAGCATTTACCTGAGTGTTGGCCTGGGCGGCACCTGCCAACTTGCTAGAAGTTAAGGAGGGGCATTTCTGAGGGAGGCAGGGGGAGCCTCCGGGCCTCGCTTGCAGCCGAGGCGGAGGCCGGGGCTTTGCGCGGTGCATGCTGGGAGTTGTAGTGTCCGCAGGCAAGATGGCCGCGAGGTCCTCAGGGCAGGACACGGGGCTCCTCCTCATCACCCATTCCTGTCACCTCTGACAGACCTGCCACAATAAGACTGCCGTGGCCAAAGGTCACCTTGGGAGAGTGCCTGCGGAAACACACGTCGACCGCTCGACTCTACGCGCAAAGATAAGAAGCCGCTCTGATTAGGTGCACCTTTCTGGACATGACTTGTCCCAATTTCCACATGGCTCGCCCAGACCCCCGCCTCCTGATAAGGGGCTTTCTTTTCATCTGACTGAGAACTCCAGACTGGAGCAACTTCAGAAAAACGTGCCCCGCTCTGCTGTCCAACCAGCAGGGATGATCAGAACAATCAGGAAGAGGTCCCTCTGAGGAATGTTCCCCTGCAGTGCACAGAGCCCCCTATCCTAATCACTGTGTGTGGCTCTGGTCAGACCCAGGGAGGGAAACGGAACTCCTCATCATCTATTTCCTAAACTATGCATTGGCCCGAATGTGCCAGTAAAGAAAGAAAGCAAAACAAAGTCCAAGCAGGGCGTGGCACCATGACCCTGTGAGAAGGCACCCTGGTTTTCCCTGTGGTCTCCAGTCCACTTTCTTGCCGGGACTCTGGATGCAGACACTAAGTCATCTCAGCTCAACCTCCCTCAGCAGTCCTCACAGCCTAGTAAATAAGGTCCTTTCGACACATTTGCTTTCATGTCTCTATCTCATTATTTTCTCATTCTTGTCCTCAGTTCTAGTCAAGAAGGTATTTGCCAATGTTCATAGTGACCTTTTATTGAGCACTTACTAAATGCTATGAGCTTTGCTAAGCATTTATACCCATTATCTCATTTAATCCTCTATGAATCCATGAGATAGTTAACTGTTATGCCCATTTTTCTGATGATGAAACTGAGGTACAGAAGTTAAAGTCTTCACACTATCTACTGTCATTAAACCTGCAACCAAGCAGGTAGCTCTGCTTAAGGTAGCCATGTAGTCAAGCAGACAGTCACCACAGGACATGCATAATCACCTACTTACCCCCAAAGGCCCCCGACGTTGCCTGGAAGCATTCCTAAGTGTCCTCTCCCAAACTCTGCTCTCACCCTTTAATCCTGTGGCCACTGTCCACCCCTCCTTTGCACAGGTGATCTCATCTACATTCACAGCTTTCGCACTTACAACCCCCAGATTAATCCCACAGATTCATATGTGCAACTGCCTATTTGAAATGTCTCCTTCACTGTACGAAGGCATCTTACATGTAGCATGTCCTGACCATATCCTTCTTCCTGTAGATCGCATCTCTTCTAGATTCCTCCTGGCTAAGGCTAATTACTAGCAGTGTCCAAAGCCCATCAATTCCAGCATCCTAATGGCTTTTAAATGTATGCCCTGTTTTCACTGCTTTAGGGTTAGATTACAACCACTTTTCCTTTTCACCTGAATCATAAAATAACCTCTTACTTTGGAACTTCAGCAAAGAAATATCTTAAATTACATCTGCAAGTTCTCTTGCATGCCTTCTTTCAAAAGGTGGAGTCTAATTCCTTTACCTTTGAGCATGAGCTAGACATAACAGCTCTCCTCTAACAAATAGAACATGGCTAAAATGACAGGATGTGATTTCTGAGGTCAGATCACAAAACACATTGCCACTTTCACCACACTTGCTCGGCTCACTCTTACCTTATTCCAGGGTGAGCCAGCTGCCATGTCATGAGGATACTCAAGCAGCCTATGGCAGGTTCATGTGGAAAGGCACCAGATATCCACAAACAGCAATCACCAACTTGGCAGCTATGAGAGAGAGCCACTTGGAAATGGCCTGACTGCTGCTCCAGTCACACCGTCCAGTGCCTGTGACCTTAGCCAGCATCATCATGGCAACCTCCTGGGAGACCCTTAACCAAAACATCTCAGCTAAGCAGTCCCAGAAATCCTGATCTCCACTCCCCACCCCCACACACACCCAAATGTGCTGTTGTTTGAAGCCATTACGTTTTGGAGTAACTTAGTGTGCATGATGATAACTAAACCCTTATCCCGTTCCCCACTTATCACAGCCAGAGCTATATTTTTAAAATGCAAGTGTGATTATGTCATTCCCCTACTTAAAATTCTTTTACGACTCTCCATCACCTACAGACTAACTGTGAAACTCATTAAGACAGCATCCAAGTTCTTCAGCATCTGGCCCCCTTGGCTTCAACTCTCAAGAGCTCACTGAAAGACTCTTTTCTCTGGCAGGCCAGAATTTGTTTTATATCTGATGGCCCTCTCTCAGAGGTCCTTCTTGAAGTGTTAGATCACACTCCTAAGAGTAGTAGGTAATCTTTATCAACACACTCATGAACATTTACCAGGGAACTGGCCACTCCTGCCCAGGAAAGATTGTCTTCTATATCTGTCTCCTAAGCAATAGAATAATACTGAACTCGAGGGAGGCATTTTGCAGTAATTCTGATGAAAGAGAGGATGCAATTAATAGGGAAAAAGTTATCTAAGGCTGATTTCAATAGCAATCACTGACTCAATCAGAGAGCACAATTCCAACAGACATTCTCTATCAACTCATCTAGATAAAACCAACCTTTTTGGAGACTAAGTCCCTTTCTGGAGGCTGAGAGTCTGAAAAACACTCTGACTGTTTGTGTTTTCTGGACAAACAGCCTGGTGGGATGGTGGGGTGCTGTAAGGGAGCACCTGCATCCTCCCATCCTCCCACAGCCCTGATACCTGAGGCATCCCATCAGATCAACCTGACACCTAGGTGCCATTGGAAACCCACTGAACCTAGAGCACTGGGATTTCAGGTTCAATGTCGGCTTGAAGGGTGGCCCTATGAGAGGGCTGGGAAAAGTCAGTCCTGGCACATTTCCTGTAACCACAGTGATGTAGCTGGGGCACTACTATATACAGATCCAAAGACTTTCGATATATCAGCAATCTTATAGGGGAGGAAGACTGAGTGGTATTTTATGCTGTTCATGTAAGTGATCCATTTTTCCTATAGGTTAGAAAACATCAGTTTTAGTCACTCTTAGAAAAAAGTATTTGTGTGGGGGAATGCCGGGGGTAGGGGTGGGGGCTCTGGAAGGTCACTTAAATTGATGGTTGCCTCACCAAGGCGATGGACCTGAAGGCTTTTTTTTTTTTTTTTTCCTTTGGCAGTCTCACTCTGTCTCCCAACTAGAGTGCAGTGGCGCAAACTCGGCTCACTGCAACCTCTGCCTCCCATGTTCACGTGATTCTCCTGCCTCAGCCTCCAGAGTACCTAGGACTACAGGCGCCCACTACCATATCCAACTAATTTTTGTAATTTTAGTAGAGACGGGGCTTCACCATGTTGATCAGTCTGGTCTTGAACTGCTGACCTCAGGTGATCCACCCCCACCTCAGCCTCTCAAAGTGCTAGGATTACAGGTGTGAGCCACTGCACCCGGCCAGATGACATTTACACATAGAAAATATCTGAACTCCTCCACATACCGACAAGGCCCATAGAGCTACAGGGCCACCCAGGCAGCTCTGGCTTCCTCTCCACACCTGGGGCTGTCACCTGGTCTCTTTCATTTCTGGGATGTGCCGAGGGACTTGATGTCTCCTCCTTCTCCAGATTTTCACAGGGCTGGTTCCATTAGTTGTTCAGTCCTAGCTCAGATGCCACCTCCTGGGGGCTTATTCCCTGCACTGTCTTTCAGAAGTAACCCCTCCCTCTGCGTAAGACAGGCTGGAGCAAGGAATTCACATTTAGTAAAGGCATTGGTGATAATGATAGCTAAGAAAACTCATTTCTTCATATCAAAACTTCAGTCCACTGGACATTGGTGATGGAGGTGGGAGGGGAGAGGATCCCTCCTTGTTGCTTCGGCTCCTTTTTTGGAAATGAGTGCTTTTAGGGCTTGCTCTACGAAGGGAAAAAAATCTAAAATGTTCTGGCTTCACTGTTGTTGGAAATAGATGCTCCATGCTGCAAAGGAAAATTAGCACGGAGACAAAAGATCTCTGAGCAACGCATTTTTTACTTCCTGGACTGCAGAAAGGGGACCCTCACTAGCCACCATGCCCATCTTAGGGATACTCCAGTCTGAGCTCCCGCCACAGCCTCTAACTAAAGAAAATAAAGACCAGGCGCTGTGCCACTAACTCTAGTGTTAATGATTTATTTTATTCTCAAGTGTTTGCCTGATTGCCTTTAATTAGCAAAAGCTTGAAAGAAGCTGATGGTTTGAACACAAACAGTTTATAACCTTCATATAGGTAATTTACTTTGAGGCAAAGGGGTGGCTCTTGTGCCCTAGGGTGGGAAAAAGAAGGGGCAGTGTAACCTCTCTGGGGTAGGCAGGCCTGCTTCAGTGCGGGGCCTTAGCTGATGACCAGCAGGGGTGAGGCACGGCTGCACTTTGATGAAAGTCATACTTGCATTCCTTCCCAATCCCCAGCGGGCACCACAGCGCATCCTACAGTGTCTGGATATTGATGTCTCCAAGGCTGGCACGGTTTTTTTTGTTTGTTTTTGTTTTATTTTGAGACAGAATCTTGCTCTTTCCCCAGGCACCAGGCTGGAGTGCAGTGGCATGATCTCAGTTCACTGCAACCTCTGCCTCCCAGCTTCAAGCAATTCTCCTGCCTCAGCCTCCCAAGTAGCTGGGACTACAGGCGCACGCCACCACAAGCAGCTAATTTTTGTATTTTAGTAGAGACGGGGTTTCACTATGTTGGCCAGGATGGTCTCGATCTCTTGACTTCATGATCCGCCTGTCTCGGCCTCCCAAAGTGCTGGGATTATAGGCATGAGCCACGGAAGGCTAGTATGTTTTTAACATCTGGATTCTTCACCTTATTATGGCCTATTTCATAGTCTAATTGTATGCCTGTCTTCTTGTCCTATTTACAATGGAACATATATTTATATGTGTCCTTTGATAAAATTCAGGACTAAAAAACAAAAAGAAAGTGAAATAACCAGGCATAATCCCTCCTGGCTGTTCCATGCAGTCAACATCAGTGGTGTCCTGGTAAGCTGGCTCTATAAAGGAAAGGGGAAAAAGCCCTGGCATGCCATTTGCTGGTTTCCCCATTATGATTACTCCTACCATGGCCAACCAGCTAGCAAAATTTCTGAATATTTAACAGTCAGCTCCCAGGAGCCCATATAGGCAAGTCATAGCACATCACCACGAAACACCTTCTCATTGGCCCATCTTAGGGATATTCCAGTCTGAGCTCCTGCCACAGACCCTAACTAAAGAAAATAAAGGCCAGGTGCTAAGGCTCATGCCTGTAATCCCAGCACTTTGGGAGGCCAAGATGTGAGGATCAGTTCAGGCCGGGAATTTGAGGCCAGCCTGGCCAACATGACGAAACCCTATCTCTACTAAAAATACAAAAAGTAGCCGGGCATGGTGGCGGATGCCTATAATCCCAGCTTCTCAGGAGGCTGAAGTGGGAGAATCGCTTGAACCTGGGAGGGAGAGGTTGCGGTGACCCGAGATTGTGCCACTGCACTCCAGCCTGGGCAACAAGAGCAAAACTTTGTCTCAAAAAAAAAAAGAAATAAATAAAAAGAAAATAAAGTCTAGTGCCTTCTCCACAATCACTGGCAGCCCTTATTTTCTAGAATAAATCTAAGCTAGTATACCAAAATCTGGTTGAGTGAATATTCATGAGAAAACATCCGTAATCACTATGAGTAGTCAGTCCCTTTCATGAGAAGCATATCGATTGTGTGGCCTGTCCTGCTTCTCAGCTTGTTGCTGAGTGTGGGGGTGGGGAGAGTCCTTGATGGCAGGGACCTTGCCTCCTTAATGCTCCTTTGCCCTCCAACAAGGTCAAAGCGTTCAATCCGCTGGGAAGCTCAATTATCCTAATAGGAAGACAGCTGCCCGTACTGAAGGAGTTAACTGAATTAGGAGCCACAGCCTTTACAGAAAAGTTAGATGAAAGCTGGAGGTGAACCTGACCTACATAAGGTACCAGGACTGAGTCCCATGCATTTGACAGATGCGAACGGCCTTCATACAGACTGCGATAGAAGGCAAACGCCTGTGGAGGCTTACCTGGCTCCAACGCCGGGCTCAGCAGCAAACCTGGACCTGCCTCACGTAAACTGGAAATTTCAAGGCTAGGCCAGGTAGGAGGCTAGGCAGAAAAGGAGCGATAAGACATGTGTGTCTTATCACAGCCCATGCACACTCCCAGCAACACTAACCACATTTCATCCCAGCCAAAGGGCCAGGAAAAAAAATAAAAGACAAAAGCACCATGTAGAAAAGAAAAAATTCAGCAAATGGCTCTCAAGACCAAATGCCTAGGAAACAGCTCCGTGCCAGAGGACCTCCTCATTGAGGAAAAAAGCAATAAATGTTCTCTACCTATATGGATAAAAACAATGAAGCTCTTGTTTCACAGATTGATTGTGTCAACATTCATGGAGTCCTTACTATGTGCCAGTAACTGGGCAAGTGCTGAGAACACAAAAGGAAAAAGGACAGCCTGTGTCCTCCTTCAGATCTCATGGCCCTGGCTGGCGGGCAGCTAGGCCCCCGCAGGACAGGGGTTTGGAGACTCTCTGGTGTTCGTGTGTGTGCGAGTGCCTGCAGATTGCGGAGCGCGGAGCCAAGAAGGGGCAGAGGACGGAGCCTGGAGGCAAAGCCAGGATTCAGATGAACAAACATCCCTGTCGGAGTCAAACAAAGACCCAGGCTGGGAAGCCAACACCAGGTAGGAGGTGAAAGGACTGAAGTCACAGCCACTGAGATAGAGTCAGGTAGGTCTGGAGTGGAAGGTAAGGACAGCACCTGCAGGAACACACAGCAAAAAGCCCGTGTCCTCCCCCTACTTGGGAAGGGAGTTATTAGAACCACTATTAGGAACTCTGGAGGCAATCTAAAATACCATCGGTGTACCGTTATTTGGTGTGCCACTAAGAAATAAACCCTAACGAATTATGACACACCACCAATTTTACATGTATTTCAATTTCAAAAATGCTAAAATAAGAACAAACGTGTATCTTAGAATCAATGAAATACAGTAGTGGGGCATAGATACTTGGGTGAAATATTTGAACAGAAAATGGATACTGACACTGAACGTCTGCAAATGGATACTGATACTGAGGTGCAAAACGGCAGGTCTCAGACGCAGAGCCATTGCTGGCACTGGGTAACACGGAAATTGCCTGGCCGTGGCAAACGTGCATTCCGCTCAGAGTATCTGGCAGGACTCGCAATCAGAGGGCAGAGGCAACTGCATTTCTTGGTACAAAACTTGGGGCAAGGCCGTGTCCCGAGCAGCTTCCTGACCCCCATCATTTGCTGTCCTCGCTTTGTGCCGCTGCCCTTGAAGAGACCCCTTTTGGTGATTCCGTGGGAGCTGCTGCAGATAAGGATGGGTGTCAGTGTCTGTTTCTCCTCAGCGGCTCTCAGCGAGGTCGCTGGGCGCCAGAAATGGAAACATAAATGGCAGCTGCTGTCCCGAAAGCAGGTGGCTGCTCTGACCTGGGGGGGAAATGGCTTGAGGACTTACTCATGCAGCCTGAGAGCCACAGAGTAGGACTAAGCATCGAACTGGTGTGCGTGGGCACATTTGTGTATGTCTGCATCTGTGTGCAAGCTCCAGAGCTTCAAGCTCACGCACACACAGGCACACAGATACACACATATGTGCACACACAGACACATGCACATGCATGCACACACACAGACATGCACAGATGCACACACGAGACATACAAACACACACATACACAGACACACAGAGACATACACACAGACACATGTACATAAACACACACAGACATACCCACAGAGACACAGACACACAGGCACACACAGATACATGCACACACACAGACACACACACTCAGAAACATGTGCAATCCACAGACACACACAGATACAAGCACACACATACACAGAGATACTGAGACACACACACATATATACACAGACACACACAGACACACGCACACAGACACATGCTTACATAGCACACACATACACACATAACACACGTATGCAGACACACATAACACATACACACCCCACCCCATTGTGGTGTCCACAGGGCTGTCCAGATAGCAAGCAATCAGTAAGCGTTTATTGGATACTAAGTGAATGACGACATGAGTGAAGGCCCCAGTAGGTGAAATCGATGCTTTTCCCTGAAGGGCAGGCTCTAAGATTTGATCAGTGGCATGGCAGAAGCATCGCCAACAGTGCTGACAAGGTGATGGCGTAAAACACTGCAAGCCCCATGCAGAGGGAGAACTCCTTTCAAGGGAGGAGCTAGAAGGCCCAGAAATTGTTGCTCCAGCCTCATTATCTGTGAATGATTGATTCCAGACAGAATTTGATGAGGCCATTGAGAAAAGGAAAAGGGTGTGCCTGTGAAATGCCCTGGTTCACCTGGCGAGAGATGCGCATATATACTCTCACCATCGACCATCTATATGGTGTGTATATAAAAATATATGTGTACATTGCATGTGTATATATGCGTGTACATGTCTGTATATACACACACACATACAGATACACACACTACGTACATCTGTATCTATATAATGGCAGTGCCTGCACTGGCTATGTCTAGGCACTCAACATCCTGATTTAAACTGATTTAAAATATTGATACTGTGAATTAATATCGTAATTTAAAACAACTTCAATTCTGGAAGAATTTCCCAGGACTGTGATGAAAATCCCAGCGTCTGGTGGTTCCCTCATGCCAGCTTAACCCTAATTGCCTACACTAAGTCCAATTAGTGGCAAATCAGATTCCCCTTCATTTCATCTGATGAAGTAAGCTTTGGCAGGAGCATCTGCCCATGCAAAGCAGGGTGAAGAGGGAGAAAAGAACGGGGCTGCAGTGAACGGGGACATGAGTGTGGGGACCAAAGAGTGACCACAGTCCTCCTGTTTCTGAGTCCCCATGGCTCCGTGCCCTGGACATGCAGACTCCCTTCCCTGCTCCTGTTCTCCCAGCTCTCTCCTCCCCACATCCCAGGGTCTTCCATGTGTGTCTCATATTCCTCATTATTTAAAAATGAACTATCGGCCAGGCACAGTGGCTCACGCCTGTAATCCCAGCACTTTGGGAGGCTGAGGCAGGTGGATTACCTGGGGTCAGGAGTTCGAGACCAGCCTGGACAACATGGTAAAACCCTGTCCCTACCGAAAAAAAAAAAGAAAAGTACTTTCATGCATAGAGTTTTTGTAACTGATTTTGGTGAGAATCAAATTTATCAGGTACAGTCCTAGAAACAAATAACTTGAAGTCTACTTTAAAGACAGACTCTCTTTCCTGTGTCTCTACCTCTGTTCCTCTCTCCAACACACACACACACACACACACACACACACACACACACGGCCCTTCGGTAAGCACACTTTCCTCACTGCCCCAGTCCTCTCCGTGCCCACGGTCCTAGAGGTGCTGACCTGGGTGGCGGTTGCCGAGGAACCAGCGTGACTGGCACGGCCATGGCCATGAGCATACAGTCCGGGGCACAGATAGCAACGGCTCTGGCTCCGCAGGCAGCGTGTCCTGCCAAAGCCTTCTCTCTCTGCATCTCAAGGTCACAATAATAGATTACGAAAGAGTGGAAAAGCACTGCTCAGAAAATGGGCCATGGGGACTTTCCTATGGGTGAGGAGGGCGAGAACAATGCCCGATACGGCAGGTCGTTTGAACTCTGAGAGGGAAGGAAATGCGGAGCGTGGGGTCCCCCCAAGGGCTGGCGCCTGCAACATCCCCCCTCCAAGGGCTCTGAAAACACACAAATTGGGACCATTGGAAAATGATGTCTAAGGTGTTCCGATGTAGAAGAAATTCTGTCACAGACATTAACCTGTTTCACAAGAATCAAATAGTTACTATTGTGTTTCATACTTTCTAAGTCCCTTGCAAATTGAAGTAGGACAAATGTGCTCGCAAAACAAACGTTCTCCTGTCTTCAGAAACCGCTGATAAATAGTCCAGGCTGATGAATCCGTGCCTCTCCTCAAAATAAGGGAGGGTTGTTATTTCAAAGCAACAGACAGAACCGATCCTCAAGTGCCCTGGCAGAAGAGAATGCTGGAGTGTTAACTTTGTGACACTCTCCATGATGACATTGGTTTCCAAGGGCCGCAGCAGCCGTACCCGAAGAAATCATTTTACGTATGATGATGTACTAACTGTACTTCAAGTCTGGACTTTAAAAATGTATAATTCAACAGCAAAATTACAATTTCTCCATAAAGGAGCACTTTTTAAAAAATCCAAGTTACATTAACCAGTTTGAAAATATTCGGGTGTCTTAACTGTTTCTGAGGTTAAGTGGCGTCTCACAAAATCAGACCCATGGGAACTCTCTAAGAGGACCATGGGCGCTTAGATTTCATTCCAGGTGTAATGCATTCCCAATAGTTTAGCAAAAAGGTGGTCATATTATAAGAGCATATCCTGGATGCAAAATGTCCAGAAAAGACAGAAATAGAGGTGGGGTGGGGGGGCGGTCCAAGAAACAGTTCCAGTCCCCTAGAAACCACACCTTCTGCTCAAGCCAGCAGCTTCTGATCATGTCCTCCCGGTATCTCCTAGCGGCTGCAAGCATTGGAACACAGTCTCACCAGTTCCTGAGCCACCAGGCACCTTCTCTGAACGTCTGAACTATCAGCCCCTTCCTCCAGAGCAGGCCTGCAGGGACTCAGCAAAGCTGGATGCTGGAGGGCCGCTCTGCAGGCCTGGCCAGAGGGAGGCCACACCACCCAAAGAAGCCACTCAGCAGCCAGGGATCCCCTGAGAGGTTGCTGCTGGTGACACAGGCCCTTTGCTGGGAGAGCTCAGCCCTACCCAGAACAGAAGGGCTCACTGCCCCGGCCTCCAGTCTTCAGTCCCAGCTGCAGCTTTTCAGCTCTAGTTTTTCCTCCAGGTTATCTTCCCTCTGCGGCTTCCAGCGGGTCAGTTCCCCAGTCTTTGCCAACGGGGGAGAGATGACTACTGACTTCCGCGATGATTCATGCCGGTTGTTTACAGCATAGACAGAGGCAGCGCGGTGCCTGCACGTCTTGGAATTAGCTGTGAGGGTGCAGCGAGGCCAGCACCTACGTTCCGGGATATGCCAACGCTGGAATGGTGCAGAGGTGCAGGGGAAGGCGGGAGCAGGGACACAGCACCTTGTCTGTCAAGGAATGCTGTGTTCCTGCCGCTGCCTGGAAACTTGCAAAGCAGGTGGGAAGGGAAAGCCACGGTATCATGTCGAAAGTGCATGGGTAAGACGGACTTCCCAAAACAGATTCTGCCGAACTAAATAAAGAATATCCAGTTCCTTCTTTTTAAATATAAATACATATATTAAATCATGAAATAATTTAAATATGTAGAAACATGCAGAAATAATAGATCAAAGGCCCAAATACCCACTCATCAGCTTTAACATGTTGCTGTCCAGTACTACCGATATTTTTTATTTTCAAAAACAAAAACGCAATCAGTCAAGTAAGCACACAGTAGCTCCTGGAGGAATCCGATGTTGAGCAAACACGGCATCGAATGAGTCCACCCCCAGTTCTCCGCTGAACGGATCCGCTTATGGGTGTTGTGTATTTCCCTCCGCCCGCCAACCCCGAGCCCCTTCTGCTGCTCGTGGGATGCCGTGGTGAGAGCTCTGGAGTCCAGATTCCATCGTGGAGACCGACATGGCTCCCTGCCTGGTCTCCTGTCCTGCCTGTGAAGGCTGACGGCCCTGTACCAACGCAGCCGCTTCCCAATCACTGAGCAAGCAGTCCCCGGCTGCCCCTCTCCTCCTGAGCCCACCTTCTCTCCACACTCCCTTGTCCCAAGCTGTCCACAGGCACCATTTGGCTCCAATTCCACATCCTAAGTGTTTCTATGAATACAGGCTTTGTGGAATGTTTATTCATAGGACATTAATCCCAGAGGGGAATAAAAGCAGTGCCGTCCATGACATTATCCGTGTGAGCACTGGATTGTCTGCTGTAAAAGGCTAGATGCAGCCTCTGGTGTTGAGGTGCTTGCGTGAAGCCTGGACAGAGAGCGCAAGGACAGGGAGCTCAAGGGCAGGCAGAAGAGGCAGCCAACCCTTCTAGGCGCCGGGGCCCTCCAAGGAGGAGGAAGGCCTGGGGCCAGGCAGCAGGTGGATGCAGCGCAGAGCCTGGATCCGGAGCTGGGCCTGGGAGGGGCCTTTGTACTGCACAGAAGAGGGGCTGCGGTGTCCCTCCAGCCACTTGGTCACTGATTTTACCAAAGCCGGTATGCGCACATCCCAGGGTCTCCTCAGAGCCCATGCAGCTGAACAAACCCATGTTTTTAAAAATAAGAATGACACCAGCCTGCCCTGCGTCACAGTACAGCGGGATGTGAGTGTCCAGTGGGGTGTAAGTGTGCAGCCAGGTGTGAGTGTGCAGCAGGGTGTGAGTGTAGTGGGGTGTGGGTGTGCACTGCGGTGTGAGTGTGAGGATGTGTGTGTGCAGGGGATGTGAGTGTGCAGTGGGGTGTGAGTGTGCAGCGGGTGTGGGTGTGCACTGGGGTGTGAGTGTGCAGCCGGATGTGGGTGTGAGTGTGTAGCAAAGTGAGTGTGCAGTGGGTGTTAGTGTGCAGCAGGTGTGGGTGTGCACTGGGGTGTGAGTGCAGTGGGGTGTGGGTGTGAACTGGGGGGTGAGTGTGAAGGGTGTATGTGCAGGGGGTGTGAATGTGCAATGGGGTGTGGCTGTGCAGCAGGGTGTGAGTGTGCAGCTGGGTGTGAGTGTGCAGCTGGGTGTGAATGTGCAGCAGGTGTGAGTGTGCACTGGAGTGTGAGTGTGGAGGGTGTGTGTGTGCAGGGGGTATGAGTGTGCAGTGGGGGGGTGTGTGCAGCAGGTGTGGGTGTGCACTGGGGTGAGTGTGCAGCGGGTGTGGGTGTGCACTGGGGTGTGAGTGTGGAGGGTGTGTGTGTGCAGGGGGTGTTAGTGTGCAGTGGGGTGTGAGTGTGCAGCGGTTGTGGGTGTGCAGTGGGGTGTGAGTGTGCAGCCAGGTGTGTGTGCAGTGGGGTGTGAGTGTGCAGCCAGGTGTGTGTGCAGTGGGGTGTGAGTGTGCAGTGAGTGTGCAGCAGGTGTGGGTGTGCACTGGGGTGTGAATGCAGTGGGGTGTGGGTGCACTGGGGGTGAGTGTGGAGGGCGTGTGTGCAGGGGGTGTGAGTGTGCAGTGGTGGTGTGAGTGTGCAGTGGGGTGTGAGTGTGCAGTTGGTGTGAGTGTGCAGCGGGTGTAGGTGTGCACTGGAGTGTGAGTGCAGTGGGGTGTGGGTGTGCACTGGGGGTGTGTGGAGGGTGTGTGTGCAAGGGGTGTGAGTGTGCAGTGGGGGTGTGAGTGTGCAGTGGGGTGCGGCTGTGCAGCTGGGTGTGAGTGTGCAGCAGGTGTGAGTGTGCACTGGAGTGTGTGTGGAAAGTGTGAGTGCAGTGGGGGTGTGGGTGTGCAGTGGGGTGTAGGTGTGCAGCGGGATGTGAGTGTGCAGCAGGTGTGAGTGCAGTGTGGGTGTGGGTGTGCAGTGGGGTGTGGGTGTGCAGCCAGGTGTGAGTGTGCAGCGGGTGTGGGTGTGCACTGGGGTGTGAGTGCCCAGTGGAGTGTGAGTGCAGTGGGGTGTGGGTATGCACTGGGGTATGAGTGTGCAGGGTGTGTGAGTGTGCAGTGGGGGTGTGAGTGTGCAGTGGGGTGTGAGTGTGCAATGGGGTGTGGGTGTGCAGGTGTGAGTGTGCAGCAGAATGTGAGTGCAGTGGAGTGTGAGTTGCAGAGAGTGAGTGTGCAGTGGGGTTTGTATGCAGGAGTTAGTGTGCAGTGGGGTGTGGGCGTGCAGTGGGGTGTGGGCGTGCAGTGGGGTGTGAGTGTGCAGTGGGGTGTGAGTGTGCAGAGGGGGCGTGAGTGTACAGTGAAGAGCAGGAAACCTAAATCCTAATACACGTGAAGTATTTTGAGATTCCAAGGAGCTCCTGGATGGCGTTCAGGGTGGAGTGTTTCAGGAGCGCAGATAGATGTACAGGCAGCCACACTCCTGCCCCTTCCACCCCTCAGCAATTTGTTCCTTTTCAAGTTTGAGACACACAAGTCTTGCAACTGTGTCTCTGGAGCCGCCTACACAAACCAGCGCAGAGATCACAGGCCTGGGACTGGCTGGCGACAGTTGGCTCCCTCCACTTTCCAAAAGAGGAAATGGAGCCAGAGGTCGTAAAACGATGATAGAAACGAAAACAAGACGATTTCTTTCTGCACCCCACACCCTCTTTATTTTCACACATGCACACACCCCCCACATGCACACACACCCATGTCCAGGGTGGCTGCACAGAGCCCCTCCCAGGACTGCCATTCATTTTGCCTATGTGTTATGTTTGAGAAAACCTCCTTTTAATCAATCTGGTGTTTGCCATCCTAGGAGCTGACAACCATGCACACCAAGCCATGAGGCAGTGTTCCATTCTGTCTCCTCTGGACATCTGACAAGCTGGAGTCCCTCGTAGGTGAGAGGATGATTTTAGAAGCACGGGAATTCTCAGTCATGGAGTAAACTGCAATGAAGACCTTCTGCATCCCCAGTAGAGAGTCAGAGGCCTGGGAGGATGCTAAGCATTCCAAGCAAGCACTCTTCCAGAAACCTGCCAGCTTCACCACGGCAGCCAGGGTGATGATGGGGAGAGCTGCTGCAGTCCTCAGCTTCAGCTTGTCCGGGAGCCAGCCCAGCATACCCAGCAGACTTCCCAGAGAGCAGGGGCCGGGGACGGGAGGGGACCTAGTCCCCTCAGACTTGGAAACAGCCACCTTACAGAAATACACTTAAAAGGGAGGAATAAAGAAGGGAGGAAAGAAGGGGGGGGGAGGGAGGGAGGCGGAAAGGAAGGAAGGGAGGGAGGGAGAGAAGAAGGGGTCAGGGAGGGAGGGGGAGGGAGGGGGAGGGAGGGGGAGGGAAGGGAGGGACTGATCTATCAACAGCTAAGCTATGTAAGAAGGATCATTCTAGAAAGTCTATTTTTTTTTTTTACAATGATAAGGATGCCAGCTCATCTAGGACTTTGCCCATCAAGCCCTATTCACACCCCCATAAAATCCCTGCCTTCTCTAGTGCCAGTTCTTATTTCACTCAGCCAGTAGCCATTGGTGAACCTTACAAGGTGTGTTCTGAATTCTGCCTTTGCTACTAAACCACACCTGAAGATACGGGCTCAGGAGCCAGCTCAGTCTAGTCTTACCCTGACCGTCCTGATGCTGGGCTGTGACCAAGTCCCTCTCAGCCTGTGGAGGGGAAAGGAATCTGGAAGTCAGGCAGCCCTGCCTGGCAGGAGACACCACACAGGCTGTGCAATGGTGGGATACTGCGATTTACAATAAGAAATATGTATTTTGGCCTTTGTCCCTGGTTTCCGGCACAGAACTCCTGAAAGACAAGCAAACAAACAAAACGTTGTAATTTCCTGAGCAATAGGAGAACATCTTTTGTTCTAACATTTAGTCTTTGCCTTGGTTCTCAACATAGAGTGCCTAATCCCTTGGAATTTCCTGGGTGATAGGAGTGCTTTTGTTCTAATGAGGCGGCTCCTGGTGGGCTCCTGAGTCGGGGCTGGTCACCAGCGAGACTGAGCTATGATTAGAAGCTTGGAACTTCCAATCCCAACTCCCATCTTTTGGGGAGACTGAGGGGCTGGAGGTTATGTTAATAATTGACCATTCCCACATGATGAAGCCTCCATAAAAGTTTCTGAACTCTGGGACTCGGGGAGCTTCCAGGTTGGTGAATGAGAACACACATAAGGGCCAGAAGGGCGGCACATCTGGGAGGGCATGGAAGCTCCTCACCGCTCCCCCATACCTTGTCTTCCAGCCACCAGTTCCTGAGTTGTATCCTTTTACAATACTTGGGTAAAAGTAAGCAGAGCTTTGCCCTAAGTGCTGTGAGCCATTCTGGCAAATGATCGAACCTGAGAAGGAGGTTATGGGAGCCTCAGATCTGCAGTCTGGTTGGACAGAAGCTGTGTGTAACCTGGGCCCTACTACCTACAATGGCACAGGAAATAGGGGCAGTCTTGTGGGGCTAAGCCATTCATCTGGGGGATCTGACACTATCTCCAGTCACATCTGGTCACAGAAGTGATTTGTGTGGTCGGAGAGAGTATAGAGAAAGAAAAACAGTCGGTTTTTCCTGTCTTACTGACGGTCATCAAGGTTTCACCCCATGGCCTTCCAGGACCTGGGGTTGAAAAGACAATTGTCAGGGGTCCTTGAAGTCATCTTCCCACTAAACATTATCTAAAGAGGTACATCCAATATGGCAGCCACTAGCAACAGGTACCCACTGAGCACTTGACATGTGGCCATTGGGATGTACTAAAAGCACACACATACACACAAAACACCGGATTTTGAAGATAGTGTAAAAAAAGAAGGTAAACTATGTCATTAATAATGTTTTAGCATTGATTGTATGTAGAACTGATTATATTTTATTGGGTTAAATGTCATAGAGTATAAAATTATATTCACTTTTTTATTATCATAAAATACATACATACATATATATATATATATATATATATATATATATATATATATATATATATCATAAAGTTTGCCTTTTTTTTTTCTTTGAGATGGAGTCTCGCTCTATCACCCAGGCTGGAATGCAATGGTGCAATCTCAGCTCACTGCAACCTCTGCCTCCCAAGTTCAAGTGATTCTCATGCCTCAGCCTCCTGCGTAGCTGGGATTACAGGCACCCACCACCACACCCAGCTAATTTTCATATTTTTAGTAGAGACGGGGTTTCACTATGTTGGCCACGCTGGGCTTGAACTCCTGAACTTGTGATCCACCCGCCTCGGCCTCCCAAAGTGCTGGGATTACAGGCGTCAGCCGCCGCACCTCACCAAAATTTACCATTTTCATCATTTTAAGGTTGCGGTTCAGTAGTGTTAAGTACATCCACGTTGTGCTACCATGACGACCATTCATCTCCAGAACTTTCTCATCATCCAGAACTGAAACTCTATGTTCATTAAACAATAACTCTTCATTCTGCTGTCTCTATGAACTTGACTCCTCTAGGCAAGTCATGTAAGTGGAATCATAAAGTACTGTGCTGTTATGACGGGCTGACGGCACTGAACAGTATGTCTTCATGGTTCATCCATGCTGTGGGATGTGTCATAATGCTCTTTCTTTTTTAAGCTGAATAATAATATTCCTTTTTCTGTAGAGACCACATTTTTGTTTACCCGATCATCTGTTGTTGAACATGGGTCGCTTCCACTAAGGGTGGCTATTGCACATAACGCTGTTATGAACACAGGTGTGCAGATGTCAGTTTGAGTCCTAGCCTTCTTTCTTTTTTTTCTGAGACAGAATCTCACTCTGTCGCCAAGGCTGTGGTACAGTGGCACAATCTCAGCTCACTGCAACCTCCACCACCCGGGTTCAAACAATTCTCCTGCCTCAGCCTCCAGAGTAGCTGGGATTACAGGCACTTGTCACCACATCCAGATAATTTTTGTATTTTTAGTATAGATGAGGTTTCACCATGTTGGCCAAGTTGGTCTCGAACTCCTGGCCTCGTGATCTGCCCACCTCAGCCTCCCAAAGTGCTGGGATTACAGGCATGAGCCACCGCACCCAGCCCTAGCCTTCATTTCTTTTGGGTGTATACCCCAGAGAAGGAAGGAATTGCTAAATTGTATGGTAATTCTATGTTTAATATTTTGAAGAACCACCATACTGTTTTCCACAGCAGCTTTATCATGTTGTATTCCCATTCACAGTGCACAAGGGTTCCAATTTCTCTACATCCTCACCAACCAGCACACCCTCACATCCTTACCAACCAACACACTTTCACATCCTCACCAACCAGCACACCTTCACACCTCACCAACCAACACACCTTCACACCCTCACCAACCAACACACCTTCACACCCTCACCAACCAACACACCTTCACACCCTCACCAACCAACACACCTCCACACCCTCACCAACCAGCACACCTTCACACCCTCACCAACCAATACACCTTCACACCCTCACCAATCAACACACCTTCACACCCTCACCAACCAGCACACCTTCACACCCTCACCAACCAACACACCCTCACACCCTCACCAACCAACACACCCTCACACCCTCACCAATCAACACACCCTCACACCCTCACCAACCAGCACACCTTCACACCCTCACCAACCAACACACCTTCACACCCTCACCAACCAACACACCTTCACACCCTCACCAACCAGCACACCTTCACATCCTCACCAACCAATACACCTTCACACCCTCACCAATCAACACACCCTCACACCCTCACCAACCAGCACACCTTCACACCCTCACCAACCAACACACCCTCACACCCTCACCAACACACCTTCACACCCTCACCAACCAACACACCTTCACACCCTCACCAACCAACACACCTTCACACCCTCACCAACCAACATACCTTCACACCCTCACCAACCAACAAACCTTCAGACCCTCACCAACACACCTTCAGACCCTCACCAACCAACACACCTTCACACCCTCACCAACCAACACACCTTCACACCCTCACCAACCAGCACACCTTCACACCCTCACCAACCAGCACACCTTCACACCCTCACCAACCAACAAACCTTCAGACCCTCACCAACCCACACACCTTCACACCCTCACCAACCAGCACACCTTCACACCCTCACCAACCAACACACCTTCACACCCTCACCAACCAGCACACCCTCACACCCTCACCAACCAACACACCTTCACACCCTCACCAACCAACACACCTTCACACCCTCACCAACCAACAAACCTTCAGACCCTCACCAACCAACACACCTTCACACCCTCACCAACCAACACACCTTCACACCCTCACCAACCGACACACCTTCACACCCTCACCAACCAACAAACCTTCAGACCCTCACCAACACACCTTCACACCCTCAACAACCAACACACCTTCACACCCTCAACAACCAACAGACCTTCACATCTTCACCACCCGACACACCTTCACACCCTCACCAACTGACACACCTTCATGTCCTCACCAATGCTATTTTCTGTTACTTTTAAGTTTTTCACAGTACCCATTCTAATGGGTGTGAAGTGGTATCTCATGGCAGTATTGATTTGCATTTCTTAATGATTAATGGTGGATCAAGCATCTTTTCACGTGCATAGTGACTATTTGTCTATCTTGTATGGAGAACCACCTGTTTCCTTTTTCTTTTTTTTTTTTCGGAGGGGTACTTAACTTTGTGCTTTCATGTCAAAGGAGAAACCAGGGGTCATTCCCCATACAATGTGGAAGACCCAAAGGCTCAGGGGACCCCTCATCTCTGTAGAGTGGACTATCTCTTCTGACTGGGGGAGTGTCTTGGCTCCAGAGCTCACCACAGTCCTATACTGGGGGAAGGCACCCATGCCTATAAATTAGGCTGATAAAAGTTTGCACCTTCTGAGGTCCCAAGGGAGGGATAAGATCCCATCAGAATCTAGTCCCTTGGGCCGGGCGCAGTGGCTCATGCCTGTAATCCCAGCACTTTGGGAGGCCAAGGCAGGCAGATCACCTGAGGCCAGGAGTTTGAGACCAGCCTGGCCAACATGGTGAAAACCCATCTCTACTAAAAACACAAAAACTAGCCAGGCGGGGTGGCAGGTGCCTGTAATCCCAGCTACTTGGGAGGCTGAGGCAGGAGAATCACCTGAACCAGGAGGCAGAGGTTGCAGTGAGCTGAGATCACACCACTGCACTCCAGCCCAGGAGACAGAGCAAGACTCCATCTTAAAACAAAAAAAAAAGAAAGAAGGAAGGAAGGAAAGAAGAAAGAGAGAGAGAAAGAAAGGAAGGAAGGAAGGGAGGGAGAGAGAGAGAAAGAGAAAGAAAGAGAAAGAAAGAAGAAAGAAAAAGAAAGAAAGAAAGAGAAAGGAAGGAAGAAAGGAAGAAAGAGAAAGAAAGAAAGAAAGAAAGAAAGAAAGAAAAAAGAAAGAAAGAAAGAAAGAAAAAGAAAAAGAAAGAAGGAAGGAAAGAAAGAATCCTAGTCCCTTGGTCTTAGGGGTGGAGACTGCAAGTTTGTTTCACTGATAGAAATGCATTTCTTGATTCTACAAGCCACACCACCCACAGAGGCTGCACCTAACAGATTCCTGGGAGTCTCAAGCTGCACTTAGTAGAAGAAAGCTGTCATCGTTTTCCTCCATTGAATAGTTGAAAGAGTGGGCTAGGCTCCAAAGTATTGTTACTTTTCATACGATTTCTTATTTCCCCTGAGGAAAGAGCATCACCAGTCCAGAGTGCCTTCCTTTTATCGTCAGGATTGAGCTTTGCAGTTACAGAAGACCCTCAGATGCTGTGGCCTATAACTTAATTTCAAAAGTTAAGAAAAAAAGAAAATTTGTGGAAAAAGCAAGAACTATCATGATGTCGGTCACTTTTTCTTTCTTTCTTTTTCTTTTTTTTCTTTTTTCTTTTTTTTTTTTTTTTTTTTTTGAGATGGAGTTTTGCTCTTGTAGCCCCGGCTGAAGTGCAATGGCATGATATCTGCTCACTGCAACATCCACCTCCCAGGCTTAAGCAATTCTCCTGCCTCAGCCTCCTGGGTAGCTAGAACTATAGGTGCCCCACTATGCCTGGCTAATTTTTTGTATTTTTAATAGAGACGGGGTTTCACTACGTTGGCCAGGCTGGTCTCGAACTCCTGACCTCAGGTGATCCCCTGCCTTGGCCTTCCAAAGTGCTGGGATTACAGGTGTGAGCCACCACACCCGGCCATCATTTTTTCTTTCTAAGAGGAATACATTTACAGCAGATCAGCCTTTGCAATAGCTGTTAATATGGCTTGAAAGGAAAATGAGGGCAATATTTTAACGCCAGATAACAAAGTGGAAACAAGACAAGAATTGGGAATCAAATTTCAAAAATATGATCTGGTTACCTGTATGAAAAGATAAGGTAACGAGTAATACTAGGTAGAATATATTTGAATGTATTGGAGGAATATGCTCTGTAACCATAGGCTTTGTAGTTTATGTGTAAAATATAGCTTATAGAAATGTTCTTTGCTCACCATGTGGTGGCTCACGCCTGTATTTCCAGTACTTTGGGACGCCAAGGCAGGCGGATTACCTGAGGTCAGGAGTTCGAAACCAGCCTGGGCAACATGCTGAAACTCTGTCTCTACTAAAAATACAAAAAATTAGCCAGGTGTGACGGTGGGTGCCTGCAATCCAAGCTATTTGGGAGGCTAAGGCAGGAGAATCACTTAAACCCGGAAGGTTACAGAAAGCCAAGATTGCGCCACTGCACTCCAGCCCGAGCAACAGAGTAAGACTTGGTCTCAAAAAAAAAAGAAAAGAAAAGAAGAAGAAAAGTTCTTTGCTATGTAGATTCATATAAATACAGAGGCTTGATATCTTGGGAACAGTAGTGACTCGTGCCTTCATAATTCCTTTTATGCCCTAAATTTTTGACCCTGTGGTAGAATCATCTAATTTCCCTAATGTCAGTGTTCTCAGCTGAAGAATTTGAGATATAATTTGCCCTATAAGATGTGGCTGATTTTTGTCAGAACCTATTGAAATCATAGATGTATGCACATTCTAAAAAGTTAGTAGTAAAATATAAGTGACTTTATAAGAGTTATACAGTTCATTATACTAGATTTCCAATCACAGTGACTGAGAACACATTGATATTCATGGAAAGCAATGAGAACCTATACCGGCAATGGTAAAGACTGAAACAATATGGGATTTCCATTCATCCCACCAATTTACTTGGATCATCTTTTTGGGAGGCTTAGAGGAAAGTTGCGTTCTGTGCATCATATAGTTTATATTTAATATACAGAAACTTTTCTTTAAGGCAACCTGAGGTCAGGCACGGTGACTCACACCTGAAATCTTAGGACTTTTGCGAGGCCAGGGAAGGCAGATTGCTTGTCTAGGAGTTTGAGATCAGCCTAGGCAGCAGAGTGAAACCTCATCTCTACAAAAATACAAAAACTAGCCAGGTGTGGTGTGGTACGCACCTGTAGTCACAGCTACTAGGGAGGCTGAGGTGGGAGAATCACCTGAGCTCAGGGAGGTTGAGGCTGCAGTGAGCTGTGATCGCATCACTGCACTCCAGCCTGTGTAACAGAGTGAGACCGTTTCTAAAAAATAAAATAAAGCAGCCTGAACGAGGGTGGGAGAGAGTTAATGAAAAAAAACCTGAAAATAATACTAGAACTTTCGCTATTATGGGCAGAAAGTTTCCTGCAAGTAGCAGTCAAGTCCCCAGAGAGGAAAAAAGTGTGTGTGTATGTGTGTGCGTGTAGCTTCATAATCACAAAACACTTAGGGACTATGTTCTTTTCTCTAACCTTCCTTCTTTCCAAAAAAAGAAAAAGAAGATGAATGCAAGCAGCACAGGTCTCAGAAATCTCCGGGGCAGTTCTTCCTCAATTGCTAAATCAAGGAGTAGCTGGCCTTGCAGCCCATTCCTCCAGTACCGATGGCATCTGGGGCCAGCAGCAGGTGTGGCGGTGACGCGGGTTATTTGTTTTCCAGGGTCAGGTTGGCACATTTCTAGCCCAGGGCTCTGGGTAAATGTTTAGATTTCATTTTCCGTCTGATGTTCAAGTCCTGAGCGTCAAAGGCAGGCCCCTGCATGCTGCCGCCCTCCTCCGTCCTTTGTCTCCTCCCAGGGGCTGGTGGGAATTCAAGAGGTGAGAGAAGGGAGGGGAGGGAGTGGGCGCTTTGCGGCGGTTCCAGCTCTCCCCAAGAGCCGCTTTCCAAGCACAGCATCCTCCTCCTCGCCCTCTCGGTGGAGGGCTTGCAGCACCCCAGCACTGGGAGTGGGGCTTGTTTACAGGGCTCATTATGCTCCGCTTTGCAGTTGCTATAGCAACCACCAGGGGTCAGTTTATAGAAGGAGAGGAAGTTCACTTTTGGGGAGTTAGCCTTCCAGCTCCTGTGCAAAGCACAGCTGAAAACAAAAGCCCCAGACACCCATGGAGGAAACACATTGAAAAGCTTCCTATGAACGTAAGCATCCTTTAGGGCAAAAAAAACCACTCAGAGACGCCACGTTGCTCCCTCGCTGAAAGAGTCTCCAGAACGGCTGACGGCTGACGGCAGAATGAAGACTGTCCGGGCTTTCCTCTCCCCCATCCTCCCACCCCTTTGCCCTGTCTTAACGGCCCCGGAGACACTCGTTGGTAGTTAAGATAACAAGGGCGGCTACCTGGGTTCATTTAAAGTGATAAGTTTCATTCATATTATGTATTAACCGAGGACCAGAAAGACCTCTGTGAACTGGCCCGACTCCCATGTTCCTCCTGAAGGGAGAGGCAGCACCCCATCGGAGCAGCACACCCAGAGATCCACACCCACCGGAGGGGAGCCGCTGCTTCTGTACAGCGTGCTGGGGAGACCCCCAGGACGCCTGGCCGCTAAAGGGTGGCCGGCACTAGCCTGCTTAGCGAACCTGATTTAGCAAACAAAAAATACAGATGCCTAGTTAAATCTGACCTTCAGAAAGACAGTGAATTTTTGTGTAAGTCTTCCACGTATCATCTGGGCCATGTATACAGTAAGTCTATGTAATCTAACCTAAGCCTGTCCCCACCCGCCTCACTGCCCACCGTCGGGCTCCAAAAAAAGTATAGCAGGTGAGTTCTCTCTTAAAAGCAGATAAAGTGCCAGATTACTGTTCAGGATGATCTAACCCATGGACTATCAGGCTGTTCATGAAAGAAAAAACGAAAGGGCATGATTTACATACATGCAAATCATAAGCCAGAGGCTAGGCTAGCCACAGACAGGTGAGTTCACGAATCTTCCCTCAGATCCAAACACCAGCGTGAGTTACTTGGTTGGTAAACAGAACTCGGTCTCCCATTTTGCGAATTATCTAAAATCAGCTTCCTAAAGGGTATTTCCATTTCTTTGACAGGAAAAACATTTTTACTGTGTTGTTTCTGAGTGCTGCACGCGTACGTACATAGGAGAAAGTGATATTTGCATTTATTAAAGTCACACTCTTTCCAGCATTTCTTCTGCTAAGAAGGTTTTACTGCTTCTTGACCAAGAAGGCTGGCTCAGCGAAAGTTTTACTGAATTTTGTAGAAATTCTGAAAAACGTAGACCACTGCTTATAATGCTGTGTTGACCCTAAATCCACCAACCCAAAACTTAATACAAAAAAAAAAGTTAAGAAGCATAAACTTTTATGAAAACAAAGCAAATAGCAGCTGTAATACGTGCTGTCAGGTCCCCGCCAACTCAGACACAGATTCCCACAGCTCTAATCCAAAACAGGTAATTAAAGGAAAACTGTCAAGATAAACATCATCGATAATAAAAATGTTCTCATCTGTTGCTAACTCTAAAAATCTCAACATTGATTTCACAGAGGAAAAAAAAGTGTTAGTTTTAGAAGCTGATGCTTCTAAAGCTTAGAACAGTGAGTTCTAATTTTGTGTCTTCAACATCTGATTGTGACCTCCATGGAACTTTGTGGACAGTTCTGACTTGGTTTCCCGGTGGGCAAAATGCAGATACTGAATTATACATGTTCTTTGCCTAACCAAAATTGTATAATAAGAATGTCGGCCGGGCGCGGTGGCTCAAGCCTGTAATCCCAGCACTTTGGGAGGCCGAGGCGGGTGGATCACGAGGTCAAGAGATCGAGACCATCCTGGTCAACATGGTGAAACCCCATCTCTACTAAAAAATACAAAAAATTAGCTGGGCATGGTGGCGCGTGCCTGTGATCCCAGCTACTCAGGAGGCTGAGGCAGGAGAATTGCCTGAATCCAGGAGGCGGAGGTTGTGGTGAGCCGAGATCGCGCCATTGCACTCCAGCCTGGGTAACAAGAGCGAAACTCCGTCTCAAAAAAAAAAAAAAAAAAAAAAAAAGAATGTCTATGTTTGTACTCTGAGCTCTTCTGACGAAAGGCAGCAAGTAGAAATGTGATTATTTGTGCCGTTCACTTTTTAAACAAGCAACTTGATTTAGAGTTGGAATCAGTTTAATTTGGTTTGGTTTAAAGCACTTTGAAATAACTTCCTTTTGGAAACCCTATTTTCATTTACTTAAACCAATAGTCCTCTCTTTTTTTTCTTGATCATTTGTTAATAAACCCTACATATGAAGCTCAAGCTGTCAGACAGTGTCTCTTTAACACCATTCAACAGCTGTTGAATGGGCTAATCACCTGTTTATCCTCCGGTCACTAATTCAGATGCTAATTGCACTCCAGACTTGCTTTATTCCCTCACTAGAGCCAGACCAGGTGTGCAGTGCTCTGGAAGAATGCTGCAGTGTCATGGAACTCCAATGATTGATTATATTTTCAGTGGCACAGACGAAACAGGGCAACACACACACACACTCACACACAGGCACCCTTGCATAAAAATGAATGAACATGTTGCCTGTAACTGTGAAAAATTTGAGATGGCCTGAATGTCAGGGAAATAAACCAAAGTAAACAACCACGGCATGTATCATATGCAATCATTAGAAGAGTGTTTATGAATATGGTTAAATAACATGTAAAATAGCTATGTTGAGTGAAAAAAAGCAGTATGTAAAACTGTTGTATGTAAACAATATGGAAAAATATTTTACACAGGAAAAGACAAATATGATACGCTGGGAACTAAAATAAATCAATTTTTAGGGTACTGATTAAAAGCAAGGGCAATCCTAGGAGCCAGGGATACAGGAGAAGTTCCTGCTTCTTACATTCCGGAAGAGAAGGACAAAAATGCAAGTAAAGGCCGGGCGCGGTGGCTCAAGCCTGTAATCCCAGCACTTTGGGAGGCCGAGGCGGGTGGATCACGAGGTCGAGAGATCGAGACCATCCTGGTCAACATGGTGAAACCCCGTCTCTACTAAAAATACAGAAAATTAGCTGGGCATGGTGGTGCGTGCCTGTAATCCCAGCTACTCAGGAGGCTGAGGCAGGAGAATTGCCTGAACCCAGGAGGCGGAGGTTGCGGTGAGCCGAGATCGCGCCATTGCACTCCAGCCTGGGTAACAAGAGTGAAACTCCGTCTCAAAAAAAAAAAAAAATGCAAGTAAAGAACTCATCAAGGAGATATATTTGTAGAGTGATGATCTTAAGAAGAAAATTTACAAAGGGCTATGGGATAAAGGGTCTGCTTCAGTTTGAGTGTTGAGGGAAGCACTCTCACAGGAAACGCAAACAATGAGAAGCCGCAAGATAGGAGTGGGCTTGGCACAGTCAAGGAAGGGGCACAGGTTGCAGTGCAGGGAGAAGCAGGGAGCACGTGGTAGAAGGTGGCTTAGAGAGACCCCAGACAGAAGCAAGGATCAGGTGCAAGGGTGGAGGGTGACACTAGAGTAACCACTGGGGCCAGATGTGAGGGAGGGAGCACGGGCTCGGGTGGTGATCGTGGAGATGGATTCAGGACATTTTTTGAGGGTAGAACTGGCATGAATTGCTGAGGAGCCAGATTTGGGCTGCAGGAGAGATGAAAATACTGAATCAAAAGAGAAAAATCTCATACGACTCCTAGATTTTCGGACTCAACAACTGAATATATTGTAGTTCCACTCACCAAGCTGAAAAAAGACTAGTGTAGGAACAGATTTGCGGTGGAAAATTAAGAGTTCTGTTTTGGCCAGTTTATGTTTAAATGCCCATTAGCTATCCCAGTGAAGACGTCCAGTGAGGGATCAAGAGGCTCCGAAGTCTGCCTATCAGGGAAGCATCAGGGTTGGAAATATTTTGGAAGTATTTGCATGTTGATGGTTTTTAAAGCAAGGGACAGTATGGAACAATATAGAGAGACCACATAGAGAGGAAAGGCATCCCACAGTGGAACTAGAGACTGGGCTCAGGAGAAATAGCCAGTAAAGAAATGACAGCAGGCACAGTGGCTCACACGTGTAATCCCAGTGCATTAGGAGGTGGAGGCATGAGGGTCACTAGAGACCAGGAGTTGGAGACCAGCCTGGGCAACATGGCGAGATCCTGTCTCGACAAAAAAAAAAAAAAAAAAAAAAAAAAATTTTTTTTTTAATTGGCTGGGCATGATAGCATGTGCCTGGAGTTATAGCTCCTTGAAAGGCTAAGGTGGGAGAATCATTTGAGCCCAGATGGTTGAGGCTGCAGTGAGCCAAGATCACACCACTGAACTCCAATCTGAAGGACAGAGCAAGAACATATTCTCTGAAAGAAAAAAGAGAAAGAGAGAGAGAGAAAGGGAGGAAGGGAGGAAGGGAGGGAAGGAAGGGAAGGAAAGTGGACAGTGAGTTAGAAGGAAAACCAGGAGAGTACGGCATCCCAAAATCAAGAGAAAAATAAATTCACACAAAAGCAAATAGCAATGGTATGAACCGCTGCTGGAAGTTTGAGAATTAGTGAAGAGAAGTTACTGTGGTGTGGATATTTGTCCCCTCCAAACCTCATGCTGAAACTCAGCCCCAGTGTTGGAGGTGGGGCCTCGTGGAAGGTGTTTGGTCTTGGTGTGAACCTCCTATTACTGCCCCCTTTGGGGTGAGGGAGTTCTCACTCTGTTCCTGAGAGAGCTGGCTCTTGGAAAGAGCCTGGCACCTCCCCTCTCTTGCTTCCTCATGTGCCATGTATCTGGGCACATTCTCGGTCCCATTCACCTTCCGCCATGAGTGGAAGAAACCTGATGCCCACCGCTGATGCCCAATCTTGAACTCTTCCAGCTCTTAGAATTGTGAGCAAAATAAATCTTTTTTCTTTATAAATTACTCAGCCTTGGGTATTCCTTTATAGCAACACAAAACAGACTAAGACAGAAGCCTCCTATGGTTTTGGCGACACGGTGACACTTACAAGATCAGGTTCAGTGGGGTGGTAAGAGTGAAAAGAAGTGTGTGTGTGTGTGTGTGTGTGTGTGTGTGTGTGTGTGTGTGTTTTCAGGCACATTTCTATGTTTTACTTTCCAGATCTGCCCTCATAACCCAAACACCTCCAGCCTGGCCCTTCCACCCACCTCCAACATTGGGAATTACAATTAAACAAGAGATTTGGTACAGACACAGACACAGACCGTATCAATGTTGTTTTAGGATGCATCAAGAAATGGACACAATTAGAAACGATCAGAAAGGAAGCCCCTTCCCTTATTCTCTCCAGATAAATCATTAGAGTGGCACAATATTTTTTTTTTTTCCTGAGATGGAGTTTCCTTCCTGTTGCCCAGGCTAGAGTGCAATGGCGCAATCTCCACTCACTGCAACCTCTGCCTCCTGGGGTCAAGCCATTCTCCTGCCTCAGCCTTCCGAGTAGCTGGGATTACAGGCATGCACCACCACGCCTGGCTAATTTTGTATTTTTGGTAGAGACAGGGTTTCACCATGTTGGTCAGGCTGGTCTCAAACTCCCTGACCTCAGGTGATCTGCCCACCTCGGCCTCCCAAAGTGCTGGGATTACAGGCATGAGCCACCGTGCCCAGCCAGTATTTTTTTAAATTCACTTTAAAATAAACACATCTGGGTTATACTTCTTGCAGGGAGTTACAAATCTACAGCGTGTATATTTCAATCAAGCATCTCCAGCACATCTGCCACTAATCACAGCTTTGCCAAGGGTTGCGGAGTGCCGAAAGAACACATTTTGCAAAAGGCCATCTAGGACATCACTTGCGGTAACTCTACTTGCTGGCTGTGTGACTTGGGCAAGCCATCTACCTTTCTGAGCCTTGGATTTATTCCTGCAACAGGGAAAAATATAAGACCTAGCACTTGAAATTGCTAGGGAATTAAATATGATAACATATAGGAGCTGCTACAGAGTGTCTGGGAGATGGGTGTACTTTTACCAGGTGTGGGGACGCTTGTCTTAGTTCCCAAGCTAAACGTAGCCACTGTAAGGGCCTCTGTACATTGAGGCGAAAGGGAGAAAGCAGAGTGCTTGGCACATAGTCAGCCTCAATACACAGTTGGAGGCTGATGAGTTAATTAACTGGCTAATTAATTAATGTAACCAAGGGCCGTCCATAAAAGAACAAGACAATCACAATGCTTTATTTCTATGGAGGTTTTACAGTCTTTCCAATGAGTGAGTCATGTCTAGAGGGCCACTATTGCACAAGGAGAGATGGAAGCTAAACAGGACCACGTTACGAGCTGAGGGCATGTTTCTCTCTTCATTCTCGACCAATTTGTTCTTTCATCCAACTTGCTTTCAGTCAGCGCTCTAGACTTGTTTTATTGGCTGCCAGCCGAAGTCTCTAAGAAGGGTAGGTAGTCCTGGATGCCACGGGGCTCCCACCGCCATCCTCCCACCTGTCCTGGCTTACTCCCACAGCCGTCTAATACCCAGGGTATTAGATGAGTCGGATTGGACAATGAGTTCCAAAGCTTGTCAATGAAACTCTCAAAGTTTTTAACTGAGCTGTGCAGACACCGTTGGCAGATGCAATGAATTCGATCACCAAGAAAGGTAGCATTGGAAAATCAAGCTTGGTGGCATTCATGAGCCATATTCCAGGTGAATTAACAAAGGAAGTTCGCTGAGAGAAGCAAACAAGAGCAGATGTGTAAGGAAAAGCAAAAATGACAGGCCATGTAGCCTGTGAGAGGCCACTGGAAAGGAGCTGCCATGAGGTCCAGTCGGTGAGGGTTCTGCTCGCGGCTCCTGGGCTCCAGAGGCCCTACGCATTCATGCCTGCTGAGTGTCCTCTCCATTAGCCAGTGACATTAATCTGTGATACTGCTGACTGGGTCAACAGGGCAGTCTGGACTGTGAAATGGAAAATTCTCTGCAACCTCATCTGGCCCATAGGAAGCCTTGCCATTAGCCATCTAAGCTGCATGGTCAGACAACAGGGCGGGAGAGCACAGGTAGAGTCAGCTCTCCAGATCCTTCTTTCCTTCTTTTTTTTTTTTTTTTTTTTGAGACGGAGTTTCGCTCTTGTTACCCAGGCTGGAGTGCAATGGCGCGATCTCAGCTCACCGCAACCTCCGCCTCCTGGGCTCAGGCAATTCTCCTGCCTCAGCCTCCTGAGTAGCTGGGATTACAGGCACGAGCCACCATGCCCAGCTAATTTTTGTATTTTTAGTAGAGACGGGGTTTCACTATGTTGACCAGGATGGTCTCGATCTCTTGACCTCGTGATCCACCCACCTCGGCCTCCCAAAGTGCTGGGATTACAGGCTTGAGCTCCTTCTACCTGTAAAAGTAAAAGCCCAACCCTCAATGTAGTCTAGAAAATGCAGCTAGAAGCGTGGGCTTTCCTGACTTTTAAACTAGCTGCCTCTGTGCATGTGCGTGTTGCACACTCACAGCTAAATCATAGTTTATTCTCACTTGATTTCCCTTTTTTCTTTCTTTCTTTTTGAGACAGAGTCTCACTCTGTCGCCCAGGCTGGAGTGCAGTGGTGCAATCTCAGCTGACTGCAGCCTCCATCTCCCGGGCTCAAGTGATTCTCCTGCCTCAGCCTTCTGAGTAGCTGGGACAACAGGTGCCTACCACTGACTAATTTTTTGTATTTTTAGTAAAGACGGGGTCTCACCATCTTGGCCAGGCTGGTCTTGAACTGCGGACCTCGTGACCCACCCACTTCGGCCTCCCAAAGTGCTGGGATTAAAGGCGTGAACCACAGCACCCGGCCTCTCACTTGATTTCTTGATGTCAGTCTGCAGCACCCCGCAGACCTGAATCATGGTGCCTATGCTATCTTTTTCTCACAACTCACCCTCTCAGTGTGAATTTGATTTTCAAATCCGCCAGCGTTTTGAAATGTCTGAACTATTCATTCAGAGAAGCATGCCAGAAACCAAATTACTTTCTATAATACTTAGTCAAAGAAAAGGCCACTTTTTAAAACACTTAATCTTAAATCTTTTTTTTTTACACTAATAAATATTGTGATTAATTTTATGTATTTTTTTAAAGTGTGGCTTTTGAACATACTGTCTACAAAGTTTTATCTTTGTTTTTTTTTCAAATAATATGTGAAATTAACCTCATTTTAAAGACTATTGTATTTCTGACACAGTTTAGTGTTTTTTTTTTTTAAGACAGAAAGAAAAAAAGAATAATAAGAAAAAGAAGAGGAAGAAAGAGAAAGAGGAAGAGGGAGAGAGGATGGGGGTATTGCTTTATTGCCCGGGCTAGAATGCAGTCTAAATATGGGTATGCCTATAATTGTCCTTAATAATGGAGACATGAAGGAAAATGAGGGAAGAGAATAACAAACAAGGAGCCAACCAACATTTCGTTTAAACTTCTAAGTTGATATGATGTGGTACTGATAAGAGTGTATATTTTGTGTATTTAAAGTGGAGAGTTCTATAAATGTTAATTACGTTTACTTGTTCCAGATCTGAGTTCAAGTCCTGGATATCGTTGTTAATTTTCTGTCTCATTGATCTGTCTAATGTTAATGTTGAAGTCTCCCACTATTATTGTGTGGGAGTCTAAGTCTCTTTATTAGTCTTGTATGTCTGGGTATTCCTGTATTGAAAGCGTATATATTTAGGATCTTTAGCTCTTCTTGTTGTTGCATGGATCCTTTTATCATTATATAATGTCCTTCTTTGCTTCTTTTGATCTTTGTTGCTTTAATGACTATTTTATCAGAGGCAAAAATTGTAACTTCTGCTTTTTATTTATTTATTTTAGCTCTCTGTTTGGTTGGTAAATCTTTCTCCATCACTTTGAGTCTTTGTGTATCCTTGCATGTGAGATGGGTCTGGATGCAGCATACCCATGGGTTTTAGTTTTTTATCCAAATTGCCTATCTGTCTTTGGATTGGGGGATTTAGTCAATTTAAATTTAGAATTAATAATGATATATGTGAGTTTAATACGGCCATTTAATATTAGTTGGCTGTTTTGCCCATTAGTTGATGTAAATTCTTCATTATATTGATGCTCTTTACTTTTTGGTATTTTTTAGAAAGGCTGATACTGTTTGTTCCCTTCTATGTGTAGTGGTTCTTTCAGAAGCTCTTGTAAAGCAGGCCTGGTGGTGATGAAATCTCTGAGTGCTTGCTTGTTCACAAAAAACTTTATTTTTCCTTCACTTATGAAGCTTAGTTTGGCTGGTTGTGAAATTCTTGGTTGAAAGTTCTTTTCTTTAAGGATGTTGAATGTTGGTCCCCACTCTCTTCTGGCTTGTAGGGTTTCTGCTGAGAGATCTGCTGTAAGTCTGATAGGCTTCCCTTGTGGGTAACCTGACCTTTCTCTCTGGCTGCCCTTAGTATTTTCTCCTTCATTTCAACCCTGGTGAATCTGACGATTATGTGCCTTGGAGTTGCTCTTCTTGAGGAATATCTTTGTGGTGTTCTCTGTATTACCTGGAGTTGAATATTATCCTGCCTTACTAGGTTGGGGAAATTTTCCTGAATAATATCCTGAAAGCGTATTTTCCAGTTTGGATTCATTCTCTTCGTCACATTCAGGTACACCTATCAAGCATAGATTAGGTCTTTTCACATAGTCCCATATTTCTTGGAGACTTTGCTCATTCCTTTTTATCCTTTTTTCTCTAATCTTGTCTTCTTGTTTTATTTCATTGAGTTTGGTCTTTGACCTCTAATATCCTTTCTTCTGCTTGATCAATTTGGCTGTTAAAACTTGTACATACTTCACGAAGTTCTCATATTGTGTTTTTCAGCTCCATCAATTCACTTATATTCCTCTCTAAATTGTGTATTCTTGTTAACATTTCGTCAAACCTTTTTTCAAAGTTCTTAGTTTCTTTGGATTGGGTTAGAACAAGTTCTTTTAATTCACAGAAGTTTCTCATTATCCACATTTTGAAGCCTGCTTCTGTAATTGGAACACACTCGTTCTCCATCAAGCCTTGTTCCGTTGCTGATGAGGAACTGGGATCCCCTGCTGAGGGAGAGGCATTCAGATCTTGGGTATTCTCAGCCTTTTTTGGCTGTTTTCTTCCCTGCGTTGTAGATTTATCCATCTGTGGTCTTTATAATTACCGTCTTTGTAATTGGGTTTCTGAGTGGACGTCCAACTTATTGATTCTCAGCGCCGAAATCTGAGCAACCCACTGCGCCGACTAAATCAGCGGCGTTAAGATTGATGGTGCTTTTCTGACTCTGCACCAAGAACCGACACTCCGAGGCGCCGGCAAAACCGCCTTGCCGGCCACAGAGTCGCTGGCGACCCGTGGGGCTCCTCCGCTGGGAATCGCCTGGTGCGTGAGCAACAAGAATTCATGTGAAGGTGTGGCGTCCTCTCGTTCTTTGTGCTTTCACTGGGAGCTACAATCCCAAGCTACTAGTGATCAGCCATCTTGGATCTCTCTCGATCTTAAATCTATCTAGTCTCAAGAAAAGTAAGCTCTTGTTCAAAATCTGTCAAGTCCTAAGTTGGCCTGGGAAAGTAAAAGCGAAACTCTTACCAGGGATGTGTACACACTTGTTCATAGCAGCATTACTCAGCATAGTCCAAAGCAGAAGCAAACCAAGTGTTTCTCAACACATGAATGGAGAAGCAAAATGTGGTCTCTCCACATGATGGAATATTACTCAGCTCTAAACAGGAAGAGAATTCTAACACCTACTAGAACATGGAAAAACCTTGAAGACATTATACTACGTGCAATAAGCCAGTCGCAAAAGGACAAATACTGTGTGATTCCACTTATATAAGGTTCCTAGAGGAGTCAAATTTGGACACAGAAAGTAGAATGGGTGTTGCCAGGAGCCGAGGGAAGGGGTAACAGCGAGCCGTTGTTGAATGGGTTCAGGGCTTTGGTTTGGGAAGATGAAAAAGCTCTGAAGATGGATGGTGATGCTGCTTTCACAACAGCATGAATGTACTTAACACTGCTGAACGGCACACTTAAAAAGGGTTAAGATGGTAAATTTTATATTGTATGGAAGCATAACAAAAGGTATCCTGTAAAACCCTTCCTACCTGCCCACATATGTCTTTGTGATAAGAGGTTTTTTTCTGTTTTTTTTTTTTTTAAGTGTACTTTTAAAAAGCGGAACTCAGATAAGAGACCATTTTTTAAAGTCGATTTTTAAAGAATGGAACTCAGATAAGAAGAGATCATTTGGGCCAGACGCAGTGATTCACACTTATAATCCCAGTACTTTAGGAGGCCAAGGCAGGTGGATCATCTGAGGTCAGGGGTTCAAGACCAGCCCGGCCAACATGGAGAAACCCCCTCTCTACTAAAAATAGAAAAATTAAACAGGCGTGGCAGCACACACCTGTAATCCACTCAGGAGGCCGAGGCAGGAAAAGTGCTTGAACTCGGGAGGCTGCGGTGAACTGAGATCATGCCATTGGGCTCCAGTCTGGGCAACAGAGCAAGACTCCATCCAAAAAAAGAAAAAAAAAGAAAGAAAAAGAGAAAGAAGAGACCATTTGGGAAAGGTACAGGACCCCCCCCCCACTCCCACTTGCTTCTCTGGGCATAGAATACCAGCCAAGTAAAAGTTCACATCAAAACAGGGTCAGCCGGGGCTCAAGCCTATAATCCCAGCACTTTGGGAGGCCGAGGCCGGTGGATCACAAGGTCAAGAGATCGAGACCGTCCTGGCCAACATGGTGAAACCCCGTCTCTACTCAAAATACAAAAAATTAGCTGGGCATGGTGGCGCGTGCCTGTAATCCCAGCTACTCAGGAGGCTGAGGCAGGAGAATTGCCTGAACCCAGGAGGCGGAGGTTGCGGTGAGCCGAGATCGCGCCATTGTACTCCAGCCTGGGTAACAAGAGTCAAACTCCGTCTCAAAAAAAAGAAAAAAAAAAAAACAGGGTCAACTCATTTTGTTCCTTAAATTTCATGTCCCTCCTCATGCAACCCCTCTCCTCTCCACACAGCACAGGCAAGGGAGACCAGATCTCACCCCGGGGCCTGTGCTGATGTCTGACATGACTCCAGAAGGAGCTTCCTGCTCCCCGTGGAGAGCATTGCCCAACGGCAGATGAAATGAAAGGAGTTTTGTCTGAGATGTATAGAGTAAAATCCTAGTCACACGCACAAAAATTTTCATGAATTAAGAGCTTTCATCAGAATGGGTTTGGATTTTGAAATAGAAAGTTGAAAGTTCTCACAGTATTTCTCAATGCAAAATTTGAAAGTGTGCTTAAAAGTCTTCTTTGTTGTGGCCATTACTTAAATACATTTATTTTTCTCTCTGCTATTACTAGAGATGGATAATATCTCCGAATGTATAAGATTTCTAAATGAGCATGCTTCTTTTGTAACCTAAATCTCCCCAGGTTTTACAGCGCTGTAGTGCTCCTCTTCCTTTAATAGTCAAATAAATACATGCACACCAGAATCTCACAGGACTGCAGCAGTTCCAATATTAACCATCCAAGGAGGTTCTGGTCCAGGTAGCTGCTTGAATTGCCTCTTGCTACAATACCTGACACCGGCTTGGTGCTGGGGAGCCTTAGCCTTCTGTCCTCTCTCCGTAACAACTTGGTGCAAACAAAGCACCTCCCTTCCCACCACATTCCCCAAGATGTTGTGGCATTGTGCATGACAGCTGATGCATGCGTACGAGAAGAAACTCAGAATGGAATATCAGACCTCTAGTTCCTAGAAATCATCGTCAATTTCTTGGCACTGGGTCCAGGCTTCTTATCAGGTTGCTGGGGTCTTCTAGTCTCTCAAGTACTGTTGCCCTATACCTTCTCCCCACTGGAGGCCCCAGCCCCTTCTGTTTAGGGCTGCCTGGGGAATCACAGAACTCTCATTCTATTGTGCTGAGCAGTATGCCTTGCTAGGCTTCAATCTCTTCCTTCATACTACGTTTTAAGCCCTGATTTTCATAAACAAAAAGCCCATTAATGTGTTTTCCTAATAAAAGAGACATTTGACTTGGTTTTTCGCCATAAGCAACCAAAGACGAAAGCAGCAGAAACATTTAAATTATGTTTTTATCAATTTAAAAATGTTCTCGTGACTTCAAGCTTCTCCCAAATGTTTCCTTCCTGATGAGGTTCACAATGGCCGTGCTGTTTAAAATAGGCAACCAATCGTCTTCTCCCTCCTGATCTAAGATCGCGTTCCTGGAAACAAAAGCCTGAGACAGAGAGAGGCATGCGGCAGGCTTCTGGGGGCTGCTCAGGGAGCACACACCTGTGAGGAAGCTGGGAAGGCAGGATGGGGAGAGAGAAGCTGGCACCCTCTGTGGTTGGCTGGCTGCCACTGAGGACTGAGCCAGCCCTGCAGGGAGCTCTGGAGCTGGGAAGGCCCCAGAGTGTCTCCAATTGAGGAAAGGGGCTGGACCTTTCATCCCAGGTCAGGCAGACTTGGTCATGGGCTGCACCCTGGGAAAGGAATAACTCTAAGCAAGGCTGTTTCCAGAAGCTGAGGGACGCCACCGTGAGTCACCAGCCACTGATATCCTAGCAGTTGGGGGATGGAGATATCTTAGCACTGAAGAGAGGAGAGGGGGTCTGGGCGGAGCCCCATAGTATCCATGGTGCCTGCTCTACTTTGCTTTTTCCCATGGCACCCGCCACCTCCTACCGTGCTACATACAGTACTGTGATATTTATTGTATCCATTTGTGACTGGCCCCAGCACCCTCTGCACCAGCCCTGCAAGACTGCAAGCTTCATGAGAGCCAGGCTCTTGCTCTGCTTTGCTGGGGAAAGGGTTTTTGCAGAACCGTACCTGGCACGGGTAAGCACTCCACAAATATTTGTTAATGAATGAAAAGATTCATGTGTCTCAAGTTAAATACTTAGGTAAGAGGCAGGTGTTCCTCACACCAGCCATCACCATAGAGAAGGAAGTGGAAGATCTTTTCTCTCTCTCTTTCCAGGGCAAGTATGAAAGATATTTTCTCCTCCCTACAGTAGACTGGTCATTTCTGTGTATTCCTTGCTTGGTGATTAGCAAGCTGTGTGACCTTAACCTAGTCACTCAGGCTGTCAGGGCTGCCCTTCTTACCTGAAATCATTTTCAATGAATCAGAGTTGATGAAATTGACTTCCTGCTTACATATTCTAAGAATTTGCTGAGCATCTGTGTATGGCCCAGAATTTTCCCCGTTATTATTTTAAAGATGTCAGCTCTAAAATCCTGTGAAGAATAGAGCCACATAAAGCACTCTTCTGATCCTTTGTGAATAGATAACTGCCAATCCTATTCAGAGTACAGGAAAATGGCTGCTCCATAACAGAGCAGTGCTGCCTCATAGGCAGAATAGCACTCGTGGATTGCTGGCTAGCTGTATTTATAACTGTGCCTTAATTACTTGCTAAATAAGCAGCAGGATGTTCACAAATTTTCTAGAGAAGGGGTGAGGAGCTCCTGGAACCAAGAGTTCCTCCTCTTTTAAACTACATAAAGTAACTTCCGGGAGTTGCTATTGCATTTATAAACTGTCACAGTGCTGGTGGGAGTGTCTTTTAGCATGTAATGCATTATAATTAGCATATAAGAAGCAGTGAAGACAGCTTGAGGTCACTTTTGTCACCATCTTGGTTTTAGCTGGTTTTATCCAGTTTCTTTATGCACCCTGTTTTGACCAGATCTTGTTTGATCAGCAGGGTTGGAACCAGTGCTCAGAAAACAAGTCCTGCTGATCTCTTACCTCACCACTATTTTCTGTGATTAATTTTAATTAGATTGCTATCCACTGCTTACATTACCTAACTGTGAAGATGCTATTCACAACTGAGCCACATAGTATACTATGATGACTTTTTCTTTCCTAAAAACTGTGTTTTTCCAGAAGTTAATAATCATCCTCTTTCTTTTGCTTAGTTTTTTCCATCATTTAGACTAATTCAATCCCAAATTGTCAACCACCTATCAAACCTCTCAATATTTTCAGGTCATTGGGCCATCTGGGACTCTTCTGGAGGTTTCTGATAACTTAGATCAGGGATGATTGCCCTCTCTGCCTGGGGCAAAGCAGTCCTCCCAGGATCTCTGAAAGATCCTTCCACCTTTTTCACATATGAATTCCCCCTTTTCTAGCATTCTGTACATCCTTCTTTCTTGTTTTATTTCCTTGTTTTGGAGAAGCCAGTCCTCTAGTAGCTTCTTGAATAACATGAGTGGTAAATGTTTTGGGCCTTACATATCTAGGAAATGTCTTTATTACTCTCCCACACACTCAAGTAACAGTTTGAGCATAGGGTTCTAGGATGGAATTAGTTTTTCTTTAGATATTTCAAAGCATTGCTTGATTATCCCCTAGCTTCCAACAATATTACTGAAATGCTTTTCTAAATAGTTTCTTTTATGTGACCTCTTCTCATTTTCTTTCTCTGATATTTTCTGTTGGGTCATGTTTTATTTTCATTTAGTAAAACTTGGGGGAAAATCTTATAGCTGTCTGGGTTCACCTGCCACCTTTACCCTGAAGTTCCAATCATGTATTTCTACTCCCCCACAACCGAGCAAGTTAGAAGCTGCCCATGTAATCACATTATAAAGGCTCTTAGGATAACAGCAGAAGAGCTGGAGTCTCTCATGTGAAATGAGATTTCAACACAACAACAACAACAACAACAACAACAAAAATGAAAAGAACAAACTGGACACCAAAACCTCACAAAACAGCAACTTGAACCAGATGACTCTCCCCTTGGCTCTTCCTGGTCCTCAACCCCAGAAGACAGAGGCAACCCCTTGACCTGCTTCATAAGATTCCTCCGGATTTACTCGGCTGCCAGAAGATTGGCTTCAGTTGTGTGGGCAGACGTTCAGGCATGTTCGCAGGTTCTGTTTCTTAAACACTGGACTTGCCAGTTTAGTGTTTGTTACTTCATCCTTGGAACTGAATGTGAATTCTGTAATCCTAAAAGACATCTGGGAGGCCGAGGCAGGTGGATCACTTGAGGTTGGGATCTCAAGACCAGCCTGGCCAACATAGTGAATCCCTGTATCTACTAAAAATACAAAAATTTGCCAGGGGTGGTGGCGGGCACCTGTATTCCCAGCTACTGGGGAGGCTGAGGCAGGAGAATTGCTTGAACCCAGGAGGTGGATGTTGCAGTGAGCCAAGATTGCACCACTCTACTCCAGCCTGGGCAACAGAGTGAGACTCAGTCTCAAAAAAAAGAAAAGACATATGGACTAGTGGTTCATACTAGATTACCTCGATTCCAGGATCCAGACATCCTTGGTACTAAGCCCAAATCACAGTCCTAACTAGAGCAGTACTGGGCATCTGGGATGGTAAGCGAGGATAAGATGGTTCATCTTGTTAAGATGACCCTAATGCAGCCGGGCGCGGTGGCTCAAGCCTGTAATCCCAGCACTTTGGGAGGCTGAGGCGGATGGATCACGAGGTCAAGAGATCGAGACCATCCTGGTCAACATGGTGAAACCCCGTCTCTACTAAAGATACAAAAAATTAGCTGGGCATGGTGGCACGTGCCTGTAATCCCAGCTACTCAGGAGGCTGAGGCAGGAGAATTGCCTGAACCCAGGAGGCAGAGGTTGCGGTGAGCCGAGATCGCACCATTGCACTCTAGCCTGGGTAACAAGAGCGAAACTCCGTCTCAAAAAAAAAAAAGATGACCCTAATGCAAGCTGAGCAGCACATACTCAGCAACAGTCAACAGCACTTACCCGAGATTCATTCCCTCAACAAACATTTACTTCAGATCCCAAAACCTTTGACACAAAGAAGTATACAATGGATTCCCCAATCATAGTCACCGTCACTATCAAACATGTACACACCCACAATTGCTCATGACCCATGTCAGTGCCTCTTCTACAGACAGAAAAACACCTCTGGTAGGCAGGTCAAGCTGCGAATGCCTCTAAATGTATCTCCAGAATGAGTGAAAGAGGTAACTGAGAAGAAAGAGAGCTGCGAGTGAAGGACTGTGATGCCCACAATCAGGTGAAGAAAATGATTTGGGACAAGCCTAAAATTAAAACAATCCTGAGTGAGTTTAAAGCGAAAAGAGATCAAGTTAACTCAGGCAGAGAGAGAGCTGAGCAAGCTAGGCTAGGCAAATGCTTAAAGGCAGGTTCAGGAAAACAGCTGTGAGTGAGGAGAAGGGAATGACAGGAAGCAGGAGAAAAATCCCTTTCCATCTTCCCTTCTAGGTTCTAAAATGAGTTAATGCAATTCTTTCTCAAGGCTGGCTTCCATTTACATAGATTGAAAAAGCATCTCTTCCTCCAGCCCCACCAAGCAGCCCATCCCGTTGTATTTATTTTTCCCAGTCTGTGGACCTCCTGTGCCCCAACCATTTACCCAATAGCTTGGCCCCACTGATGATCCTTTTGGATAGCAATCATTGCGAGGACACCAATTGAACAGCCCATCAATTGTAACATGCCTAATGGATGTACTAGGAAGAAGATACAAGAGGGAAGAAACAGAGAACAAGGAGTAGAAAGCTGGAAACAGGGAAAACAATTCTTTTTTTTTTTTTTTTTTTTTTTTTTTTTTTAAGACAGGGTTTCATCATGTTGGCCAGGCTGGTCTTGAACTCCTGACCTCAGGTGATCTGCCTGCCTCAGCCTCCCAAAGTGCTGAGATTACAGGCGTGAGCCACCACGCCCGGCAGGGAAAACAATTCTAAAAGCTTTGCTGAGGCCTTCCCCTGTTTATATTCAACTACTTCCAGAGTCATGAGCCCTTTAAGGAAATGCTGGCCTGAAGCAATGAACAGAGAGGGTCTTCTGCACAGTTCTGTTGCATTGGTAAAAAGAGAAATGCATTTCAGTGAGTCTGGGTATCTAAATTGTGTTCTGAACATCATCTCTGATCTTAGCCAAGAAAGAGCTAACAAATCAGAAGGATGTGTACAGCCGCACCCCAGCATTTGGGCAGCAGATTTACATATGACAAGGAAGACGCTGTGCCCGCTCAGGGCACCTGGACCTCTTTGTACCGGGTGGGTTTACTCAGTACACTCAACAACAGGCATTTATCCAGAACTCTCAGTTCCAAATCGTTGCTTCTTTCAAACAGTACTTGCTCCACTGTTCAGAAACCAGTTTCTCTGAAAGACACAGTGGTCACTTTGCTGACCAGTTCAACCAATGCATTGTCTTAGGTAAACTGTTTTCTTTCAGGTTTTAGGTTATTAACGTCTGTCTCTATGAAGAGTTTGGTGAATGCTTGCATCAAAAAATATTTCCCATAAACTTCTATATTTAAATCATTTCAGTTTATCTCAAAACACGTGTTTTTAAAAAAATACTGAAAACTTTGTTCTCTGATGCCCAGGCTGGAGTGCAGTGGCTCGATCTCAGCTCACTGAAACCTCGGCCTCCCAGATTCAAGCGATTCTCCTGCCTCAGCCTCCAGAGTAGCTGGAACTACAGGTGTGCACCACTATGCCTGGCTAATTTATGTATTTTTAGTAGAGGCAGGGTCTTGCCATGTTGGCCAGGCTGGTATTGAACTCCTGACGTCAGATGATCTACCTGCCAGGTGTGAGCCACCATGCCTGGCCTGATTCTGTGGCATTCTGATTAGACTTATGACAATTAAGAGCCCTAGCCTCCAAAACAGAAATGAAAGTTTACTCCAGTACACATAAGGGGCAAGCACAGACTCTCTGGCAAATAGTTGACGATTGAGCAGGGGCGGTGAGTCTAGAAATTCTATAATACATAGCACAGCATGAAGCTGGCAGCAGGAACCTGGCAGGAGGCTGGGGGAGGGCAGGGCAGAGCAATTCTCTGACTTGAGGAAGCAGAGGAGGTGTCTCCCGAGGGACTCCCCCAGGAATAGAAAATTATTCCCCACGGTGGGAACTGACTCCTAGGAAGTCCGCCAGTGCTGAGTCACCAGTTCATTATGAAAGCCTGAAGGCAGGCTGCCCTCCACAAGCTACGGTTTCATGACTCCCTAGAGGGGCCTAGAATTATTTCAGGGGGACTTTTTTTTTATACCTTGTATTTTTAAAGTACGTATTTCAAACCAATGAAAATTTAAATGCGCTTTAGTTTTATTTTAATGGATGTATTATCTCCAAGAAGAGGGAGAAAAGAGAATCATATTATCAAGCAAACAGTTGCAACAGGGCACTCCAGTTCCTGACAGGCTGGGAATTTGGAATCACTGCCCCAGAGAAGCAAATGCTAGATAAATGCTGAATTGGCAAATTCTTCAGATGCTTTTTTTTTTTTTTTTTTTTTTTTTTTTTTAAATAAAGAACTATAGTGTCTCTTGGCAACCATTTTACCCTATGCCTGCCTTCTAGGGCATAGGGTGACCTGCGGGCTCCCTCACCCCATCTTTTGTGCCTGGTCTTGTGCTGCTTCATCACCAACAAATGTCTCCTCACCCTTCCAACTCCCTCCTGCAGAAGTGGATACAAATTTGTGGGAGACGAACTTTACAGGGGCAGAAAAACCCAACTAAGCAAAACATTCTAAGTATTCAAAAGGAGCTGGCCGGAAGCTCTTCATGTAAGAAATTTATTGCCAATTATGCAATCTCACTATCGATATTAGCAACGGAGCACTTGCAGCACAGGAAAACAATTCTGACTTTAAAAATACAATCCAGAGGGGAAAAAATCAGCCTGATGCTTCTGATGCACCTTAAAGTTGTGTGATTTCCTTTCCTAATAAACATAATAGCATTATTTCTAATAATGAAGGGGAATGACATTATTCTCTCTTTGAGGGTGTCTAGATTTGAAATACCATTCTTTGTGTTAGGGGTTTAAAATTCTGTTTGAAAGTTCTGTCCTGTCCTTTCAACCATATTCTCTTTTGCTCTTCTCTCATCATTAAACAAACAAACAAACAAACACCAAACCTGTGTCATCTCTTGCAATATCTGACATGTGACTATTAAATAAGGAGACATAGCTTTCCTGTCCTGGCTGCTGACACAGAGCTGCTTCAATAAAAAATCCCCCTTCATTCTGCTGAAGTTTCAGGTCCACGATACTAAGCATAATTTGACAAATGGATTTCCTTCCAGCTCATTTTGAAACACCTTTGCCATAGAGAAGAACCTTTCTTCTTTGCTTCTGAACCCACAACAGGGACTAACTGAGGAGCAGTCACATGAGTACCTTGGACCACCAAACAGAGGAGCATCTGAATTAAAGATTGCCCATTGAAGACATAGTAAAAATAAGTAGGAAAAGACCAGCCCAAGAGGGGTCAGAATGGGAGCAATCACAAAGGCAGTGATGTTGGCCATCATTTCATAGTTTTCAGTCACTTCCACCCCCAGCACCATCGTGGTCATTAGAAGAGACAAGAGCAGGTACAAAATTGTTCAGGTCACAGCAAAAGAAAATATCATTAGAGTGAACAGGCAGCAAACAGAATGGGTGAAAATTTTTGCAATCTACTCATTTGACAAAGGGCTAACATCCAGAATCTACAGAGAACAAATTTACAAGAAAAAAACAAACAACCCCATCAAAAAGTGGGCAAAAGATATGAACAGACACTTCTCAAAAGGAGACATTTACGCAGCCAACAAACATATGAAAAAAAGCTCATCATCACTAGTCGTTAGAGAAATGCAAATCAAAACCACAGTGAGATACCATCTCACACCAGTTAGAATGGTGATCATTTAAAAATCAGGAGACAACAGATGCTGGAGAGGATGTGGAAAAATGCTTTTACACTGTTGGTGGGAGTGTGAATTAGTTCAACCATTGTGGAAGACAGTGTGGCGATTCCTCAAGGATCTAGAACTAGAAATACTATTTGACCCAGCAATCCCATTACTGGGTATATATCCAAAGGGTTATAAATCATTCTACTATAAAGACACATATACATGTATGCTTGTTCCAGCACTGTTCACAATAGCAAAGACTTGGAACCAACCCAAATGCCCATCAACAGTAGACTAGCTAAAGAAAATGTGGCACATATACACCATGGAATACTATGCAGCCATAAAAAAAGGATAAGTTCATGTCCTTTACAGGGACATGGATGAAGTTGGAAATCATCAATCTCAGCAAACTAACACCAGAACAGAAAACCAAACATCGCATGTCCTCACTCATAAGTGGGTGTTGAACAACGAGAACACTTGGACACAGGGAGGGGGACATCACACACTGGGGCCCATCATGGGGTGGGAGGCTAGGGGAGGGACAGCACACTGCAGATGATGGGGTGAGGGATGCAGCAAACCACCATGGCACGTATATAACTATGTAACAAACCTGAAGTCCTGCACATGTACCCCAGAACTTAAGCAGATAAGTATATTTAAAAAAAAAATTGTGCAGGTCAACCTAGCAATATATTTTGACAAGGGAAAGAGGACAAATGGGCCCAGTAGGCAACCATTATAAGAACGATACATGTTATAGTAAAGGACGAAACACTCAAACTCTATTACATGATAGAAATCACAAGTCATTTAAAGATCTAAAGAAATACAAAAACTCATGTACTATGTGCCAGCTTTCTAAACTTGAGCTCTTAAATAATTACTGCTTTATCTAAATCTTTTTTTCTTCTTCTCTTTCTGCTTTTTATTTATTTATTTATTTATTTTTTATAGCCACTTACAATGAGTAATTCTTTCTTCTTTTAACTGTCTGCTTACTGTGAAGGTTGGGAAAAAAAAAAAAAGACTCTGCATCTTCTCTTGTTTGTACCTTTGGCATCAAGAAATCCCACGTTTTGGCCAAGCACAGTGGCTCACGCCTGTAATCCCAGCACTTTGGGAGGCTGAGGCAGGTAGATCACTTGAGGTCAGGTGCTCAAAACCAGCCTGGCCAACATGGTGAAATCTTGTTTCTACTAGAAATACAAAAATTAGCCAGGTACGATGGGAGGCACCTGTAATCCCAGTTACTCAGGAAGCTGAGGCATGAGAATCACTTGAACTCAGGAGGTGGAGGTTGCAGTGAGCCAAGATCATGCCACTGCACTCCAGCCTAGGTGACAGAGCAAGATTCTTTTTCAAAAAAAGAAAAAGCAATCCCACTTTGCAAACTGGTCAGTGAGAACTTCCAGGAGCAGACCACACTGCAACCTTGGTCAATGTCAAGGCCCTCAGGTCAGGCTGTTGAGATTCGGTCCTCAGTTTCTTCATTGGCAAAATGGGGACAATCAGTACACCTGTCTCACGTCAGGTGAATTAAATTAAAGAATCCAGGTAAAGCGTTCGGCACTGTGCCTGACGACAAATCCTAACTGCTACAATGATGATGGGCATTGCCATGTCCACGTGCCTCCCAAGCAATCCCAGCTCAACTCTGAGCCATCCCTCTGCTTCTCCTGAAGAGCTCTGGACAAAGGCAAAGGAACAGCCTCCTCTGGGAGGGAAGCTTTGGCTGTCAAATAAATAAAATATAGAATAACAAATAATTAAACAACAGTTGAAAAAGAATGTTGACATTCACACAAAGGGTGAGCTGACCCAATTGTTACTGGAATTTCTATGTTCCATGTATTGAATTTTTTATTTGCTCAGTTCATTTATTTATTTTTAGAAATGAAGTATTTTAGGTTATATTTGTAGGCTTAAAACAGCTTTTTTTTTTGTCACAAAGAAAACAAGTTCACTTCAAAATTTGATTCTTTGTTAAATGAACTCACTAAATGACTAGTTAGCATTACACGAAAGTGGCACAAAACATGAGGTTAAATCTCAAGAAAATGGACATCTCCCATTTAGTAGCAAAATCAACTACTTTTGACCATTGGTAGAGAACCAAGCGAATTGCGAATGCTCATTTCTTCACCAAGCATGAAGCCCTATCTGCCCCCGCATTTCCAGAAGGTCCTCAAGGTTTGCCACCTTGCAGGTGGGGCTCCCCTGTGCCTAGGGGAACCTGCTTCTCCTGTGTATGCCCTCCCAAGGCTACAAGGTATTTGGCGGCTGAGTTCTCTTTCTACAAAATCCAAAATGGTGAAGGGTGTGGGGTGGGGAACTGTTCAAATGAAAGGCAGAGCAGAAGTGGGTTGACATGCTCATCGCATGAGCTTTCCAGAGTTCTATGGCATTCTTCTCATTCTTCTGTAGAACTGCTTATAGAATTAGTTTTACTTATACTGCGAGTGTAAGCATTCGATCTCACCACTAATCATTCCCACAATTCCTACCACCCACCATGAGGTAAGAATCCCATACTTCTCCCTTAGGTTCCCAAGAACTAAAAACTTAAAATGTAAATGATTCACAAAGGCTTCATCTTATCCCATCCAGACATGTGGGTTGTTTTGCCTATTGTTTTTGATCCATTTGTTAATCTAATACTGACAAGCATGTATCTGTTCATTACTTTAGAAACGAAGCTCTAAGCTTATGAGTCCTGGCTTTCGTAAGCAAGATAAAGTCAAGAAAATGCTTTAACCAAAGGAGAAGCTAAGAAAGTTATGATAAAATAGAGACCGAGAAATTGAGATATGAGCACTCAGTGGTGAGAATCTACCTAACCAAATCCATCTCCTCTAAAACAGAGATAATAGTATCAGTCTGACTGGTAAAGCTGTTCTTAGAAAGAAAGAAAAAAAAAAGCAAAAGGTCCAAATCCACTTCCCAGACCAGTGACTTTTATCATTTTATTTTATTTTGTTTTACCATTTACATGGTAACAAATCTATCTATCTATGTTTACACCTTGACCAGATACACAGACACATAAGCTGAAACAAAAGTTTTTCGAGTCAATACTTCCCCTAATTACAGGCAATACAGGATGGTATTTTCTAACTTGATTCTATTTCATTTTTAAATGTTGATGTGACTTAGTAAATAGTTGCAGCTCACGGTTTGAAAAACCATGCCCTAGAAAATTAGAAAATGACCTCCCGTGCAGCTATCTAATGAGGTCAAGCCAAGGGCTCCCGAGACAAAGGCTGGCTCTCCCATTCTCATTCAGGCCCTGCTTGTACCGCTTCCACACTGTTTCCCAGAGGCCAGTGTTAATAATGTTATTCTGACGCTTGTTAAAAGGGCAGGGGAAACTACATCCAAGATTACTACAGGTGTGGTGGCTCACACCTATAATCCCAGCACTTTGACGGGCCAAGGCAGGAGGATCATCTAGGAGGCCAGGAGTTCGAGGTTAAGCTGGGAAACATAGGGAAACCCTGTCTCTACAAAAAAAGAAAAAAAAAAAAAACAATGAAAAAGACGATTGCAATAGGGACAGTGCAATAAGGGAGAGAGACTGGGCTCAACTCCAAATGCAACAAAGACAGCTGAGGCCAAGGAACAAGGTGAGAATGACTGGATGAAAAATTACCAAGAGGATACATCAAGGATATAGAGATTCTTGCAAAACTGACCTAACAGAATTCTTGCTAAAGGCAGGCCAAGGATGTTTACATCAAAAGTGAGGGGTATTAGAAATGAGAGTGTGAAAGTGCAGTGAGAAAAGAACAAGTGGTATGTAGAGAACTTGATCAGAAATTAGGGGTGATCAGCTATCCAAGGTGGGGGATTATTGCTAACCTGACTCAGCATGAGTCTTGCCAAGACTGGGCAGTGCAGGCTGGGCAACCACTAAGGCCAAGGTCAAGGCCTAGCTGATAAAAGGGCTCAGAGGAGCCTAAGCCTTGGCCAAGGAGAGCCTTTGCCACCGGCTGTGGTAAACAGAAAGATGGAGATGACTTTGTTATTACTACTGGTGGAAAAAACTGATACTGAAGTTGCTTGCAGAGGCAGGATTACCTAACGGGTTGAAAGCATGGCCTTTGGGAATTCTGACTAAGCATAGCAGATTGACCTCCAGAGGCAGGAAGGGAATTAAAAGACATCAGACAAAGAGACTTTAGCAAAGGAGAGATTTCAACAGGTTTTTTGTTTTGTTTTGTTTTTTGTTTTTTTTTTTTGTGGTGGTGTTGTTGTTTGGAAGATGGAAAGCAGATAAAGAAATGGTAAAGATTTAGCAATAAGCTGTGAGCTCAGATGCCTGCAAGGGGAACAGGGAAAAGAGGGTATGAGAAAGGACCAGTCCTCTTCCAGGACTCTGAGAGAATAAGCTAAGGTACCAGATGCCTTGAAAGACAGGTGCAAGGCTTGGGTGTGAAATAGGGGAGGAGAGGGAAGGTCAGAATGTGGTCTAGTTGGATCTCCACGTGCCCTTTTCGTCCTTTGACCTCAGCAACCACCCTCCAGCCCATACATACTAGTTCACTTCCACCCCACCCCAGACAGGGACTGGCAATCATGCTCTGGGAGAAATTGACCTGAAATTCTCTAGACTTGGGGTCTTCAGACGCAGTGTAAAGTAGGGGTCAATAAAACTGAAGGGATGAGGATGGGGTAAGTTCACACATCCAAGACTAAGACACTCAGGCATCCTCACTTCATCACCTCCCCCGAACCCTGGTCACAGTTAGTATTTTACCAACGAGGGTACAGATACAGGCATTTGTTATCCGTATAAACTAAATGGTCCCAGGAAAAAAAAGAAGAAGAGGAAGAAGAAGAAGCCTTTAGATCAGGCGTCCCCAAACTATCACGGGCCACATGTGGCCCCCTGAGGCCATTTATCTGGCCCCCCCGCCACACTTTCGGAAGGGGCACCTCTTTCATTGGTGGTCAGTGAGAGGAGCACAGTATGTGGCGGCCCTCCAACGGTCTGAGGGACAATGGACTGGCCCCCTGTGTAAAAAGTTTGGGGACGCCTGCTTTAGATATTGAAATATGGGAGTCTCCAACAAAAATGCCCAGCTCACCACTTACCCAACTTAGATGTCCACCGGTTAAAAGCCCAACCTTGAAAACACAGTGCTTCCAAGCAGCTAAGGGTCTCCAAGCAGACAAAGTAAAACTTCAAGATTTAGGAACCAAAGCAAACACAACAGAAATAGGAACCCAGGAGAAACAAACACAATGCAGGAAAGAGAAGAAAACTTCTGAAAGAAAAATACATCAGATTACTCTCCTTAGAAAGAGAGAGAAGATGTTAAATATATAACACCAGAATAAAATGCTTTTAATGTAAAGCAATCAGAAAACAAGAAACTGGATTATTAAAATTCTAACCAAAAACTGAAAGATAAGTCAAAGAAATCTCCCAGAAAACAGAAACAGAGGAGAAAAAAACAGATAAGAGAGATAAAAGAAGAGACTTGAAAGCTCAATCCACAATTTTCAAATTGAATAGTAGGAATTCCCAAGGCAATATATAAACTGGAAGGAAGGACATTATATATAAAGAACATTCCTATAACTAAGTTCCTGTCACTAAAAGCTAAGATTTTCAGATTGTAAAACACCACTAAAATAATAAATTTTTAAAAATACATACCAAAATCCTGTGCCATAAAATTTCAAAATACTAGGGTTAAAAAGAGAATTCTAAAGGGAACACGTAACAAACCAAAACAAAGGGGGATCAAATGGCTTCATATTTCTCTCCAGGAACATTTACTACCAGAAGACAATGGAGCAACATTCCACAGTTTTGAGGGAAGATCATTTACAGTCCGAAATTTTAAACTTGTCCAGTTACAATTCAAGTAAATAGTAGGACACATGCATTTTTAGACATGTAGGAACTCAGGAAAAATTACCTTCCATGCATGCTCTCTTACAAAGCTGCTAGATCAGCTCCAGCAAAAGGAGTGAATCAAGAAACAGGAGGGTATGGGATGCAGAAAACAGGACATCCAGCACAGGAGAGGGAAAGGGGAAGCAGGCGGTAATCCCAAAAGAAAGGCCCAGCATGCAGCTGACTAAGCAGGGGCTCCAGGGAAGGGTCTCCAGGAAAAGTTTGTGAAAAACAAGACAACAATTTCAGGATTTTTAAATAGAGACCTTATGTTGATAAGATCTACATTGCAGGAAGCCAGAGACTGAAGCCCACCACGCTTGAATTTTTAAACAAATAAAAGCAACTGACTTTCTTTTATAAACAAGTATATCTAAAAGTTGACTTACCTCCTTGAGATAACCAAGGAGGGAAGAGATCCTGTGACATTCAGCAGATAAGGCAAAGGCAGACCCCAGAACTAAAAGTCAGCCACTTCAAATGTGCTGTTTCAAAGGGGGATGATAATACACTTGGAAAGAGGTCATAGTATTTGTCTAGTAGAATATGTAGCATCTATCAAGTGGTCACTATACTTGCCCAGGGGAGTAAAACTTTTAAGACCAATGAAAGGATCCTTGGGAACTAAATTTCCTGTTTCCTTTTTTTTTAAAGATGGGGTTTCACCATGATGGCCGGGTTGGTCTTGAACTCCTGACCTCAAGTGATCCACCCACCTCGGCCTTCCAAAGTGCTAGGATTACAGGCGTGAGCCACCGCGCCCGGCCCTAAACTTCTTGTTTTCATCACTTTGTTGGTTTGTCAAGATTTTGATTTCAGAATCCGTAACACTGAGTTCTATTTATTCTGGAGTCTGGTTTACTTCACATCTGCCCCCCACCCAAAGAAAAATATACAGATCTTATACAATGTTTGAAACCAAAAGACAACATGTAAATATATTTAACAGATCTGATGGTGTGTGTAGAAAGAATTAAAGACCAATATATTGAAAATTAAATCATTTTCTTAAGGTAGGCAGTTAAATGCAGGAAAAACAAAAATTAGTTTAGTAAAGGAAATGTCATCATGATTAATTACGTGGCTATGTAGTCAGCAATATTTATATAGCTTAATAATGTAAATACTGTCCAACTAATGATGTCAACCAACGTGACTGGAAGGGGAGTGTATAGCATATGGAAATGCTGTAGGGGTAAGTGGTATCAAACTGTAATGAAAGGACTACTCATCAAAGTGTGAAAAGGGTTTGGGAAAACAAAGAGTGCAGTACCTAGCACTGACAGTAGTAGGCAGTCATTGCCACCTCTAAGCCTGAGAGCCCAAGGGCAATTCCAGAACCTAAGAGCACAGCCATATGGAGAGCACTGCCTGCCAGAAGAGGAGGAAGGGGCTTATCTAGGAGAGTAAACACTCTTAGCCCTGCATCCCCCTCCAATCCAGTCTTCTGCTGATGCCTCTCATGAACCACACCCAACCCAGAAGCCAGTGATCTGGCAGCCTGTCTGCTGTGTCCCTACAGGTCAGCCTCTGGGGCGAAACACCCAGGGTGAGAAGAATACATCTGGAAGAGGCAGACAGCGTCCAGTAGAGAGAGACAAAACAGTCATCACCGGAAGATGCCAAATGTCTCAAATCAACACATCATAGAGATCTGCTGTTCTCCTGTCACATGTAGACTTGAACTGGCGAACATTTGGAAGTGGTTGTCTCTGGGAAGCGGAGAATTGGGAGAAGGTAGGCAAGAAAAGGCTGTTTTTCATAAATCTTAGGACTAGTTGATTATTAAAATATTTATGTATATTACTTGATTAGGAAAGAAACTGTAAAATATTTTAAAACGTTAAAAGAAAAGGCAAAAAACAACTCAGCAGGCACAAGGAGGGGAGGAAATGTGCCAGCTTTGTCACTAAGATAGTCCCTGTGGATTTGAATCTCACCAGCTGTGGCGCCCTAGGTCACTGGCTTTCCCTCTCTGGGACTTAGTTTTTACAGCTGTAAAACAAAAATAGCATTACCAACCTCAGAGAGGTTTGAATGAGATGATTTATTTGGCACAAAACAAACCCTCAGTTAATGAAAAAGGGACGCACAGAATAAAAAGAGAGAGTGAGAGTCTGAAAGTCACTAAAAGACGTTGGATATCTTTCTTTCTTTCTTTCTTTCTTTTTTTGAGACGGAGTTTCGCTCTTGTTACCCAGGCTGGAGTGCAATGGCGCGATCTCGGCTCACCGCAACCTCCGCCTCCCGGGTTCAGGCAATTCTCCTGCCTCAACCTCCTGAGTAGCTGGGATTACAGGCACGCGCCACCAAGCCCAGCTAATTTTTTTGTATTTTTAGTAGAGACGGGGTTTCACCATGTTGACCAGGATGGTCTCGATCTCTTGACCTCGTGATCCACCCACCTCGGCTTCCCAAAGTGCTGGGATTACAGGCTTGAGCCACCGCGCCCAGCCCGACGTTGGATATCTTTATCATTAATCCACTTCTATCTTTTCTACCTTCCCTTGCAAACTGGACAGCTAACGGAGTCTGACTGTGGCAAATGCTCAGTGAAAATCTGTTGGAAGAGGGAGTAGAAGACAGCCCTGGGGCACTTTTCTGCCTCACTCCTGCATTTGCTGTGACAGGCCAGATCCAAGGGCCTTGGGATCTGCCTCTCAAGGTTTCACCTTGAGCCTGTCCTTGCAGTCAGTCACTGCCCTGATGGCCCCAGCTCACCTCCCGCTGCGCACCTCCCTGCAGCTGGGCTCCCATACCGCCATAACCCTGTTTTGCGTGTGGAGTTCTGAGAGCCACGCCTCATCCCTGAAGCCTCTCCCAGCTGGCATACGCATTCCCTCTACTCATCACTCCGGAGACTTTTCTGTGTGATGGTAGAGCCGGGGCTGGTCCCGGAGGGACTGGTACATTGGAAAGACTGTTGATGCTTTGCCAGTGGCTTCCTCCATCCCTTCACAAAGACCCAGGGATGCTTTTTCACACAGCGATGGCGAGACTGAAGAAGCACAGGGACATGTAGAAGAGGCCCCTGTGGCTCAATCATAGAGTCAGAGTCGGGCACTGTCCTGATGGCGCCCCTGCTCGTACTTCCAAGAGTACTCCAAGGACAGGTTCCAATTTCACCTCCCTGGCCACACATGCTTCTCTGGGTGCAATGGTCTGGCTGGAGGAAACAAAGTCTTTGAATTCTTTACTCATTAATATCTGGTTCCCATGTCCTCTTTCATTAATAGCAGAGCCCTGACGTATGGCGGTGACTGCCCTTTTGCAGTCATAGGCACTGGAGTGACCATGTCATCAGAATCTGCCTCTAGGGAAGGTCCCTGTCCCTGATTAGAGAGGTACAGGGGGAGGAAGCCCTTTGCCAAGACTCCCTCATCTCCTGCTTGGGATTCTACGGTGTGTGAGGAATCACAGTGGTCATCCTTGACTAGAAAGCAGGATGTGGCTGCCACCCCAAACGTGGCAGAGTAGCAAGAGACAGCCCAACCCTTGGGGTTATCACAGAGCCACAGAGCCTGCCCTGGGCCCTCCCTAGTGCTCTAAGTCAAGGGTCATGGGATCTTCAGCTGGTCACAGCCCAAACAATCCTTAATGATGTACGTGTACACCGTCGACAGAGATATCCAAGTCAGTTTTGTTGCTTTTGTATTACCTGAGAGATGTGGATGCCCTATTTGTTAAAACTCAGTCCTAAACTTGGGACATCCTTATTTTTTGTTTATTTATTATCATTAGTTTTAGAGATGAGGCTTTGCTATGCTACCCAGGCTGGACTTGAATTCCTGGTCTCAAGTAGTCCTCCTGCCTCAGCCCCCTGAGTAGCTAGGACTACAGGCATGCACCTCCCTGGCCAGCTCAGGACATTCTTGCAAGGACAACTATGATATTTGTGGGTGGAACCAAATGACTTTGATCCCCTGAGAAAGAGTTCAGGCAGTCAGGTGCACACATTTGCAGCCTGATGGCCACACATGATGATACAATGGAGGCAATGGAGCTTACCTTCCTTCCACGCCCACAAACCTGACGTCACACTCTGAGTCATACAGATGGGAGTCACGTTCCTCTTATGATTCTGAAAGAGGGCTTGTGGAGAGCTTCCTTGGGAGGCTGGAATGGGAGGGGCAGGTCTCCTCCCTGCCATGACGCCAGCAAGCACTGAAGAAGTGGGACCCAGCAATGAGTCTTCCTGTGGGGAAGCAAAAACCTTCCTAGTTGCTGTCTTTGGCCTGGTTATATGGAGAGGAGATACCGCCTGGATTCTATCCTTCATCTCGCCGGCGGTGCCTGGAAGGCTCCAGATTTGCAGCATGCTTTGAAATTGTTGATTTTCTTTCTAACAGTAGGGTACAAGACCCCTCTTCACTGCTTCCAGGGGAGATTGTGTGAAAGAATACAGTCAGTTCTCTCAGGATAATGGAGACAAGTTCTCACTTATTGGTGGGCACACGCATGACCTAGAAAGCTTGTTTAATAGGCAGATTCGGGGCCTCAGCACTAGTACTTTAATTCAGGAAATGAAGGCAAGCGCCCAGGAATCTCCTTCTGAAATAAACCCTGCACGTCCTTCAACACAAGGTCATCAGACCATCGAAAAATAGAAATGATCGAAATCCATCAATTATTCCAAAGTTTCATTTTGGGCAATGATCTTTTCTCCTTTTTTTTTTTTGAGACAGGGTCTTACCCTGTTGCCCAGGCTGGAATGAAGCGGTTTGATCATCACTCACTGCAGCCTCAACCTCCCAGGCTCAAGCAGTCCTCCTACTTCAGCTCCCTGAGTAGCTGGGATTACAGGTACATACCACCATGACTTCCCTAATTTGTTTTTAATTTTTTGTAGAGACGCGGTCTCACTATGTTGTCCAGGCTGATCTCGAACTCCTGGGCTCAAGTGATCCTCCTATCTCGGCCTTCTAAAGTGCTGGGATTACAGGTGTGTGCTTGAAGGTTATCCATTAATTCTCTCTTCCCGGCTCCTCCTTTCTCAAACCCTATACCTCTTCCATGTCTAATTTTCATACCGGAATTATTAAAATGTGATGGTGTGGCCCTAGGTATGAGACTTGTTCCATCCCACAATTCATGCCGCCTGAACTCTATGACGAACATGCTGTCTCCCTCAGATACACTCCCTCCATAGGCATCTGCTGAGCACATGCTGGGGGCTCAAAAACCAGCGGGACCTCAGTCCCTCTTCTCTGGGGCTCTTTCCTGGTTTCTCTTGCCTCCGTTCACCTTTACCATCTCAACGCCACTCCTTGGGAGCATCCAAATCCCTCCCTTCCAAAGTCAGTTAGCTGGTGCCCAGATGGAAATCCCTGTGTCGGTCTCATTCCACTTTCTCTCCCTTCTCTTCTCACACCCTCCCACTGTGATCACTCTCACCTGAGATCCAGATAGCTCTCCTGTACCAACCATCTGTCCCCACCCCGCCGCCTGGCACCTCAAACTCAATAACTCACTCTCTCCCCAGCAACTCCTCCTGGGTTTCCTGTTGGCCGATTCCGACACACCTGCTTTCCCTGGGTCAGCACCTTGGAGTAACATTTGATGATTTTTTTGCCCCGTTTAATCCCTTACCGAATTTTACTCACTTGTTTTCTGTTTCTCTCCACTCTGTCCCTTTCATAGGCATCATGATCTTTGTGTTTGTCTTGAATTCAGTTCCAGTCAAGCCTCTGGTTGCAAGAAAGAAATAACCAATCAACCTAAGGGGATTATGAAAAGACAGAGGCACATCTCACCGACACACAATGGAAATGCAAGGGGCCTCGTCGGAAATGAGCTTAGACCTCGGAAGGTGTTGAGGCAGCTACGCTTCCGCTTCCGGTTCTTTTTGCCACCTCTGGGGCCATGCGGTTTCTTCCCCTGGACTTCTTTTTGCAGATTTGGCCTGTTCCCCTGCTTTTCTAGCTTGTGTATGTCCCCAAATGATCGTCCCAACCCCTCAAGACCTTCCAGCGCCAACTGTTCTCCAGTCTAGATACAGTCTTGGTCACTTGCTCAGATTCAGAAAGGAGAGATTCCTTGGACCACTGGCCAGCCAATGGACTGCACTGGCCTCACCAGGAATCCGGCTTTAATGCTGGCATCTGGATTAGTCCAGGCAGAATTATGGTATTAACATGGATTCCTGGGTGTGCTCCATCAGCAGAGGCTACTGGGGAGGAACATTCCAGATGGGCTGGCTGTTTGGGGGTACCCCGTTACAGTCTACTGCAGTGCTTCCTAGAAGCTGGGTGAAGGACCAGTGGTGTGTCCAGAACCAAGTTTTTGCCTTTTTGTTGTGAAATGAGAAAAACAACCACATATCTACGTGTGTGTGAGCATGTGTGTGTTGGAGAAGAAATGATACATTGATATAAAGTCCCAGATGTCCTTTTGAGGAAAGACTGTCTACACAGCAAGCACATGCTTCCTGCTTAGGGAAGCTAGCACGTCCTTTCATTTACAAAGCGATGGTGGGACTAGGTGGTTGTTTTTATCATTGTTATTATTGTCTATGCCCTTATTTGGCAAAATAGAATATTGGGACACTCATGTCAATCCCTTTAAGTTTTGAGGCGAAACTTGGCTGGTCCCTGAAATCCAGATGCCTTAGAAACACTAGGCTGCGTCTTACCTCTTTCAATAGCGTCCTCAATGGTCTCTTGACCTTCAAGATCTCTTTCTCATCACGTTACAGTCACATTAATCCCTCTAAAATGTTGTTGAATAAAGTATTTCCTTGTTGAAGTCTGCAAGGGCTTTGCAATGATTGTGAAATCAAATTGAAAGCCTTCAGCCAGCTCCAGCCTAAGGTCCCAGCTCTCTCCCACGCCTCTCCCCACGCCCACCACGCGCTCCAGACAAGCTCCTCCTTGCCCTTCTGACCCTGCCCGTCCCACTGCTGGGCCTCCTTTCCAGCCTATGCAGGTCCAGTGGTAACCCCTCCAGGAAGTCCTCCGATACTCGGCTAAAGAGAATCTTCCCTAACACTAAAGTCCTTTTACTAAAATATGCATACATTCTTAGACAAACACTGCGTTCTGTGCCATTTGTGGGGTTTTGTGCCGCTTCCTACCTACCCCACTCATCAGAACCCCTTGAGCTGCTGTGTATGTGGAGGCAGGGTGGTGAAGAGGAAGTCACAGAACATGACATCCAAAGCATGACTCTCTTCTGGTATGACCCTAGGAATGTCCCTTGACCGAGATGGTCCTCCATTTGTTCATCTTCTCACTGGCATGTGTATTCTATGAAGAAAGGAATTTATTTATTTATTTATTTTGAGACAGAGTTTTGCTCTTTTTGCCCAGGCTGGAGTGCAGTGGCATTATCTCAGCTCACTGCAACCTCTGCCTCCCAGGTTCAAGTGATTCTGCTGTCTCAACCTCCTGAGTAGCTGGGACTACACGTGCCAGCCACCATGCCTGGCTAATTTTTGTATTTTTAGCAGAGATGGGTTTTCACCATGTTGGCCAGGCTGGTCTTGAACTCCTGACCTCAGGTGATCCACCTGTCTAGGCCTCCCGAAGTGCTGGGATTACAGGCATGAGCCACCGCACCCGGACTTTTTTTCTCCCCCCTAGGCAAAGGACTTTATTAACCTTTGTTTCAAACTTTATTCCCAGGCTTTTTCAGCTTAATTAGCTGCAAAGAATGAAACTGTGTATAAGCAAAAGATGAAAAGAGCCGCAGTGTCAAAGGGGTTTGAGCTTAAAAATATTAAAGATCTAGATTTTGTCAGATCCATAACCAAAAATTTCTTAATACGCAGTCATAATACAGACTAGCAGCTCCCAGTGACTTCTTCAAGGTTTATCTTCTTCAGAAGTTGGCTCGATTCAGTTTGCCTCATTCTTGGAAGCCTCATCAAAATTGTCCACGAGATCTGGACGTTCATCATCATCCTCCTCTCCGGTAGGAAGTGGTACCTTTCCATCCACAGATGGTTTGGACAGGGTTTCAGCCAATCTCCTTAACCTAGTGAGACTGTCTGCAACAAGCTGGGTTTAAGATGCTGGGGAGCATTTCTGCCAGCTGCTCCGTCTCAGCATCGCCTGTCATGGTGAAGGTGTTTGCTGCCAGAGACGCCTGAAAGTTAGTGTTGCGAAAGTGGATCACTGTTCCTTGGTCTGTAAACACATTCACCAATTCAATATGAGAAATATTGTTTACCCCTCACTTCTTTAAGGAGAACTGAGGTTTTGTCATCTGCTGTAGCTGTTCCGTGAACCACCTTCTTCTTTCGGCCGGCAGTGCCTTTCCCACCTGCAGTTTGGCGAGTTTTTCCTGGTTCATGATTGTTTCTTTCATCTTGTGGGACTGGATAGGGGGTGATGTGGGGGACCAACGTGCACGTGCAGGGGATCTCAGGTGGACTAGCTGAGATTAAGCACACATGTGCGGGGATGTCCATTTGTTCATCTTTGAACTGGAGATGGTAGCGCCAGCTGCTCAAAGTCATTGTGAGGTGACGCGGATAGCCCATGCAAAGGTCCTGGAAAGCAGTCACTGACGAATCCGTGGTGGTTTCCTCCCTTGCTTGCATACAATGGAGACTTGCAAAATATTTGTCCAACTGAGAACATCTTAAATAAGTTAAAAGAGAAGGAAATTCATATTCAGATGTGAATGTGATTTGTAACTTACCTCCAGGGAAGATTCCAGAAGAGTTCAAAATCGTCTGAGTGACACCTCACATTGGAAGGCCTGTCCTGCTTCCCAGGTGACCGCCTCCAAGGACAAGCTTATTTGGAAACATGAACCCCGGCATGTTTCGCTTTTCTTTTCAAAAAATGTCATTCCTCTCCATGGTGGCCACACCTTATAAATGGGCCAGTTTGGCTTTTACCATCTCTCCAATCTCTGCTCCACCTTGGTAGACTGGCTTGATGATCACCTAAGTGACTCAAAATCAGGCAAAAAGATGAGAAGACGTAGAAACGTCGGGATAGACCATCTACCTCTGAATTACCTGATAAATAAACATCAACATCAGTATTGGACAAGCCGCTTTGTATTACTTGCTGCTAAAAACACCCTAACTGCTATAAACAAACAAAGCACTCATGCCAGGTTTTCTTGTAGTCAGAAATCAGCTTGAGGCCACAAAATGTATTAAGGGGAAACAGGCTTAAGGGGTCACAGAAAGCACATGGGTCCATGCTTGGGTGTGGTGCCCTTGGTAGGCACTGGGTGCTAGTCTTTTTTTTTTTTTTTTTTTGAGATGGAGTCTCACTCTATCACCCAGGCTGGAGTGCAATGGCGTGATCTCAGCTCACTGCAACCTCCAGCTCCAGGGTTCAAGCGATTCTCCCTCCTCATCCTCCCAAGTAGCTGGGATTACAGGCGTGCGCCACCACCCCCGGCTAATTTTTGTATTTTCAGTAGTGACGGTGTTTCACCATATTGGCCAGGTTGGTCTCAAACTCCTGACCTCAAGTGATCCACCCACCTAGGCCTCCCAAAGTGCTAGGATTACAGGCGTGAGCCACCGCACCCAGCCCACCAGGTGCTATTCTAAACCCTTCAGGCATTTGATCCCTTGTGGCCTCCACAACATGCCCATGACCAGATGTTCCTACTGCTCCTTCCACCGATGCGGAAATGAAAGCACCAAGAGGCTGATCAAATTACCCAACGTCACAGAGCGAGTGCATGGAACGGCAGGATTTGCACCCAGGCAGTTGCACTCTGGGGTTCACCTTCCTTATCACTAACCCATTGGGCGCCTGGTAACAGAAGGTTCCTCCCAGATGCCATCATTTGGGGGCCAACCTGCCTGAAAGGGTCCACGGTTTTCACTTTTGGTCTCATCTCCAGAGGGGAATGAAATGAAGACAGCGTGAGGTGCAAAGGGTGATCTGTCCCATGCCTCAAGCCCGTTGACATGGTTTGGGTCTGCATCCCTGTCAAATCTCACGTCAAATTATAACACCCAGTGTTGGAGGCAGGGCCCGGTGGGAGGTGTTTGTTTGGATCATAGGGGCCGATCCTTCCTGAATGGCTTAGTGTCATCCCCTTGGCGATGAGTGAGCTCTTGCGAGAACTGGTCGTTTAAAAGGGCATGGCACCTCCTGCTGCCCTCTCTCTTGTTCTGGTCATGTGATGTGCCAGCTCCTGCTTCACCTTCTACCCTGGGTAGAACTTCCTGAGGCTTTGCCAGAAACTGAGCAGATGCTGGCACCACGCTTCTCGTACAACCTGCAGAACTGTGCCTGTAATCAATTACCAGTCTCAGGCATACCTTTATAGCAATGCAAGATCGGCCTTACCCACCCATGTATCCTCTTTACCAGTTTTAACCTCTTCCTCACAGTCTCCAGGTTTCCCACTCTGTCCACCCCTTGCCGCCTCCCTGCACCCCATCTCTGCACTTTGGGGGCCCTTGGCCTCCCTGCTTTCCTTTCCATGCCCAGGCCAGCAGCTCCTCTTCCTGTCAAGGCCAAGCCCACGTTGCTTTTGCAAATGCTTGCTTCCAGTCAGTCTTCTTTTGAGGAAATGTATTCCACTCTCAGATATCCTAAAGATGAGAGGAAAGTCGGGCGGGCGGATCACAAGGTCAGGAGTTTGAGACCAGCCTGGTCAACATGGTGAAAACCCCCTAAAAATGCAAAATAATTAGCCAGGCTTGGTGGCAGGCGCCTGTAAATCCAGCCACTCAGGAGGCTGAGGCAGAAGAATTGCTTGAACTGGGGAGGTGGAGGTTGCAGTGACCTGAGACTGGCCACTGCACTCCAGCCTGGGTGACAGAGTAAGCCTCCATCTCAAAAAAAAAAAAAAAAAAAAAAAAAAAAAAAAAAAAAGATGAGATGAAAAATCAAAGTAACCAAAAATAGAAAAAACATGCGATGTACAAAGCCCCTTATCCCTACTCAACAAACAACTGCTAAAGTCATGGAAACAATGCCTAACTTTTAAAAATTCAGTTCAGGCCGGGCGCGGCAGCTCATGCCTGTAATCCCAGCACTTAGGGAGGCCAAAGCGGGTGGATCACAAGGTCAGGAGTTCGAGAACAGCCTGGCCAAGATGGTGAAACCCCGTCTCTACTAAAAATAAAATAAAATTAGCCAGGCGTGGTGGTATGCGCCTGTAGTTCCAGCCACTCGGGAGGCTGAGGCAGGAGAATCGCCTGAACCCAGGAGGTGGAGGTTGCAGCGAGCCAAGATCCCGCCACTGCACTCCAGCCTGGGTAACAGACTGAGACTCCATCTCAAAAAAAAAAAAAAATTAAGTTCAGTTCTATACATTTCAGGCTTACAAACACCTGCAAATATTGCAGTTAAACACCTCTTCTTTCATTAAAAAAATAAAATCTCACAAATAAAATCCAGAGTAGTAATAGGTTTAGTGTACACCCTTCTGAGCACAGTCAAGGCAATTGCCTAGGCTCTTTTTCTACCTGACAAAATATAGCTGTCATGCTTTCGTCACAGAAATACAATGCTTCGCTTCCATGACAGTAAGCACTAACTAGGTGTTTACCATGTGCCAGGTTCTGTGCTCCGGAGAAACCAAAATTGTGTGTCAAACAGTCCCTGGGAGCTAACGCCACGTTCTGTAAGATGTTGATAGAGATCCTGGGGAGAATTCCTTCTCAGTGATCTCTGCTGAGCAGAGGCACAAAGAGGCAACGTGACATTTGGTGACAGCAACAGACTAGGACGTGGGGTCTTTGCCCCTTGGTGGTCCTTGCAGTTGCTGCTTTGCTTTTTAGGACCTTTTTCTTGCTTTTCTCTGTGGGTAAACGCTGACTTCTGCCGCAAAACCAAGCTCAAAAAATGCCTCTCAATTCCCCAAGACCCAGAAACGTTCTATTTTGCACCGTTCACTGCAGTTCATAGCTGCCACGTTGATTGAGTAATCACTCATCTGCAACTTTAAAAGGAAGAGAACTCACCCTATTCATCCTTGGAATCCTCACAACACTGGCTGCCGAAGGAAGACGCTGGAAGCCGGATGAACAAATAAAACATGAGTGGGTGGTAGAGTGTGCACCGCTGGTGAAAGGGGCTCATTCCCTCCAGGATGTCACTTTGCCCACCGACATCCCCAACTTCTGTCTCCTCTCACCTCTCCTCTCCCCATCCCAGCTGTAAAAAAGACAGAAAGATGGTGTCCTAGTCCTTTTTCTATCGTTTATAACTGAACACTGGAAACTGGGCAATTTAGAAGAAATGAAATGTCTTTCTTACAGTTCTGGAGGCTGGGAAGTCCAAGTTCAAGGGGCTGCATGTGGGGAGATGTTCCCTCTTGGCAGAGACGCTGCAGAGTCGCGAGACGGCACAGGGCATCTCATGGGGAGGAGCTGAGCGGGCAGGCGCGGGTCTCTTTAATTCATTAATACATTAACCTATGAATGGATTAATCCACTCATGAAGGGAGAGCCCTCATGACCCAAACACCTCTTAAAGGTTCCACCTCTCTATCCTACCACCCTGGGGCCTGAGTTTCCACAGGAGTTTGGGAGGGAGCAAGCATTCAGACCATAACGCATGGCAAGAGTCTCGTCCATGATACAACATTCCTGCTCGGCCATCTAAAGTCTTTTGAAAAGTGGCTGCTTGGCTTTCAGGTGGCCAGAAAATTTTGTAAAAACCAACTGTGGTTCTAAGAAAAGATTTTGCTGAGTGAAGTGAAACTCGTCTCATCACTGCCTGCAGACGGAGGGCAACTTCCCCAGTGTGGCTTCTGGAGAGGAGGGGGAGCCCCAGCTGAGCTTGGTTGGATCGGGGTGGAGGTCAGGGGGGACTGAGGGTCTTGCTCCACCTGTGAAGGAATGGGTATAAGGAAGGCCTGGCCCGGGAGCCCAAAGCTTAGAGAGAGACACCAGCCAGCGTCCTATCTCTGCAGCTGCTTTTCCCTTTGCCCTGAAGCTCTTACCCACAGATACCCAGCTCACCCTGAATGGAAAACATGAGCCAAATGCCACCCCCTCCAGGAAGTCTTCCAGGGTTCTTCCAGCCAGAATTAACCACCATTTCCATTACCCTCCCTTGTCATGGCCCTATTCTACCAAGGAACATTGTTATATTGTTAGCATGATGGTAAACCCTGGAGGTCGGTGCCTGTATCTTAATCCTTTTGTTCCCTCCACCCCACCCTATTCGTGCTCCTTCTCCCTCTCCTTTCTCTTTCTCTCCTTCTGTCTCTTCATTTCTTCATCTCTTCATCTCTCACTGTATATCTCTGTCTCACTCACCCTCTGTCTCTCCATCTCTGTTTCCCTCTGTGTCTCTCTCATTCCACCTTCTGTCTCTCACATGCCTTCACATAATCTCTCTCTCTCTCTCTCTCTCTCTCTCTCACACACACACACACACACACACACACACACACACACACACTTAGCACAGTGCTGGTCCTCAGAACCTTTCAAAAGAGCCTGTTGAGTAGCTCAGAATCTCTCCACTTCCAGTAAGAAGGGTGGCTAATTCCTTCCAGTGCTTAATGGGGAGAAGTCAGTTTTCAACTCTATCTGAAACACGAAACTGAGCTCAAGCCACACCAGTCCAGACCCCTTTGGTGGCACAAGAAAATACTCATCCGCTTAGGCATGGCTCCTGGATTTTCCGGTTCCCTTGCATTTTAGAAATCAGAGAAGTTGTCCCCATCCTGGGTGCCTTGGTTCATGCCCACGTCACCTGCTCACAACAAAGCTTCTGAGACTCTGTGCAACATGTTGTGGAAAACCAGGGGTGCTGTGGAGAACCATGAATTTCCAAGTGAGGAAACCGAGGCATGAGGGACCAGGAGCCGGCCCACAGTTTCACGGCCGCTGGTGGGGACTTGGGCGCAGGCCGCTGGTTCTGCCCCTGTATGGTGGCTGGGAGGTCCCCGGCAGTGATTTCTGCTTGGTTTTCTTTTCTTTTCTTTTTTCTGGGACTGTCTCACTCTGCCACCCAGGCTAGAGTGCAATGGCGCAATCTTGGCTCACTACAACCTCTGCCTCCCAGGTTCAAGTGATTCTCCTGCTTCAGCCTCCCAAGTAGCTGGGATTACAGGCATGTGCCATCATGCCTGGCTAATTTTTGTATTTTTGGTAAAGACAGGTTTTTACCATGTTGGCCAGGCTAGTCTCGAACTCCTGACCTCAGATGATCTGCCCGCCTCGGCCTCCTAAAGTGCTGCGGTTACAGGCATGAGCCATTGCACTCGGCCTGATTTTCCATTTAAAAAGCAGAATGAGCCGGGCGCAGTGGCTCACGCCTGTAATCCCAGCACTTTGGGAGGCCGAGGCGGGTGGATCACGAGGTCGAGAGATCGAGACCATCCTGGTCAACATGGTGAAACCCCGTCTCTACTAAAAATACAAAAAAATTAGGTAAATTAGGTGGGCATGGTGGCACGTGCCTGTAATCCCAGCTACTCAGGAGGCTGAGGCAGGAGAATTGCCTGAACCCAGGAGGCGGAGGTTGCGGTGAGCCGAGATCACGCCATTGCACTCCAGCCTGGGTAACAAGAGCGAAACTCCGTCTCAAAAAAAAAAAAAAAAAGCAGAATGAAAGGTTTTACGTTTTATGGTGCCGTCAACTCTTAATATTAAACTAATAAAGAGGAGAAAAAGAAATTTGAACAGGAGAGGCACCGGGTCCCTTCGCAAACCGTGACCTTTCTGGAGGCTGGCCACAGGGGCTGCCTGACCACCCCTCGCCTGCAGCCATGCCTGGTCCACTTAGTTACCGCAACGTGGGACAGTTGGCTGGTCTCGGGGCAGCCATAGGAATGGGGGCCATGGGTGGGATGCCCTGGCCTCTGCGAGACAGCCAGCTCCCTGCCTCCTTCCTGCACCTGTGGTGAGAGATGATAAACTTGACAAGGCCCCAGCAGGTGGTTCCAGTTCCAGGCAGTGCAGCAGCCTAGCGGAAATATGTGGGGAAACCAGGGGCCAACCCCCAAGCACGAGAGAAGCCAGGGTCAGGGAGGGAACGGGAAAGGAACATTACCACATTGCCGCTGCCAGGAATCAGAGCACTTGAGCCTTTTAAAAATAGCGAGTGGCAGGGCTAGAGAGTTTCTCCTGGATGTGAATGAGTAACTAACCCAGATATTACAACCCTTGGCTTCCTTGCTTTTCTCCGTGAGCCTGGAATGGCTCCTGCCTCAGTTTACTCATCTAAAAACTACCTAACGAGACGCGGCTTCGGCCCAGGGGTAGGAAGGGATACGTGAGGAAAGGCAAGGGAGACGGCCCAGGGGGCCGGCTGGATTCTCAGCTGCCTGCCCGCCCGCCCTCCTTCCAGCCATGTCGCCTCTCCTCCCTTTTCTTGAGTCAGATCGACCCAACCACAGCCTGATCATCCACCTTCTACCCCACAGGCTTCCCCCAAGACACACTGGGATGAGAACGAGCGAACCACCTCTCCTCACCAAAACTCTCTCCCCTCTGTGGACACCTCCCTGCTGCCAACCCTGCGTCTCGGGGCGCCAGGGACCACAGCAGCCCTTGTCAGTGCTGGAGGGTAACACCGTCACTCAGCTCGTCGTGGTCTCTTCTCACCCTCAGTGTCGTTCTTGACTTCCACAAAGGTGCGGGGCTCCTGACATCAGCACCCAGCTCCTTGGGACACGCCCCCCTGCCATCTGATTGAATCAGGGTCCAACATGGGGAGGTGGCCTGGAGTCCTCAGGGTCCCCACAAGCTGGGGACAGAGCGGTCATCATTATTTACAGGGTCAAGATGTCCTTTTTGTTCTTGGCCATGGGCTTGCTCTTCGTTGGAGGAAAAAAAAATGAGGGATGTTATTCTTTAATAAAAGTTTAAAGAAAAAAGAGTGGAGGGAGTGCCGAGGAGCCAGGGAAGAGGCTGGTGTAGAAGTTGGAAGAGAGAGGCCAGGTGTGGTGGCTCATGCCTGTAATCCAAGCACTTTGGAAGCCAAGGCGGGCGGATCACCTGAGGTCGGGAGTTCAAGACCAGCCTGACCAATATGGTGAAACCCCATCTTTAAAAATAAAAAAAAAGAAGAAGAAGTTGGAAGAGAGCGGAGGTGAGGGAGCACCTGCTCGGAGACAGCCCTTTTGAGGCCATGTGGTGACACGTGGACCTCGAGGTGAGCCGCAGGCACGGTGGGCTGCCTCCCATCTGTGGCACCACCACAAGGGCTCCCTGCGGGATCTGAAGAGTGAGGAAGGCGAGGGCGGCCACCGACTGAGACAGCATGGGCCAAACTGGGTTCTCTAACCCAGCCCTTTTGCGTGCCTAGTGTGGCATCAGCAAACAAAAAGGCACGGTGAGCACTGCCCTTGTCACCACTGAGCCCTGGAGAAGGCCTGCAGTCCCGCTCTGTCCGATGAGGCTTTGGCACAGAGGAAGCATCCATTTCTCGTCACTGATGATGAACAGGTGACGGGCGTGCCGCCGGGTGCTGAACCTCATGAGGGCACAAGAAAGCCGCCCACCAGGAATTAAAGGGAATCATGGGGTCTACTCAGAACAAGCCAGGTGCCTTTCAAGCAGGGATTGCATCATCCTCACCATAACCTAATCAGGTCTATGTCATAGCCTCACCTTGCAGATACAAACACAGGCCCAGAGAGGCTATCCTACGCCACAGTTGCACAGCAGCTGGGCAGCCGGGATTTGAACCCAAAACTCCAAAACCCCTTCTCCTTGCCTTGCCCAAGCTGCCCTCTCGTAAGATTGGCAGGCAGCCCCGTTACCATTCAGCATCTAAAGCTGTGGCCGGAGGAAGGAGGCGGAAAGGTGAGGACAGGCTGCTTCTCCTCACAGGCCAGCAATTCCCTGCCTGACTCCTCCCCTGCCTCAGGGGAGGGAAACCCAAACAGGGCAGATCCTTTCCTAGTGCTAGACACACCCTGTGACGTGTCCCAGGGGTACGTGGATGCTTCTGTCATGAGTGAGCCATCAAGGCCAAGTGAGAACCAAGCACCTTGCGAAGCTGAGACCCACCTGGGGCCAGGCTCCTCCTTCGTGGAGGAAGAAAGACACAGAGAGATGAGTAATGAGGCCGGGCAGGGAGGAACCTGGCTGGTTTCAGTCAACGCAGGTTTGGGGAAGCACTCAGCTAGTTTCAGTTCACGATGCCACTAGGTGGGGAGGGAGCTTCTCTTCACGGTTCGTTTCCATCGTGATGTCTGCTTATGACCCTTCTGCGTCCTTAGTGCCGCAGAGGTGGCCACGGGTCCTTGATTTGACTATAATGTCCTGCAGGGTGCACCTTATTTCCATCTCCCCAGAAGTTTTTTGGAAACAAGAAAGGCCGTTTCAGAGTGCAGGGGCAAGAGGGTCACAGGAGAGCCTGAGGCTCATGCCAAGCCGATGGGGTGAATCCAGACCACAGGACCCTAGAAAGAATATGTCCGACTTCCTGCTCCAAGAGTGTGGGAGGAGGCAGTGTCTGCCCAGCTGCGTTTCAGGGCAAGGGGCAGGGGGAGGATGGGGGCATGCCAGGGCTAGCATGACATCAGCTCAGCCCTGGTTAGACAGAGGTGCTGCTGCCAACAAGAACGCACCCTCATACTCATCCTTGTGTGTTGCCCATTAAAGAGTCCATGGTTTCCATAGAAACAAAATGAGTCCCATCTGCAGGCGGGGCAATCCTCTGGTCCTTGTTTATGCCTCGCCCTCCTTTCTCACTGCCTGCGCCTTCTTCCTTTGCATCTCTGCTTCCCCCTGAACCTCTTCACACGAGCATCCCTATCTCCACTCTCCTTCCTCCCTCTCCCATCCCGCTCATGCCTACTTGAAATGGGAACCCACACATTGGGCACACTCTGCAGTGTCCACTCAGGCACTCCCAACCCTGGCAGCCATGGCACAAGCTACCAATTGGTCCCAATATCCTGTCTGGCCATTCCAGCATGAGATCACTCAGAATACTGCCGTCACTTCACATCTAGGTGTGGTGCTAGGACTAAGTCTGGGCCAGTGAAAAGTCAGCAGAACTTGCTTTTCTTTTTCTTTTTTTTTTTTTTTAAGAGATGAAATCTCACAATATTGCTCAGGCCAGACTCAAACTCCTGACTCAAACAATCCTTCCACCTCATCCTACTCAGTAGCAGAGACTACAGGCATGTGCCACCATGCCCAGCATAGTGTGCAACTTTTCAGACATAACCACAAATGGAGGCAGTGCGTCTCAGTCTTTCGTTTTCACCATCCTTGTAAGCAGGAATGTAGACATGATGGTTAGAGCTCATGCAGCCATTTTGGCCTATCAAGTATTTGTCTAAACCAATGTATGTACTTCCCAGGATCTGTTCAAGTGTGGTTCCTCTGCTCAATACCACCATTACACATCTGAGAGGATCGCCTGGCATCATCACCTTCTTACAGACCATGAAAGGGTTTTTTTGTTGTTGTTTTAATGAGGTTCATTGAGTTTCGTGCCATCTTGTGGCAGAGATTATGGTGCCATGACATTTCACCTGCCTGGCTGGGCTGGGCCCATGGTGGCGGATGTTCCTGATTTCTCATGTTGCTCACAGGTACAACCCAACAGCACATTGCTTGATGCCTCCCACCTCCTGCCCCAGAGCTTCCCTGTTGCTGTGAAGAGCGTGATACCCTGGGAGGTACTGACTCCAGTAGACACACTGCCTTTCCAGACCAGGCCAGTCAGGCTGTAGACTGAGATGGGCAGGTGGGAAGCCCCCTGCCCCCCCCCCAGACTCACACTCGCTCACCAGCTGGCCCCAGGTCCTGTGTTCCCAGTGCAGATGCTTCTGCTGCTGTTTCGGGAGCTCCTTTTCCCTGTAGGAGATGCCAGCTGGTGCCACCTGGAGGCGTGGGAGTCCTGCTGCCCCAGGAAGCCAGCTTTGACTGGTGGGGGACAGGACAAGGCAGACGCATGGTTCTCCTTCTTCTCACATTTATTATTCCAAGCCCCAGTGGGCCTTTCTAGAGACACTCTGTGAAATGAAACCATCAGCTGCATCTGTTGAAAGCGGGAGCCAGCCTCGAAAGGCAGCCCTTTCTATTTTACCCCTTCCTTCTCTGCCTCACCTCTCCTTACCCCTTCCTCTTGCTTCCTGGAGTTGGATTCCTCAAGAAAGTATTGGTGCATTAGCTTTGACCTCAAGCTCTCATTTTTAGAGAACCCAAACTAAGACTGGGAGGCATGTGGAAGATGGCCAAGAAGAGACGCAGAAGGAACCGGGGCTCAGAATGGTGGAACTGCCAACCCCTCCTGGACTGCGGGCTTCTTGACCTTTTACCTGGGAGAAAAACTCATGTCTCCCTCCTATTTAAGCTGGCACTATTCAGGACTTTCTCTTACCTGTAAACTTTTCCTAATAAATGCAGCTGGACGGGCCGGGTGCGGTGGCTTACACCTGTAATCCCAGCACTTTGGGAGGCCTAGATGGGGGGATGGCCTGAGGTCAGGAGTTAGAGACCAGCCTGGTCAACATGGAGAAACCCGCGCTGAAAATACAGATATTAACTAGGCGTCATGGCGCGGACCAGTAATCTCGGCTACTCAAGTGGCTGGGGCAGGAGAATCGCTTGAACCCGGGAGGTGAAGGTTGCAGTGAGCCAAGATTGCACCACTGCACTCCAGCCTGGGTGACAGAGCAAGACTCTATCTCAAAAAAAAAAAAAAAAAAAAAGCAATGTTCACATGCAAATCACCTCTGGGTTGCAGTTCCCATCATTAAAATTCTTTATCTCCTTTCATTCCCATTTCACTTTCACTGGCATTGCCTCATTTTGATCCATGCAACATTCCCCAGGGCAGGTTGGACAGATGTCACTATTCCTTTCCACTCACCACCCCTTCCTACCCAATTCCCTACTTCAAGGTTAAGGAAAAGAAATATCTTGGAGATTATATATGATTTGCCTAAGGGCCAGTGCTCATGAGAGAAAATCCCTGGTCTCCTAGGCCATTAGACCAGACTGCACCACCATTTCACCCACACCCTTCACAGGTCACACAGTTTGGAAATCACCAAATTTTCAGTTCTCCTTCTGGGCACACCGTGGGATTGCCTTTCCTGCTGTCTTGAAGTTGGAAGTGGCCACGTGTTGTGTCTAGGCAGAAGCTCTGGAGAGCAGCGGTGACTCACCCCGCGTGTCTTCCTCTGTCCTGGGGACTGGCAGAACTAAGGATCACGCCTGGTTGGCTGCTGGCTCCTAAAATGAGGCTGATGTGGAGAAGGGCATCCGCCCAACCATAACGGACGTGTAGTGAGAAACAGACGTAAATGGGTGGGGGGTGGGGATGTTTGTTTATGTAGCCTAACCCAGCCCCTCCTGCCCTGAAGATAAATAGGTCCCGTTCCGAGATTGTAGCTCATTTTCATTTGTTTTTAAAAGGGACAAACCTAAGCCAGTTTTATTAAAATATCAAAGATCTTCTCAAATTCCGACAGCCCTGAGATCCTCAGGAAGGGTGTGCCTGTGTGAGTTGAAACATTCACAGCAGGGATTCTGAAAAGCCTTCCAGATTAAAGCCAAGGGATGTGCTTCTGTTTCAGAGTTCACAGGCCTGTACTCAAGAGTGGTTTCCAGGTTTCTGGTATCAAATGGAACTTTTCCACAGCCCTGACAGTCAGATCAGACATTCTTGCTAAGCAGAATTGGTTTTTGTTTTTGAAAGAAAGCTTTCCTCTAACGCAAGGAATTTATCGTTCCCTATGTAGAAAGGGCCGAGTGACTGAACAAAGGTGATGGAGCTACTTTACTCTCCCTCCAGCTCTAGGAAGGAACCCCTCCGCTGGATTCCACCAGCTCTAGGCATTCTGCCCCTAGATGCAGAGAGCTGGTCATCACTTCGTTGAACAAATTGCGGAGAAACAAACCCACCCCTCCTTAAAACCCCTGAGCCTCTCTGAAAGCCCCATAGTTTTTAGGGGAAAGGCAGGCTGATTCCCCTTACAGTGACTCTGGATGTATCTCAGAATGGCAAGAGAGAATATGCCTCTCTGGAAGGCAGAGTAGCCCCAACACCGGGCTCCCCCTTATTTGTGGAAACATGGCAAAATCAAGGCTGCGTTTCCTGCCCAAACCCAGGAAAGCTAAACACTTCAGAAAGGACGCGGAATCCTCGCTCCAAGCTATGAGCTTTTCGCTTAGGCAAAGGAGACTCACGGACCTTTTGAGCTTGTAATCTTTGTGAGCTCTTCATGCACTGAAGTTCTACTTAGAGCTAACATATTGCCCTTGTCCAGACCTCGCAGGAGAGTGTCCTCCTGCCCAGTCCCTTGGATACCACCTTCCCACTGTCAGGGCGCCTCCTGCCACCCTTTCTCTTTACAGTCCTTTGAAGTTACTCCAAGCCCAGCCCAGCCCCTATGCAACTTCAAGCCACTTAGCTCCCTGCTGGACATGTAATTTTACTCTATTTCAAGCCAGTAATGGAATCCCTGAAACTTAATTAATTAATCGTTCCAATGTGCTGTGTGTTTACGAGGCTTCGCTGCAAACTGCACAGGGCAGGCATCACATGACAATTTCTGTGATTGCCATCCTGCTCTTCTCACGGGGATTGTACTGAGGGTGCAATAGTCACTCAACAAACACTCTGTCTGCTTCATTTCGCATGAGGGCCAAACCCAGGCTGTTTTCTCCTTTTAATGTTTTAAAATAGATTGTGGAAGTCAAAGCACTGAAAACTGCCACCACTGGGGCACAAATAGGTCTCTATGTCTCACCTGGCCAGGTGACCAACTAGAAGTCCATCATAAAGTCCACGGCCACTTTTTCTTTGTAACTAACTGGTAAGTGCATCATGGTAGGGACTCTGAGGCTTTTTTTCTTTCTTCCTTCCTTTTTCTTTCTTTCCTTCCATCCTTCTTTCTCTTTCTTTCTTTTCTTTTCTTTTTCTTTCTTTCTCTTTCTGGTGAGTGTGTGTTTGTTTTTGTTTTTTAAGAGACAGAGTCTTACTCTGACATTCAGGCTGGAGTGCAGTGGTGTGATCACGGCAGCTCACTGCAACCTCAGACTCCTGGGCTCAAACCATCCTCCTGCCTCAGCCTCCCAAGCAGCTGGTCTCAGACACATTGCTGGGTTCTGTTCTGCAGGCTGTGAGCTGACTTGTAGCCAGGAAAGGCAAAGTGTCCGCATAAGACTAAGTCAGCGTAGGCTCCTCCAACTCGACTTGATCCTGGGTGCAGGAAATGCTGGAAGCCTGACACAATCACAGCCCGAAGGGAGCACGCCAAAAAAAATCCTCTGAGTGACATTTGGAGTCTCACTTCACAGCACCTATCCTCTGCAAAAGGCAGATGCTTCCAGGGCCGCTGATACTGTATGCAGAGGCAGCAGCACTCCCTCCACGAGGGACACTGGGACATTGTCAACTCAAGCATCCCTTGGTTTTCCGTTCTCCACTCAGACGTTCCTGATGACTAACTAGGGATCAATATAAAGCACAGCATTGTGATCTGGGGTCTTTTCCTACTACAGAAAAGTAGAGAGCCTAAGGAAAAGACATTGGTTTGCAAACAAAAAGCAAAAGTGCTCCCCACCAAGGTTATCCGGAGCTATCAGGAAAACAGGGAAGAGGCTCCTGGTGATTTGGAAGCTGGGCCAAGGTCTAGGATGCATTTGATGTCAATGGGTCCTTTGCAGGTAGAGGGACAGGTGAGGTCATAGTCTGACGCCTATTCTTAGAGGGCTCCTCCCTGGAAATGACTCGCTCTCTCTGGACTCATTTCCTCCCAGGGCTTTGTTCCAGCAAGGATTTCTTTTGAAATAGGAGAATCCCAGGTGGCACAGGATGGGATGGGGTCTCAGTGGGAGCAGTTGCTGCTACTATGAAAGAGGAGGAGGAGGAGGAGGAGGAGGAGGAGGAGGAGGAGGAGGAGGAGGAGGAGGGGAAGGAGGAGGGGAAAGAGGCAGTACTTCCAGCCTCAGGGAAAACCTCTGTGCTTGCTCCTTATCACAGTGACTGAGTAAGCGCAGGGATCCAGTAACGAAGGAAGGGGGTGGCGGGTGGCCAGGACAATAGCTCGGTTGTTGTCCGAGACACTCCCTGATCACCTTCGTCATTTCTCCTTTTGAGCCAGAAATCCACCCTCAGATGCACGCACAAAGCTATCATTAACAGAAGCCTCACGCGCACCCCAGGAAGCAAAATTGGGCACTCGGCTTCAAAGGAGCCAGCTTCTTCCTTCACAGCCGTTCATCATTAAATGGATGTCTGTCGCGTTTGCTTTTTCAACTGTCCACATTTGATGTGTCCAACTGATTATCTCTTTATCAGAGCAGCCAGGACCACAGCTGAACTGTTTGTGAGTTGGTGGTTTGTCAAATCAATGCATTAGATGCATTGCTGGTCTTTGTGTCTCTAACACACACTCATTTGTATTTATTTATCTCAGAAGTAAAAGAAAAAACACAACATACAAAAGGCAGCGTGGTGCTTTTCTACACCAATATAGGTTTTACTGACATAAACTCCACAGCTAGACCAGAGGACAAGCAAGAATATCCATCCCATAATAAGGCCTCCGGCACTGGCTTAATCAAGTAAATCCAGAAAACAAGTAAACCCAAGGCTCAAAATTACTTGAGAAGGGTGTTCACTGTTTTTGCATCTTTTCTCTTTTTTCTTTCTCTTATTTTTACAAAATTATTCTTAGAGGCAGAGTCTCAATACGTTTCCCAGGCTGGTCTCAAATTCCTGGCCTCAAGCAGTCCTCCTGCCTCAGTCTCCCAGGTAGCTGAGATTATAGACATGAGCCACTACGCGGTTTTTGCATGTTAAAGGCAGAGCTCTGGGGGAGCGGTGGAGCCCAGTCCTGCGGGCTCATCTGCTCTAAGAAGTCAATAAACCACAGGAAACTTCGAAGGGCAATGACACATGTGGGCCTTGACGTCAGGCTGACCAGCTTCAATCCAGGTCTGAATGAGGGTTGAACCTCTCTGAGCCTCAGTTTCTCACTCCGTAAAATGGGAGTTGCGATTGTACCTACTGCATACAATTATTATACAGTAAGTATTTAAAACAGTGCTCAGCAAATGTGAAAGAACTCGATGTTGAAGATAAATGTGTCGTCCACCTACTCACTGTGACAGATGAAGAAAGTAAAATTCACCGAATTTGTACAAACCTTAGTTGGTTCAGAATCAAGTCCACAACCCAGACTCTTGACTCACAGTCTAGTGGATTTGAAATTGTTTTAAGATTATTTTTAATGTGTCAACTGAAAGGCACCTTGGGGACATTACCCACTTTTTTTTTTTAATTGGAGTAGGCGTTATAACAAAAACTATGGGCCCTGGTCAGCTCAGGCCACTCACTGAAGCATCCGCAGGCCTAACTGGTTTGGAACTCTTGAAGAAAGGGGCTTTGTGGCCACACTCTACACCCAGTTCCACGGCCCCACCCTGAGCTTCCTGCAGCATTCTATCAGGGAAAATGCAAAGCATTCCACACTGAGCTCATTTAAAGACAGTGTGGCGATTCCTCAAGGACCTAGAAATAGAAATTCCATTTGACCCAGCAATCCCATTACTGAGTATATACCCAAAGGATTACAAATCGTTCTGTTATAAGGACACATGCACACATATGTTCATTGCTGTACTGTTTACAATAGCAAAGACCTGGAACCAACCCAAATGCCCATCGATGATAGACTAGACAAGGAAATAGATACACATATACACCATGGACTACTATGCAGCCATAAAAAATGATGAGTTCATGTCCTTTGTAGGGACATGGATGAATCTGGAAACCATCATTCTCAGCAAACTGACACAAGAACAGAAAACCAAACACTACATTTTCTCACTCATAAGTGGCTGTTGAACAATGAGAACACATGGACACAGGGAGGGGAACATCACATACTGGAGTCTGTTGGGGGTGGCTAGGGAAGGGAAAGTGGAGGGTGGGGAGGTTGGGGAGAGATATCATGGGGAGAAATGCCAGATATAGGTGACGGGGAGATGGAGGCAGCAAACCACCTTGCCATGTATGTACCTATGCAACAATCCTGCATGATCTGCACATGTACCCCAGAACCTAAAGTACAATAAATAAATAAATAAATAAAGCTACAAAAGTCAAGAGATTTGCCCAAGACCACATGATGGACGAGTTGCTGATTTGGGACTCAGTCCCTGGTCTCCCGGATCCAGGAACGTGCTCTTTCTTCTGAGCACACTCGCTCGGCTTTACCTGCCACCATCTCTTTGGGGAAGGAAAAGCGGGCGGTGTGAGGAAAAGATTCAGGAGCAAAAGGAACTCCCTTCTCATGAGAGAAGAAAAATGCCCGAGCCCGAGGGTCACTTGGGTTTACATAAACTATTCTGAAAGGGTGAAACAATCTACATATTAGTAGCTTGCAGATCAGACTAGCTAGCACACAGGCCAAATGTGGGCTCACCCTCTTACTAAAGGACACACATTCACTAAGTTATACAGAATTTTAAAAAGAGAAATGTGCATGCTTTTAGAAGGTAGTGAAACACACTTGTACTCATCAGCTCCAAAGGTCCTGGTCAGTGAGATGATTCGCTCACCTACGGGGAAGAAACATCTAAGAAAATTTGAAATATTAGTATATAGATATATATGAATTTGGAAGAAGTGAGAAGAAAAACGTTCTACACATCTCCTGGCTTCCATGACAAGGAAAGAAGAAAGGTGACATTCTGTTACCTGCTGGCTCGGCAGAGGGTCTTATTCTCTCTGGTCCTTCCTTCCTTTCTCCCTTCCTTCTTCCTTTTTTCGGTCCTTCCTTCTTTTCATTAATTATTTATGCATTCAACAAATACTAAACACCTTTACTATCAGTTCCTGTCCCGATGCGAGGGATACCGTAGATAGGAAGATAGAAGAGACCTTCACTCTAGTGGGGTCTCCATCTTTAAATTCTAGTCATATCTCATTGAGTAGTCACTATATGGTGATCACAGAGGAAAATAAAGTTATTTCGTAATGCCTCTATTTCCAATCCCCAATTTGACAGGGATTTTCTTCATAAATACTCACAGTTTCCCATTTGCCTCTGGAGAGACCAAGGTACAGCAAAGTAAAATAGAAATAAACTGATACGGCCGGGTGCGGTGGCTCACACCTGTAATCCCAGCACTTTGGGAGGCCGCAGCGGGTGGGTCACTTGAGGTCAGGAGTTCCAGACCAGCCTGACCAACATGGTGAAACCCCGTCTCTACTAAAAATACAAAAATTAGCCAGATGTGGTGGCATGCATCTGTAATCCCAGCTACTCAGGAGGCTGAGGAAGGAGAATCGCTTGAACCCAGGAGGCAGAGGTTGCAGTGAGCCGAGATTGCACCACTGTACTCCAGCCTGGGCCACAGAGCAAGACTCCATCTCAAATAAATACATAAATAAATACTGATATAACTCCTATTAGAGAGGAAGTCAGTGGTAAAAATTGACGATGATAATAACAACGGCTACAACCACAAACTTGGTTTTTAAAAAAAAGACCTAAGTTCAATTCACAAACAGAACTCAAGTCATTATTTAACAAAACAAATACTAAAGGGTCCTACCTACATCATCCTACCTCAAAACTATATTTTATCTCCAGCAAAATATTGTCCCGTGTAAGAGTCATAAAGTTGTGTCGGATCTCCACAGATAAAACCAGCACTCTAACTTCGGAAAAATGTTTTGAAAAGCAAAATGGACCATGTTTGTTGATTTTCCCAGGGAAGACCTTAGCTCAGCTGTAAAACCAGGCATGAAAATGGGATTCCTCCCTCTTCCATACAGTCTGGATCATGAGAAATCTTGCCTGTCAACATGGCAACAGGTCAGAGGGCAGTCTTTGCTGTTCGTAGTACAATGTTGTAGAAGAGAAGTTGTCTAGGAAATAAAAGAAATTCAAAGAGATTCATTTGGAAATTACTCTCAAGGGGCTATTATTTTCAAGGTTAGATGATCCCAGAAGAGCATTCTCTTTGCTGTTGAAGCCCCAAGTGGCCACCTGCAGTTTTCTATTTTTTCAGAGTAGGTGGAGGAGGCAACAATTGCCTGCAGCCCCTGCAAACGCAGAGACAGAGCAGGGGGGAAATGTTTCCCATTGCTGTGTGGAGTCAGTCAGCTCTGCCACCTTCCACACCATTCATTCCTTAGCTCTCACAGCCTCTGTGGAACAGAAGAATCATCTGAACTGGGAGGGACTCGGAGCCCCAGGGGCCAGCATTCCTTGGTCAGTGCCAACACTACCTTTGGATGTCTGCCTTGCATTATTAAGGACACAGAAAAGTGCTTCAGTGAAGAAACCTGTTGAATTGTTTAATTCATCACTTTCTTTTAGAATTAGGGTCCCGTCTTGTCACCCAGCCTGGAGTATAGTGGCATCGCTCTACCTCACTGCAGCCTCTAACTCCTGAGTTCGAACAATCCTCCCGCCTCAGCCTCCCGAGTAGCTAGGACTACAGGAATGCATCATCACACCCAGCTAATTCTTTTATTTTTATTTTTTGTAGAGACATCGTCTTGCTATTAATATGTTGTCCAGGTTGGTCTTGGACTCCTGGGTTTGAGCAATCTTCCCTTCCCAGCCTCCCAAAGCGCAGGGCCTAATTCACCATTTTCTAGACTCATTTGATCACAGAAATATTTTTCTTTTAAAACTGAAATACAGTCTGGGAAAATATTGATTGCATGTAAGTTTCTCACATACACATGTGCACGTGTACACACACACACACACACACACACACACTTTGTATGAGGATCTCAATAAAACATTCCTAGGTCACAAAAGTGCACCGTAAGTGTTAATAGAGTGAATGACTTGATTGATAAATTAATGAGAAAATGTCTCAGCGAATTTACCAGAAGGCCTTACACACCCCACTGGAAGACTTGGCAGTAGTGAACCAAGCACTGTCCGCCCATCCTCCCTCTCCCATGTGGAACATTCAGGAAAGGATCCTTGGAAACACAGGAACCACAGTGCTGTGGTTGCCTCTGAGCCCGGCTAGCATAAAAGGGTGCACTCCAGGTGCTCAGACACGGGGCAGGCAGAGGAAGTGTCAGACTTTGGTGCTTCTGGTGGGATCATGCCACCTTAGACTTAGGAATAGAGGGCTAAGCACACCTGTCAAGCTGTCAACTGGTTGGATTCCAGCCCCTTAAAAAAGGGTCATTTGTTGTTTATGTAGTAAAATAAGAGAAAGTATGCTTCAGATCCGCAATCCCTTATCCAAAACCCTTGAAGCAGATGTATTACAGATCTCAAAATTTTCCAGATTATTCCAAAGATAATGTGGTACTTTTACCATAAATTGTGTAATTCCACTCCTGGGGGCTTGGGGCACTGTCTCATACTCACACATTAACATTTCTGCAATGCAAAATGAATATTCACAGCAAGTGAGATAAACATAACTTACACATCGTTTCAAGCCAGTTCAGGTCAGAGGATGCTGCCACAGTGATGTCAAGTATACAAAACACTGCAGGTTTTCATAGCTCTCTGGATTTGGGGGATTGCAGGTGAGAGAGTGTGGGTTTTTAATGTACCTCTCATGGGAAGGATACTTGCTACAAAGAGAAAAGTGTGATGGCGAGTCCATACGATTAATATAAGGACTTCTTACAGAGAGAAGGAGGCACTCCCAGTGCCATGCAGTGCTCTTATTTGTAAACAAGTAAAGCACTTTCTAATGCTTTATGTAGGTTCAATGAACTTTGGGCCTTGCTTCAATGTTATCTGCTTTAATTTGGAATCCACTATAAGGGGAATCTATTTTTGCCCTTGAAGGACTCATGAGAACGTCAAGCTGTTTTAACCATAATGAGAAGTGGCTCAGGAAAGAGGGGGTTTCCAAGACGAAACGATGAAAAACAGAGGCTTAATGAGTCACTCATTGGTACATTTCTAAATTCACCAAGATGCGTACGTTTTGGATGAATTTCAGTTTAATCACATAAGTTTTAATGAGCTCAGCGACAACACGACTCGCGTCCCTCCTTGAGTGCACTCTAATGCACACATAGATTATTCTTCTTGATTTCTGCCTTTATGACCTTAGGATCTAACCTAGAAAGAAAAGTTAAATGCAGGCCGGGCACTGTGGCTCACACCTGTAATCCCTGCACTTTGGGAGGCCAAGGTGGGTGGATCACCTGAGTGAGGAGTTCAAGACCAGCCTGACCTACATGGCGAAACCCTGTCTCTACTAAAAATGGTAGCGCATGCCTGTAATCCTGGCTACTAGGGAGGCTGAGACAGGAGAATCGCTTGAACCTGGGAGATGGAGGTTGCAGTGAGCCAAGATTGCACCACTGCACTCCAGCCTGGGCGACAGAGCAATGCTCTGTCTCGAAAAAAAAGGAAAACTTAAATATAGATGTCTTATCTCCTGTAGGCAATTTTCAAGGAGACTGCATATTTCCAACAAAATTCTCACAATAAAATCAATCATTATTCGCCTTAATAAAGTATATACGTTCCACAACATGAAGTAATTAGCCACAAGGATAAGTGGCCCAACTTCAGAAAGGGTTGCTATACTGTTGGGATATAATATTGGAGGATTCTGCCTGTAAAACAGCTGAGCTTTATTCATTGGAGTTCAAGCAAGTTAAAACACCAAGATTGTATCTTCTCTGCATCAGGCCATAGGGCTATTAACAAATAGGTGTAGAGATTTCACAAAATCAAAGTGCAAAAAGACTCTAAAATAATATATGGTTAATGCTTTTTATTTTTTTTTTTTTGAAACCGAGTCTCACTCTGTCACCCAGGCTGGAGTGTAGTGACATGATCTCGGCTCACTGCAACCTCCACCTCCTGGGTTCAAGTGATTCTCCTGCCTCAGCCTCCCAAGTAGCTACAGACACACATCACCTCCCAAGGGACTACAGGCGCACATCACCATGCCCAGCTAATTTTTTGTTTTCCTTAGTAGAGACGGGGTTTCATCATATTGGCCAGACTGGTCTCTAACTCCTGACTTTGTGATCTGCCTGTCTCGGCCTCCCTAAGTGCTGGGATTACAGATATGAGCCACCGCACCCGGCTGTGGATGATGCTTTTACCTCAAGCCACACTGCATCAAACTTGTCAGACACAGCATATTCACTTCTGCTTGCAAAGGTCTGCAGACATAACAGCTCACCAATGCCTGAATCATTCATTCTTGGGTTTGAAGTCCCTCACAGTCAGTTTGTAGCAATTCAGCCCAAAGTCCCCAGATAATAGACCCATTATATTATGTCACTGGAGATCTAGTCTCACCAGGCCATCAAGGCTTAATAACCTCAAGAGAGGAATTTCCTAAACCTCATACCCAGCTGGGGATTTAGGACAATGAGTTTCCCTCCATTAATCTTTAATTCCTCAAAATGTTGAGGTTGACGACAATGGTCCTATGTGTTTCCCTCCGAATCTTCAGCAGCAAGAACCTGAGGCAGTCGCAGTTGCTACAGGAGGTAGAGGCTGCCTGTATCCAGCTCCCAGGTGGCATTTGAGCCTAGCAGCTGGAAGGTGACAGCAAGGGCAAGCCCAGGGCAGAACAAAGGAATGGGGAGAAGCCCCCTAACAGTCAGAGTTTGCTCTGCACCCACGGGGAGGGAAAACCAAAGCTGAACAACTCAGTGGTCAGATGGGAATTTGGACAGAACACAGAGCAAGTGTGTTGGGTCGGGGTGGAGGAAGAATCCCCCAAGACAAGGCAGCCTCTCAGAGCTCCATTCTGTAAGCAACTTCCATAAAGCCTCAGAACAGTGCGTGGCACACAGTTAAGTGCTTAAAAAATCAAAGTATTGTCCTGTCTCCTGGCCCCCACCCTCTCTAAGCACAGGATCGTCCACGTTGCTCTCGCTTGGGTCCCGGTAGTTCAAGCACATCTACTTCTTACGTTTGCATAGAGATCCTTAAGTCAGAACTTTGTCATGAAAGAATCAGTTAAAAAGTGATTGACAAAAGAAAAAGATTGAATTTCTGTGTATATAGCATTCTTAACATGGCGAAATCATAAAGCTGGAGAACAGATTAGTCGTTATCAGAGGTTAGAGATGGAGGAGGTAGTAAGGAGGTGGGAGATTTTTGCAAGGATTAAACAGTTCTGTATCCTGATTATGGTGATAGTTACGACTCTACCACCAGTTCAGTGTGATAAAGCTGCACAAAACTACACACACACACACACACACACACGCACACACACACACACGAGTGCATGCAAAGCTGGGGGAAATCCAAGGAAACTCTGTAGAATGTATCAATGTCAATTTCCTGATTTTAATATTGTATCTAGTTCTAGAAGACGTTACCTTGAGAAAACTAAACAAAGATGAAGGATACACAGGACCTCCTTGTACATTATTCTGCAATTTCCTGTGAATCTATACTTAGCTCATAAAAAGGCTGAATCCATGTGAATGAATTATGCATGTAATTTGCTAAACAGTTAAGGTAAGCATAGATAGATATATAGACAAACTGCATATAATATGCACTGTTTGGCTCTGATGTTAACTTTCTACACAACCCTCACTAAGCGATTGGGAAGAACCTTACGCAGAGCTGTCACTTTGAAAATCTCCAGGGTCATCATGTGTATTGCTGTCTCTGTGACGTGCACCTTCTGGAGCTGTGCCATATACAACCTGTACTATAACACGCAGCAATCCTGCCTTTAGGCAATTGCTGCTCTCCGTTATTGGTTCTTTTCATTCATCATCCTGGCTTCACAATCTATTTCTGTTCCTCAAACTGCTCCACCTCTCAAGCTGATCTAGATTGGAATAACCACAATTTTGCATCGACGTTGATATTTCTGTCACACAGAATTCTCAGTTTCTTGGTCTACAATGGCTCAGATTTCAAACATAAAACTGACTTTTATTCATGTATTCAATAACCCTTTATGGAGAACTCACTGCGGACTCTAAAGACAGATTTCTGTATTGTTGTGACTGCAATCATGATGAACCATAGTTCACATGTATACCTGTACAATACTGTAGTTTGAGGTACTTCATGCCCTTCTACCAGATGGTCTATGAAATGCTTTCTCTTTGCCTCTAGATGTGGCTTCTCTCTGTACCCCTAGTGTATATTCAGTTCTCTAATTTGTTGGCTGAAAGAGAACCTTCCAACATGAAATCCACCTGAAACAAGACTCCCCCACTGTGCAGCAGCTGATTCTGTTTCTTTACAAGTTGAACCATCCATCTTGGCCGATGCTAGACTTTGACTGTTTAACCATTTCAACCTATTGGTGTGTGGGCCATTCACAATTGTGTGGTTCACAGCAGAGCTGATCCCAAGACAAGCCCAGTCGTGACTCAGTTAAAGGGGACAGATACGGAAACAGATGAACAATGCCTGTGGTGGGGAGGTGGTAGTGGCAGGAGTAGTGCAGGGGAGAGGGCTGGACAAGTAAGGCAGGCCAGAACCGGTGACTCATGGGCTCCCCTTTGTCAGGAGGGATGGAGCAGGTAGAGCCCGCCCAGAGCCGGGGAACCCACGCCCAACACAGGTTCTCTCCTGATCTGCTACTCCCGCCCCAGTTTGCCATCAGTCACAGGAGCAAGGGATGCACAAACGCGGCTTCCTGAGCAGCAAATTGGGACAAAGCCAACAGGTGATCTCAGGGTTTGGCACTTTCCCCATGCCTGAAAGGAGATTAACCATGGTTACAATACAGGTTTAGAGGATTAATAAAAAGGGGTGGGATGGGGTGAGTTTCAAGCTCCAGGGTCCAAGGGTTTACTTTCCTTGAGACATTTCTGTCTCAGTAACGCCCCCATCCCCTACACATCTGGAATTTTCTGTCCACTTGCCAATCACCAAATCCCCTGTCTACCACCACCAGCAGCCCTACTCTCTGATCAGCTTGAGTCAGTAAAGAGGCAATGTGGCAGAGGGGCTCAAAGGTTCACCTTTCCCCAGCTCTAATTAGAGAAGAAAAAAGAAAAAGAAAGGAGCTGGCTGAAAAATAAGACTTTGCTTAGATGCCATGAACCTAGCCTTGCAGCTAAAGAAAAGACTATGTAATTTTTAAAAGGAGGAGGAGGCAGAAGAAGAGGGGAGGAGTGGTGAGGAAGGGGAGGAGAGAGAAGGAGAAGGTCCTTTCATCCTTACTTAACCGTAAGTCAAATTTGAATCCAGCTGCATCACTTAGTAGCTGTGTGACGTTGGACAAGTTTCTTTACCCTTCTGTGACTCACTTTCCTCATTTGTGAAGTGGAGATGATGGTGATGGTGATGATGGTGGTGGTGGTGATAATGATAGTGGTGGTGTTGATGATGGTGTGGTGATGATGATGGTAGTGGTGATGGTAATGTAGTGATGATAGTTGCGATGGCGTTGGTGGTGATGATGGTGGTGGTGATGATGATGGTGGTGGTGGTGGTAGTGATAATGGTGGTGGTGATGATGGTGTGGTGATGATAATGGTATGGTGATGATGATGGTGGTGATTATGGTGGTGGTGATGATGGCAGTGGTGATGATGATGGTGTGGTGATGATTGTGTGGAGATGATGATGGTGGTGGTGATGATGGCGGTGGTGGTGATGATGATGGTGTGGTGATGATGGTGTGGTGATGATGGTGTGGAGATGATGATGGTGGTGATGATGCTGGTGGTGATGATGGTGGTGGTGATGACAGTGGTGGTGATGATGGTGTGGTGATGATGGTGTGGACATGATGATGGTGGTGATGATGCTGGTGGTGATGATGGTGGTGGTGGTTGTGATGATGGCGGTGGTGATGATGGTGGTGATGATGGCGGTGGTGATGATGGTGGTGATGATGATGGTGCTGCTGCTGCTGATGATGTGGTGATGATGGTGTGGAGATGATGGTGGTGATGGTGGTGATGATGGTGATGGTGATGATAATGGTGGTGATGATGGCGGTGGTGATGATGGTGGTGATGATGATGGTGATGGTGGTTGTGATGATGGCGGTGGTGATGATGGTGGTGATGATGGCGGTGGTGATGATGGTGGTGATGATGATGGTGATGATGGTGGTGATGATGATGGTGCTGCTGCTGATGGTGCTGCTGATGATGATGGTGGTGATGATGATGGTGGTGATGATGGTGGTGGTGATGATGATGGTAGTGATGATGATGGTGTGGTGATGATAATGGTATGGTGATGATGGTGGTGGTGATGATGGCGGTGGTGATGATGGTGGTGATGATGGCGGTGGTGATGATGGTGGTGATGACGATGGTGATGATGGTGGTGATGATGATGGTGATGATGGTGGTGATGATGATGGTGCTGCTGCTGATGGTGCTGCTGCTGATGATGATGATGTGGTGATGATGGTGTGGAGATGATGTGATGATGATGATGGTAATGGTTGATGATGTGATGATGTTAATGATACTACCAATTTCATAGGATTTTGGGGAAGGCTTGAATGTGCTGATATATGTGAAAGCACAGAGAAATGCCTAGCACATAGGAATGCTCAGTGCACTGAGGCCATTCTTAAAAACTCTGGCTGGAAACCCCTTCACACGCCCCGGCTCCCACGGAGACTCCATGTTCTCCCTCTGCTTCTTCCTACCTCCCCACCTCGTGTTCTTTCAGAGTCCCTCATGACTGTGTCTTCTCCCCATCCCCTTTCTCCCAAAAGGCAGCTCAGTTTCAATATGAAAATCAGTGCTTTGGAGTCTGACCAAGGTGAATTCAGATCCTTGCTCCACCCCATCCTAGCGGGGGCAGGTGCCTGGCCATCCTCGCCTGTAACCTGTGTCCTCCATCCTGCCTCCCAGACCTAGTCACAGCCATGAGGGTGCCAGCCAGGAAAGGGAAAGAATTCCCGCCCCCAACAGGAGCTCAACAAATGGAGCCGTTCTGCTTCCACAGCCCCTGATGCCCTCAATCTGCAGTCACTCCCGGTTTCCCTCTCTTTTCTTCTACCCTCCATACCATATTGTGCTAATCACAAGAACCGCCATGTACTGGGCACTCGTGCCCTCGTAGCACTGTGCTAAGAACTTTGCTCCTGTAATCCTCACAACTCCTGGATTTAGGTTCTGCCTTCTGCTCCCAGAGCTCTGGGAGTTCAAATAACAGCGCATTGCTGTGAAGATCAAAGCAGTAAGTGCACGGTGGCAAAAGAAGAGGGAGACATGAAGGGGCAGCTAATGGGGTGGCCAGCCCTCCAGGTTTGCCCGAGGCCGAGGACCAACCAAGACAGCTGGTCACTAACAATCCAGTCGTCCACTATGTCCAAGATGCCCAAAAATACCTTTTGCGGCTGTAACAATAGCTTGGAAACCCACCTGATGATTTTGGAAGTTACTTCTCTGAGCCTCAGTTTCATCATCTAAAACACGGAAAGCAATGGCTACCTCCTCACAGGGCCATTGAAGAGACAAAAAGGGACTAAGGGAATCCAGCCTCCTTGCAGCGTTTCTCTCATGGTGAGCCCTCCTCCACAGGTGTCAACATCAAGCCCTGGAAATCACACCTGGCCTTGTCCACCTGCCAGCCACCAGCCCTGGCCACTTCCTTACTCTTTCCAAATCTCAACTACCTGAATTCAATCAGTTCAGATCGGGTGCAGTGGCTCACACCTGTAATCCAGCAATTTGGGAGGCTGTGGTGGGAAGATCCCTTGAGACCAGGAGTTTAAGATCAGCCTGTTCAACACAGTGAGACTCCATCTCTACAAAACGTTCTTTTTCAAAATTGACTCAGTGGGGAGATTAAGTAAGTTACAGAAAGTTCATGAGGAAAAAGAAAGAAAGAAGGAGAAAGAGAAGAAGGAGGAGGAGATGCAAGAGAAGAAGAGGAAGAACAACAACAACGAAGAAGAAGAAAGAACGAGGAGGAGGAGGAAGCAGAGAGAGAGAGAGAAGAAGGCGGGAGAGAGAAAGAGAGAGAGAGAGAGAGAGAGAGCTAGTTGAAAAGAACAGTTTGCCTAGACTCCACTGGCCAGGCCTCAGTTTTTAGAAAAAGGAAGAAGACAAACCTCACAGACACAGACTGGCTGGAAAACCCCAGTCCCTCAGTTCTTAACCACCAGACAGGGAAGTCTTGGCCAAACAATGGTGGGACAGATTCTTTGAGGGACAGACAAAAAAGATACCGGGACAGAGGGCCCCAGCTCCAGCCTGATGCTTGGGTCCGAAAAGTCCAATCCACCAGCACATCTGACACTCCTTGGCAGACAGACAGAAACCCTGGCAATCTGGACAGAGGCACAGCCTGTTCACAGAATCAGAAACGTGAGAGCAAAAGCCGCAGGCCTTGGTTTGGAAATGCCAAACATCCCAGGCGCCTCTGGCAAAGTCCCCGGCCCACTTCCATGTTATCGTGACCTCTGAGTCCCGGCCAAGTGCGGGGCAAACTCCACTACCTGCTCAGTGGCCCTCGGGTCCCTTGCTCCTGGCACTGGGAGCATGTTTCTTTTGGCCCCTTCCAACTAGGCTGTCCGGCAGGGACCCATCAGGCCCCACGTAGAAGACACACTCTGCCAGGGGTCTCCAAAGGCCTTTATGTGAAGGCCAGTGGCTCGGGTGTTACTATTTTTTAACATTGATTAAATGTCGATGGCATGTTAAGCCCACGGAGAAACCAGAGGTAGACAGTCAGCAGGCGGGCACTCTGGGGAGATAAACAGATGGGTGGCATTCCAGACCTCTGAGGGAAGATGCCTCTCAAAGCGAGGGAGCAGCTTTTGTCCATGCTGCCACCTTTAGGGGCATTCTTAGAAATTCCCACTCCTATGGTCAGTGATAGGACCGTCAGAGCCTAACAGCTTCGTGGCCGCGGTCGTGTACAGCCATTGCCACCACCCTCAGATGATAGGCTGTGTTCTGACGGCCCTTTGCTTCCTGCACCCCAGGTGCTCAGTCATGACAGGGCAGCTGGAGGCAGGAGCTGCCCCACTGTGTCTTCTTTGCGGTCAACTTTGCCTGGATCAGCTGACCCCTCTCCTGGGGCGAAGGAGGTGAAGGATTTACATCAACCCAGAAGGAAAAGCCACTGCTTTTGGAAGGGGCCAGGGAAGTGCAGCAGGTGGGGTCGGCAGAGCAAGAGGGGACAGGGACCCACCAGGAGGGATGAAACTGACGACTTCTGTTGCCTGCAATTGATCGCCCCACTCACCCTCAACACCTGCCCCGTCCTGTGCTCGCCTCCCCATGCTGCAGGTGTGGAGGCGCAGGACCCACAGGGAGTGGGCAGCCCCTGAGCACTCTGGCTGTGGAGTGACAGGTCTAACCAGAGATAGGCTCCAACACTGACTTAGGACAATTACTCTTTCTCTGGGCTTCAGTTTCCTCATTTGCAAAATGAAAAGCTTGGGTTTGATGGGTCTTTGAAGGTCTTTTGAGCTCTCTGATTCAGCAACGTGAGCGGAGTCTAGCCAGGCACGACACCCAAATGTGGGGCTGGTCCCGTCTCTGTTGAGGGATGGAAGTGGAAGAGCAGGATGTCTATGGGTTCTCCTCAGAGCAGTAGACAGGGCTGTGTATGGATTCTCCTGGGAGCAATGCTCTTCCCCATCTCAACACTCACACACATGGCCTTGCTGCTTGCCTGGGATCTGTGCCAAACGTTCCCCGCCCTCACAGCTTACATCCTTGCTCACCTTGCAAATGACTCATGACAGCCGGGGACAGGGTGCCCCAGAGTACGCCCACAAGCCAGCGCCCATCTGCCCCTTCCCCAGGTGCCACTGCTCGGAGCTGTAGGGTTGTCAGCTGTTCCTAAGCCGGAGGAACTCCTTGAGTTACAAAAGCGAGAGGGCATGGAAATTGAAATAGGAGAAGCAGCCAGTGGGGGCCAAAGAGCCCCTGGGGCAGCTATGGAAAGTCAACTCGGCCAGAGAGAGCACATTATTTATTGGCTGTCTTGGGGAGACATATATGGTTATAAATAGAACCTGTTCCTATCACAAGACACGCCTTCCAGCCTTTCCACGGATTGCCAAAGCACTCCCTTGCTTCACACTTAGGGACGATTGCCAGACGTGGGAAACACCTAACAACTGCGTGTCAGTGCCGGAGGAAGTGGGGTTCCGACAAAAGGTGTTCCATTTCACAGTAGGGAGGAGGGAGCCCCTTGGAAGAAAAAAGCCTTTCTTGGGGCCACCCAGCAAGCCAAGCCAGAGCTTCTCAGCAATCAAGTGTGCATGTTTGGAGCTCAAACCACCCACTCTCGACCCAGGGAAGGGATTAAGGGACTAGGGATAGTCTGACATCCAAAGAAAATTCAGCCGGGCGCAGTGGCTCATGCCTGTAATCCCAGCACTTTGGAAGGCCGAGACAGGTGGATTGCTTGAGGTCAGGAATTCAAGACCAGCCTGGCCAAGACGGTGAAACCCCATCTCTACTAAAAAACAAAAATTCGCCTGGCATGGTGGTGGGTGCCTGTAGTCCCAGCAACTTGGGAGGCCAAAGCAGGAGAATTGCTTGAACCAGGGAGGCAGAGGTTGAAAGGACCCAAAATTGTGCCCCTGCACTCTGGTCTGGGCAACAGAGTGATTCTCTGTCTCAAAAAGAAGAAGAAAGGCCGGGCGCGGTGGCTCAAGCCTGTAATCCCAGCACTTTGGGAGGCCGAGGCGGGTGGATCACAAGGTCAAGAGATCAAGACCATCCTGGTCAACATGGTGAAACCCCGTCTCTACTAAAAATACAAAAAAATTAGCTGGGCATGGTGGCGCGTGCCTGTAATCCCAGCTACTCAGGAGGCTGAGGCAGGAGAATTGCCTGAACCCAGGAGGCGGAGGTTGCGGTGAGCCGAGATCGCACCATTGCACTCCAGCCTGGGTAACAAGAGCGAAACTCCGTCTCAAAAAATAAAAAAAAAAATAAAAAAAATAAAAAAAAAAAAGAAGAAGAAAGAAGAAAGAAGAAGGAAGGAGGAGGAGGAGGAGGATAAGGAGGAGGAGGAGGAAGAATAAGAAGAAAAGGAGGAAGAGGAAAAGGAGGAGGAGGAGGAGGAGAAGGAAAGGGAAGATGAAAAAGAAAATCTACCCACAATAAAAAGAGCCCACAGTGTTCCCACCATTCTGCAAACCAGCACCTGGATGGCAAGAACATGAGGGCTGCGCTGGGGGTGGGAGAAGGAAGGCTGGCCAGTTAGGAATGATGGCCTGTGGCCACAGCTAAAAAAAAAAAAAAAAAAAAAAAAAAAAAAAAAAAAAAACCCACTCTGCTGTTGAGAGCTGAGGCATAAATGCCAGGGCAGTTGCTGGACGTTTATGCCCCAGCTCTTAAGAGTGGAGTGGGAGCGGATCTCTCCAGGTTGGATCGAGTGGCTGCTTTCCTGGAAACCAGGCTCCTGGTTGCTAGGGCCGATAAGCCAGGGAATAGGCCACCCTCGGTGTTCATGGGAAAACATTTTGATATTGAAGAAGAGCTGAGACGTGTTAACAGTTGAGTAGAAACAGAGCACCCTGGCTCAGGGGCCGCAGCTCCCTGCCCAGCGGGCACTCAGATTACCCACGTGGTGTGCTGCAGGCTGTGAGTCAGACGGTCCATGTTCCTGAGACCGAGGGATGACAATTCCAAAAGGACACACCACCGAATGTGGCTCCTCCAAGTGTGCCCAAGGACCCGGCCTCCACCCCGGATGGCTGTGGGCCCCTGCAGGCTTCGCACTGCAGCCAGCCACACCGGCACATGCAGTGACTGTGACACTGGCAGGCAGTGCCACGAGGCTGCAGATGAGGAAGGGACCCTGCAGGCGGATGGGGGACGCTCTGTGGCAGGACAGACTCTGCACTGGCAGGTGTGGCCAGAGGGGCACTGGCCTTGGAGCTTCTTTTTGTAGCTCTGTGCTAGGGCTTGGGGGACAGGGCAGCCCTCAAAGGGAAATGGTTTTGGTGGTTCAGGAAATAAAACCCTTTGGCAGAGACCCAGGCCTGGCCTGACGTCCACTGCTTTCAGCCCTACAGCAAACAGCATGGTAACAAGGTGCCTTTACGTTTTTCGGTTAATCCACTCGGCAGACGCCTGGACTGGGATTTACAAAGTTTAGACCCCACCCTGGAAGATCCAAATGTCTGCCATTTTCTGCCTCCCACAAGACAGCTGTGAATCCTCTCATATGTAACTAATGACTTCGGTTTTTCTCTGCTATTCCCTGCAGGTCTCCACGAGCTCTCAGGAAGAGGGTGAGGGCGCTGAGCTCACATGGCTGGACCAGCAGGTCCTGAGGGTGGGGCGGAAGGCCACAGTGCTGCCCTTGGCCTGTGGTGCTGGGAGCCGGGAGGCCCAGTTGTGTTTTCTGTGCCAGGCTGGGCATCACTGCCCCAACCAGGGAAGCAGAAATCAATGAGTTCCAGCTACTTCTCTGTGATGCTCCACTCATCACAGATACTCCTGAGAAATTGGATTGTGTTCCAGAGGGGAGCGGGAATAATGGAGGCAGGAGAGTGAAGAGAGAGGGAAAAGAGAAAAGGGCAAAGGTCTGAAGCCAGCAACCCCGTGGGGTAAGGCAGAAAGTGGGAGCTCAGAAGGCAAGACAGAGGGGGCTCTGCACCTGGCAGGAGATGGCCAGCAGGCTGAGAGTAGAATGGAAAACACACGACAGGGAAATCTAAGTTTAAAAGGAATTTTTTGAAAGAAAACAGAGGCGGGGTGTGGTGGCTCACGCCTGTAATCCCAGTACCTTGGGAGGCTGAGATAGGTGGATCATTTGAGCTCAGGAGTTCAAGACCAGCCTGGGCAATATGGTGAAACCCTGTCTCTACAAAAAATACAAAAATTAGCTGGGTATGATGGCACGTGCCTGTAAATCCCAGCTACCCGGGAGGCCAAGGCGGGAGGATCTACTGAGCCTAAATGGTTTAGGCCACAGTGAGCCAAGATTGAGGCACTGCACTCCAGCCTGGGTGACAGAGCCAGACCCGGTCTCAGTAAGAAATAAAAAGAAGAAGAAAGAAAGAAACAAAGGAAAGAGAGAAAGAAAGAAAGAGAGACAGAGATAAAGAAAGAAGGAAGGAAAGAAAGAAAGAGAGAGAGAGAGAAAAGAAAAGAAAGAAAGGAGGGAGAGAAGAGAAGGGAAGATGGCCATGGCCTACTTGAGGGTAGAGGCCGGAAGGAGGGTGAGGATCAAAAAACTACCTATTGAGTACTATGCTCATTATGTGGGTGACAAGACAAGCTGTACAATTTATGTGACAAATCTGCACATGTACTCCCTGAGCCTAAAATACAAATTGGGAAGAAAGGGGTTTAAAAAAAGAGGCTGGATACCGTGGCTTACGCCTGTCCCAGCACTTTGGGAGGCCAAGGTTCGTGGATCACTTGAGGTCAGGAGTTCGAGACCAGCCTGGCCAATGTGGTGAAACCCCATCTCAACATTAAAAAATACAAAAATTATATGGGCGCAGTAGCACACACCTGTAGTCCCAGCCACTCAGGTGATTTAGACACAAGAACCACTTGAATCCAGTAGGCCGAGGTCGCAGTGAGCCAAAACACTGCCAATTCGCTCCAACCTGAGTGGAGTCACAGAGTGACACTCTGTCCCAAAAATAAAAGAAAGCGAGAAAGACCGAGAAGTCGTAGGGGGAAAAAAGTGAATCTCTTAGAAACAAGGCTAAATACTACGATGGAGCTGAAATTTGAAGTTTAGAAAAGAAGGCAAACTATCTATATGTGTAATATATATAAAGAAAAAACAAGAAGCAGCGAACATTCAATTAGAGCAACAATTTTCGTTCCAGAAAGGTAGCAGGAATAAGTACTTAGCAAATGTAAAGTATTTTGACCGGCAGAATGACAATCACAAAAACATAGCAATATTTATAATATTGATCGGTGGCCTTCAAACATCTTTGTCAGGGGAAAAATATTCAAAAGATACTAGTGTATTAATACTGTTTTGTTTATAAATTTCATATACTTGCATCTATGTCATTTTTAGAAACATTAGGAAATATAAAAAAATTTTAAAGAGAATATTTTAATAATTTAAAATATTTTATTTATCGATCATATAAAAAGCTTTATACATAATATTAACATTCTATGGGATTAATGTGATTGAATAATTTTAGTTATTTTTTTTCAAATCTTGGCTTAGCGTGAGATTTGAAGGTCATATTTTGATACTTGATTTTAATGACTGTCATAAGTAAAAAACTTACCTCACAGCATAAGTAGGTACAAATGAGGATCTTGGTATATCGGTACGTATTTTTTAATCCTATCCACCATATTAAGCAAAAGGTGTATTGAAATCTGACTGGCAAGTATCAGTCTTCACTAATTTTTTTTATTACCCCCACTCCCCACCCCCGCAGTCTTCACTAATGTTGATGGACTGCTATTAAAAATAATCAGAAGTTGTTGTACTTTATACTTTAAAAAAAAAAAAATAAGAAGTCTCACACTGTCACCTGGGCTGGAGTGCAATGGCGCAATCTCGGCTCACTGCAACCTCTGCCTCCTGGGTTCAAACAATTCTCCTGCCTCAGCCTCCTGAGTAGGTGGGATTACAAGTGCACACCACCACACTCGGCTAATTTTTTGTACTTTTAATAGAGACGTGGTTTCACTATGTTGGCCAGACTGGTCTCGAACTCCTGACCTCGTGATCCACCCACCTCAGCCTCCCAAAGTGCTGAGAATATAGGTGTGAGCCACTGTGCCCAGCCATACTTTATACTTTTAACTATTGTCTTTAAAACCCACTGAAATTTTTCATTTGGCAAATTGGGGGCAGAATAGAAAATTCTTTTTTTGTATTGTTAACGAATGCAGGTATGAGGTCTATATTTAATAAATATTATTTTTAGCTCAAAGGAAGGAAGAGAGGGAAGGAAGGAGGAAAGGAAGGAGGGAGGAAGCAAAGAAGGAAGGGAAGGAAGGAGGAAGGGAGGGAGGGAGGGAGGGAGGGAAGGAAGGAGGAAGGGAGGAAGGGAGGGAGGGAGGGAGGGAAGGAAGAAGGAAGGGAGGAAGGGAGGGAGGGAGGGAGGGAGGAAGGGAAGGAAGAAGGAAGGGAAGGAAGGAGGAAGGGAGGGAGGAAGGGAAGGAAGGAGGAAGGGAGGGAGGGAGGAAGGGAGGAAGGGAAGGAAGGAGGAAGGGAAGGAAGGAGGAAGGGAGGGAGGGAGGGAGGGAGGGAGGAAGGGAAGGAAGGAGGAAGGGAGGGAGGAAAGGAAGGAGGGAGGGAGGGAGGGAGGGAGAGAAGGGCATTCCAAGAACTGGAAATAATCTCAAAGATCTGTTTTCAACATGCTCTCACTGTAACATAACTTTCTTTTGAAAATCATTTATTCTTTCATTCATTATTAAAATGTCATCTTTACTTAGAAGGGACGTATTAAGTTGTTCTTAATTTTCTTTTTGTTTGTTTGTTTGTTTTTTTTTTTTGAGACGGAGTTTCACTCTTGTTACTCAGGCTGGAGTGCAATGGCGCGATCTCGGCTCACCGCAACCTCCGCCTCCTGGGTTCAGGCAATTCTCCTGCCTCAGCCTCCTGAGTAGCTGGGATTACAGGCACGCACCACCATGCCCAGCTAATTTTTAGTATTTTTAGTAGAGACGGGGTTTCACCATGTTGACCAGGATGGTCTCCATCTCTCGACCTCGTGATCCACCCGCCTCGGCCTCCCAAAGTGCTGGGATTACAGGCTTGAGCCACCGCGCCCGGCCAAGTTGTTCTTAATTTTCAGGAACGTAGCTGAAAACTGACAGCTGCTTACCAAGAAAGGTCAGAAATTCTGGAATTGCTGTCAAATCTGCATCTTCAGATCTGACAAATCTCCTGAGAGCTTTGCCTTGAATAAACTTCTACTTGAAATATATGTTTCCTATCTACTTCCCATTTCATAAAACGTGTAAGGATTCTACTTAGATGTCAGTTATATACTATGCTACATATGAATATGTGTGTATATATATACATATGCATATTTATATACACACACACTTATGTACCCACACCCATGACCTCATAGCACATGAGCTACATGGTGTAACAAGTCATTGGCAGTCAACATGAGTCAATCTCTCAAACCGTCAAATGCTCTCTCCCCTCACAGGGCCATATGTAGGAATGATCATCTGACAGAGAGACCAAGTGAAACAGCCAGTTTTAATCTACATATTTTAAATTAATCGGCCAGCACAGTGGCTCATGCCTGCAATCCCATCCAGCACTTTGGGAGGCCAAGGCAGTTGGCTCACTTGAGCCCAGGAGTTCAAATCCAACCTGAGCAACATGGTGAGACACTGCCTCAACAAAAAATACAAAAGTTACCTGGGCATGGTGGTGCACACCTGTAGTCCCAGCTACTCAGGAGGTTGCGGCTGCAATGAGCCAGGAACACATCCCTGCACTCCAGCCTGGGCAACAGAGCAAGACACTGTCTCAAAAACAAACAAACAAATAAATAAGAAAAAGAAAGAAAAATAATTTAATTAAATCAATCAAGTTCAATTAGTTTTATAACTTTAGTTTAGAATAAATCGAAATAAAATTCCAGCTCTCCTGGAAACCCCCTGCAGAGGGGCCAGGATCCACTAAGGCACAGGAATGTCTGCTCTGGGAACCTGGGTTCAAGCCCACCTGGATCATTTATTGCTATGCGGCCCTGAGTAAGTCCTTTAAGCATTCTGTGCCTTGGTTTGCCCAGCTACAAAGGGAGATAATAAACATTATCATAAAAAATCTATTCAGGAGGTGGGTGTGACAATTAAATGAACAAACCCATGCAAAGCTCTTAGATTTTTTTAGCACACAATGGAGATTTAAAAACAAACATTAGCGTTATGTTATCACATGAAATAATTATGTCTTTCTATAAACTGGAAGTACCTGGAGGCTAAGAAACCAGTTAGGGGACAGTTTCTGTTATCCAAACAAAAGAGGATTGTGGCCCAAACCAAGGAAGTGGCAGTGGGGTTAGACAGAAGGATCTGAGAAGCGTTTGAGACATGGAGACAGTGGACTTTGAAACTGTTGTAACAGCAAGAGAAGTCAGGTGTGACTTTGAAGTTTCTAGTGCATGTGATCAAGGAGTATTTGCTGAGAAAAGGAGATAAGGAAAGGCCTCAATTTGGTGGAAAGGAATAGCTTATTGAGTGCTTACTATGTGCCAGGAAGTATTCTACGCGTTTTTCATGCATAAAGTCATTTCATCCTCATAACAATCCTGTGAGATAGATGCTATCTCCGTTTTATAGATGACAAGACTGAGCCACAGAAGGTCTGTAGCTTTTCCAAGGCTACGCAGCTGGACTTCAAACCCAGGGTATCCGACTGCCCCACACGTAGCCTTTCTTACAGATAATGAGTTCAGTTTAGTTTGAAGGACATGAAAGAGGACACGTGGAGGAGCCAGTTGAATGTAACAGTCTGAACCTCCCAGGAGACGTGGGAGATGGCAACCAAGCTTGAGATGCCAGATGCACCGGCAAAGAGGTGGGAGGGCAGCCACGGACATGCATGTGGGAAGGAAGAGAGGGCGTGCGTGTGAGAAGAGGCCTGGGAGACACCCCTGGGGACTTGGATGCCGCCAGCCTGCCCGCCAGGCTGTAAGTGTTAGCTGCTTTTCATTGCGGACGTTGGTCTATCACAACGGCTTTAGGTGGGGGGTCTTGGACTGCTCCGCGTCTGAATCCCCTTGCCATATTGGAGAATCTGCCTTGGTCTTGGTGGGACTCACACCTTCCGTTATAGTAGTCGGAGAGCCAGATATTAGCTGTTCCTCAGCCCTGGAGGCCAACCCTGAACAAACGTGTGTCTGGCCAATCTAACAGGACACTGAGTCCATAGCAAGTGACACAGCAGCAAAGGACGGTGCCACGTGTGTTCCACCCACGGCAATGCCTGCAGCATCCTGGGGTGCCAGGGGTGGCCAAGGGCTCGTTTTCTGGCAGCAGAGTCCCCCCAACCTAGGGCACCACCTTGGCTTCAATTTCCCTTGGCTTCCCCTCATTTTCTCCCCCTTATTTTCTAGTCTTTCCATCTGTTCTGTAACTTCTTGGCAGAGTCCCCCAGATCTCTTTTTCTAGAGTAGTTTCTCTTGTCTAACTTGCTCTCTCACTGGTTCAGGACCAACGCACCATTCCTTAGACAATTCTATTTTCCTTGCGCTCCTTTCTCTCCTTTGTAATACATTACAGAAGTGGTTCTATATTTTCACCTAAAAACATCCCTAAGAAGCAATCACCTCTGAGATTTAATTGTAGGACAAAATATATCCATAAAGAATGATTAGCCTCGGAGAGAGATCCAAGATGGCTGATCACTAGCAGCTCGGGATTGTAGCTCCCACTGAAAACGCAAAGAACCAGAGGACGCCACACCTTCACATGAATTCTTGTTGCTCACGCACCAGGAGACTCTTGCTCTTCTTACAGAGATTTAGTGGAGTTTCTTGAAAAAATATTTGTTAATTCATTTAATGCTCTTAAGACAACATCCAGAGGTTTTTTTTTTTTTTTTTTTTTTTTTTTTGAGACAGAGTTTCGCTCTTGTTACCCAGGCTGGAATGCAATGGCGCGATCTTGGCTCACCGCAACCTCCGCCTCCTGGGTTCAGGCAAATCTCCTGCCTCAGCCTCCTGAGTAGCTGGGATTACAGGCACGCGCCACCATGCCCGGCTAATTTTTTGTATTTTTAGTAGAGACGGGGTTGCACCATATTGACCAGGATGGTCTCGATCTCTCGACCTTGTGATCCACCTGCCTCGGCCTCCCAAAGTGCTGGGATTACAGGCTTGAGCCACCGTGCCCGGCCCCCTCCTATCTCTTTCTCTCTCTCCCCCTCCTCCCATCTCTTTCTCTCTCTCCCCCCTCTCCCTGCCCTCCACCATCCCTGCTAATTTCCAGGTTTCAGGAAGGGACTCTGATTGGTCCGGCTGGACTCAGCTCGCTCTCTCTCTCTCTCTCTCTCTCTCTCTCTCTCTCTCTCTGGCCCAATCAGACGGACAGGCTCGAGTTACGCAAGCTTGGCTGTCAGGAGCCCGGCCTCATCACTTGACAGCCTGCTGAGAAGGAGGGCAAAGCTAACGACGGCATCTTGTTTGGATCTCCTTAAAAGCAGACCCTGAAGCAAGAACTCAAGTGCAAGTGGGGCATTTGGGAGGTGCCAGCAATACCAGCTGGGGAATGGGGAGGTGATGCAGGAAGAGAATGAAAAGCAATAAAGACTTCTTATTAAAGTAGCTGCCCCTGTGCGTGACTCTGGGAGGGAACTCTGGGAAAGGGTCCAAGCCTCAAAGCGATTCCACCTGAGGGTCAATGGAGCCAGAGTGTATGTCAGCTCCCGAGAGTCCTTGGTGGAGGATGGCTCCTAAGTGGTGATCACCCTATGGCACGTCTCACCTGTGTTACATGAGCACAGAGTGGCTTTCCCCAGGTCCAGAGAAAGCCCTCCTGCACAGCGATGCACACACTGGCAGCAGGAAGTCACCGGAGCACAATGTAATGGTTGAGGTCCCAATTATGCAGGCTGGGCCCAGACCACTTCTGCTGAGACTGTTACAGAGCTGGGCAGAGGCCTCTTGGGGAACCAATTTCACCTACCCCAATAACCACCACTTGCTCTTTATGAATACATTTGCCTTGATAATTCAGAATGACGAAAAGCACCCTCTGGGAAGCCACCAAAGGATAATTCAGGCTACATCAAGTGGGGATTGAGGGGTGCAACCAAAATTGGAGAAGAATTGAAGAGCCCTTCAACCAACTACATGAAGTTATTAACCAACAGGGGGGATGTGTTTCTCTAGGCTAACTTTATTAAAGTGCGGTAATTCCATAGGGCAAAACATGAACACTGCGCCCTACCTTGTTACTAGATACACACATGTGTGTATGTTTGTATATATGTACATGTGTATATTTTATAATGAATGTAGCTTTTTTTTTTTTTTTTTTTTTTTTGAGACTGAGTTTCACTATTGCTGCCCAGGCTGGAGTGCAATGGCACAATCTCAGCTCACTCCAGCCTCTGCTTCCCTGGTTCAAGGGATTCTCCTGCCTCAACCTTCCGAGTAGCTGGGATTACAGGCATGTGCCACCATGCCCGGCTAATTTTTTGTAGTTTTAGTAGAGACAGGGTTTCATCATGTTGGTCAGGCTGGCCTCGAACTCCTGACCGCAGGTGATCTGCCCGCCTCAGCCTCCCAAAGTGCTGGGATTACAGGCATGAGCCACCACGCCCGGCCACAAATGCAGCTTTTTAAATAAGTTGACTGCCTTATGCTGTAGGGTTTTTCAAATTGGTTCCAAAATTCTGGTTCTCCACAAAAGTATATTTTCCATGGAGAATATAAATAATTCCACAAAAATGAGCATTTTCTCACACCTTATGATGATTTAACCCACCTGAGCATCTTTCACTGCGTCACCTTCATTAACTTCTCCTCCCCTCCCCCACCATTTTACATTTGAGGGGGAAAAGGAGAAATCCAGTAGTCCCAGGAAGCCTCAATGCCCAAAGATCTTATTATTTTCCGGAAATAGGTACACCAGGACTCTACCTTTCCTTGAGTGGTAAGAAAACCAGCAGTATCGACCTTCTTAAGATAATGACGGCAGGAAAGTCAACTCCACTTTTTAAACAATTTCTACTTGTGTAGGCAATGTATCAACTGTCACCAATAATGGTAACAATAACTATCCTTTATGGGGTATATTCAGTACTCTACATTTGCGATCTAATATAAAATGTACTGCACTCAGAGAGGCTAAGTACCTTGCATGGGGTAACACAGATGGTACCCGACAAATGGAGCTCGGATTGTGTAATGGGAACTGGAGACAGAGCAAGGTGACCTTCTCCTGGAAAATGGGCCGAAAACATACGAGGGATAATTCTGTTTTGCAGGATGTGGCAGCTTAGAACCATCGAACCACTGGGCGTGGTGGCGCATGCCTGTAGTCCCAGCTACTCGGGAGGCTGAGGCAGGAGGATCGATTGAGCCTAGGGGTTCTGGGCTGCAGACTATGCCAACCGGGTGTCTGAACTAAGTTTGGCATCAATATGGTGACCTCCTGGGACCACCTGGTTGCCTAAGGAGGGGTGAACTGGCCTAAGTCGGAAACAGAGCAGGTCAAAACTCCCATGCTGATCAGTAGTGGGACGGCGCCTGTGAATAGGCACTACACTCCAGCCTGGACAACAGTGAGACACCGTTTCTAAAAAAATAAATAAATAAAAAATAAAAACCAAGAACCATTGAACCAAGCATATGCACAGCAACACAGAGAGGGCTTTAGGAACACTTTCACTGAGCAAAAACGTGAGAATTAGAACAATCTCTATAGTGCAAAGTCTATGTACATTTTAAACACACACATATTGAAGACACTTTGTGTTTTATATACATACATATACATAAATACACGTTATATATATGTATTATATCTACACATACCCATATTATAGACATACATATGTTTCATTCAAAGACATAAATCAAGCACATTTTTTTTTTTTTTTTTTTGAGACAGAGTGTCGCTCTTGTTACCCAGGCTGGAGTGCAATGGCGCGATCTTGGCTCACCGCAACCTCCGCCTCCTGGGTTCAGGCAATTCTCCTGCCTCAGCCTCCTGAGTAGCTGGGATTACAGGCACGCGCCACCATGCCCAGCTAATTTTTTGTATTTTTAGTAGAGATGGGGTTTCACCATGTTGACCAGGATGGTCTCGATCTCTTGACCTCGTGATCCACCAGCGTCGGCCTCCCAAAGTGCTGGGATTACAGGCTTGAGCCACCGCGCCCAGCATAAATCAAGCACATTTAAAGTGGTTGCCTATGGGGAGGAGGGAACTGAAACTTAAGGAAAAAATATAGCATAAAACAAGACAAGGCTTTGCCCAGACCCTGAAGAGCAGGGCGCCATGAGCTGATGAGGAGACTTCACTCAATTCTCTGCCATCTATCTGAGTTTTTTAAATAAATGTTTTTAAAGCCAAAATGTATTCATTCCTACAGTGGCATTCTGAAAGGGCTATTTTTCCTTGGACCTAGATTGCCCAAACCTTCCTGAGTTTCTGTTCCTCCCACAGTCCGCTTTTCCCCAATTCCACCAAATTCTGGGAGCTCTCTCCTGTCTTTCCGATAAATACCTTTTTCCACATAAGTGAGCAGAATCAGCTTCTGTTGCTTGCCACCAAAGAACCCAATAAGGCCTCAATGAATGGGGCCTTAGGGAACCAGCAAGAGTCTTCTTAGGGAAAAGACTTCCAGGTAGAGAGCTCAAGTGGCCATTTATTTCCACATCCAGTGTCTAAGCTGCTCTGTCTCCAGGGTTTGTGGCTGCTGTCTGAGAAGGGCAAGGTCATGCTTCAGAGCAGAGTCCTCAGCACCTAGCACAGGGCTGGGCCTGCAGCATGAGGTCAATAAATGCCTTTTGAATGAATAACTTCATGAATGAAAGAACAAGTAAGTGAGTTTACGATAGTTGCTGTTGTCAAGTTGCTTTTTAACAGAATCCTACCTCCACCCGACCAGATGTATTTATCTTAATAACCATGGTATAACAGGTAAAGGAAAGCAGGTATTCAGTGAATTATCTTACTTGGACCAAATCACTGTGGGTTAGCCCCAGAGCCAGCTTCATAGGTGGATGTCCCGTGCAAATGTGCTGTGCCTTTGCCATTTTGAAACTCTTAATAATTTTTTTTTTTTTTTTTTTTTTTTTTGAGACGGAGTTTCGCTCTTGTTACCCAGGCTGGAGTGCAATGGCGCAATCTCGGCTCACCGCAACCTCCGCCTCCTGGGCTCAGGCAATTCTCCTGCCTCAGCCTCCTAAGTAGCTGGGATTACAGGCACGCTCAGCTAGTTTTTTGTATTTTTAGTAGAGACGGGGTTTCACCATGTTGACCAGGATGGTCTCGATCTCTCGACCTCGTGATCCACCCGCCTCGGCCTCCCAAAGTGCTGGGATTACAGGCTTGAGCCACCGCGCCCGGCCCCCTTAATAATTTTTTTAACAAAGGGTCCCACATTTTTATTTTGCACTGGAACCTGCAAATTATGTAGCTGGTCCTGGTGAGCACCAGACTAAATCGAGCAGCATACACCTACAGGAAACCCAAAGAAACTAAAATACCACTGCCGAACTACAGTACTGGCTGGAATTCACAATGATAACTTTTTGCGGCAAAGGAATTTCTGTTCCAAAAACTGCCCTTAGGATCATGGTCTTTCCTTCTTACTTCTGCAGAGCAGGGAAAGGCAATTCCACAAAATTCTCTTCTAAAAACAGATAACCAACCATGTAGAAACCAAATATATGAAAATCTGGGGCACAGACAGAATATATGAAGATAATTATAAGTGGTCTTGCTATCCAATATAGCTTGGAACAGCTCTTGGGTTTCTACAGACATTTATTCCATTCTCTGAAAGAGGGGTAATGTTTTAGAAAGAACATGAATTTGGAACTTAAACAGAGCTCATCTTAAATATTCTTTTTTCATTTAGTTGTATAAACTTGGGAGAGCTATTTAATTTCTTGGAACCTTAAATTTTCATATTTAAAGTAAGAATAATCATAAGATTGTTAGAAATAAATTGAGATTAGAAGAAAAGGGAAGGAAGGAGAGAAGGAAGGAAGGAAGGAGAGGAGGGGGAGGTAGAGAGGGGAGAAAGGGAGGGAAGGGAAGAAAAAGGAGAGGCTGGGGTAGGAGGGAGGGGGAGGAGAGGGGAGAAGGGAAGGGAAGGGAAAAGGGAAAAGGGAAAAGACAGATGTAAGCAGCTGCCGTGGTCTCTGAAATGTCCTCAGTGCTCAGTAAATGGGAACCTTTTTACTCTCATTCCGAAAAATAGCTCTTTGGGGTGCTCTAGCTTTAGCACCATTTTTCTCTAACCCCCACAGGCCTTAAATCCATTCCCACACAACCTCTAACACTACGAGCGCACAGGACATTCTGAGATTAAAGCTCCCTCTCTTGGTCCATATTCGAGTCCCACACAGCATTTAGCAGTTCTCCGACTTCTTTCCCTACTCCTCATGCTTCCTGAATTTCTTCTCAGTGTTTCCAATCTATACACATCTCATATCTCTCCACCTCGGTCATCCCATTCCTACCAGCCTGCAGCCCTCCACACGCCCCTTCCTAATAGTTCTCCAGGGCTCCTGCGTGGCAAGAAGAGTCGTTCTCATTGCCTGGGGACAAATCCCGGCATAGAAAAGCCCAGGTCCACTTTGATAAATGCAACTTCGGTCTGGTAGCCACTCTCCGGTTGCTTGAGTAGGTAGGAGGCCACAAATGCTGTTCTCAACAGAATCCACACGAATTGGTTTTGAATTCCTAGTTGGTGCTGACCTGGATCTTACCACCTTGTTATAACCTTTGCTATAGACAGGAGTCACGCCATTCACCACCTCCCGAGGAGCTCAGAGGACAATCAGCAAATTGTTATCAGTGAATGGTGCTTTTGTTATTATTTACTAGTGATGCCAGGAAAAACCAGTTATTCTATCACAGACTGCCTCTTACAAGCAATTAAAAAAAGGAGAGAGTCCAGGGAAAGACAGATAAGGAAGAATTTCTAAACCAGAAAAAAATAAAATAAAACGATTAAATTTGTACCCAGTCTGAGATTTCATTTATCCTCCAGGAAAACAAAATTCAACCCATTCCAAAAGATATGAGAATCCACGAAATGATGTGGTCAATGAGAAAGAGACAGCCATGATCTTTCAGTTAATAAAATTTCAAAGCCTGCTTTTGGGAAGTATGACTCTGACTCTGGAATAGCAGCTTGGAATCTCCAGATCTTGGTAACAGGTAAACCCAGGAAACCTGCATCCGAATGGGGATATGGCTTAATCTGGAAATAGACGCTGTTATTATGAGAAAGGGGTACAGTTTATCTTTATAAAGATAGTTCACATACCACTCAGCTTCTTTTATTTCCCCAGCTACATTCCAGCAGCCATTTGCCATGTTTGCTAAGTACGCCTTTGGCCAGAAAACTTACGCTGGGTCTAAAAGGAATCAAATGACATAATCAGTTTGTTTGTTTGTTTGTTTGACATTCTCATCTCTCTTTTCTGTCCCTGGTGGTTTTACTTTGTGGGCACCAGTGAGTGTGGGAGAAGCCTGAACGTGTGTACCAAGGCAGTCAGGTGGTATCTTGTACCACGGAGGTGCAGTATTGAGGTTGGAAAATGGAGTACGGGGCTCGGGAAAGGGACATGTGCCAGTGATTCACAATATTCGCTTTGCACTTTACAACTGACAACATGCGCAAGTGATTTCAGTCTAATGGACTCTTTATTAGACGGTTTTCATCCTTTTTTGACCTTTAGACATAATGATACAGTGTGTCACACACAGAGACACTCAAACTTAGGGCATCAAAAATAAAGTCTCACACGATGACACGTACCCTTACTGTATGTGAAACACTGTGTTACTTTCTATTTTGTTCCATCTGATTTGTTAAAAATGATGGCCACACCCCTCTAAAATTGCTTTCGCAACCCACTAATAGGATGCAACTCTCAACTTTCCTTTTTTTTCTTTTTCTTTTTTTCGAGTTGAAGTCTTGCTCCATTGCCCAGGTTGGAGTGCAGTGGCACCATCTCAGCTCACTGCAACCTTGCCTCCCTAGTTCAAGTGACTCTCCTGCCTCAGGCTCCCTAGTAGCTGGGATTAAAGGCACTCGCAACCATGCCTAGCTAATTTTTGTATTTTTAGTAGAGATGGGGTGGGGGGTGGTTCACCATGTTGGACAGGCTGGTCTTGAACCCCTGACCTCAGGCAATTTGCCTGTCTTGGCCTCCCAAAGTGCTGGACTTAAAAGTGTGAGCCACCACACCCAGCTACAACCCTCAGCTTTCAATTACTCTTTTAGTCAGTGGGCTGAACATTGTGGGCTCTTACCCTTGTCTCTACCTGCTTTTTCTAAGCTCTTTCTTGAATTCTCAAGGCTGGAAGCAACCACCTTACCAGCAGGGATCCCCTGTCATTTCTGCCAGTTCAGTGCCCTGGTGTGAGATCTGGAAGGCAGAAGCCAAATGAAGTCCTCCTTCCTCCAGCAGGAGTAGTACCCAATGACAGACCACCGCAGGTAAACATGAGCTTTTGCTGGGGCCAGCAGACTGGACCTTGCCCTGCCAGCCACTTGCCCCAGGAAGCTGTTTCTTGACCTCTGGGTGGAAGGAGCAACTTCCGGACGCTCCCAGCTTCGCAGCTACACAGCTACACAGACAGACCGGAAAGCAGTGCTACTGCTCTCGCCTGCTGTTCTCCCAATCTCTCCTGTGGTTTTTAAGTACCTAATTCCCAGTATTAAGTGCCCATTTGCTTTAAATATTGGTTCCTGTTTTTCTGACTGAGTCCCGGTTGAAACAGATAGATGCTAGAAGTCTCTATTTTATTGTTGCAGAAACCAAGACTCAAAGTGGTCAAAAGTAGCGGCAGATCTGCAACTCAAGCCAAGCTTCCTGATTACAAATTTACATTTTTAAAATTATATCACAGCTGTATGTACATTAAATAGTTGTTGGGTTTTTTGTTTATACAAAGTTACATCTGAATTATGATAAAATTCCTCAAAGTATTCTCAATTCTTTTTTCCTCCTCTTTGTCAAATTAAATCTTATTCTTTTGTGCCTCCGTGAACCTACTGGCTGGAGTGCAGTGGTGTGATCTTGGCTCACTGCACCCTCCACCTCCTGGGTTCTTGCAATTCTCCTACCTCAGCTTCCTGAGTAGCTGGAATTACAGGCATGCGCCACCACACCCAGCTAATTTTGATATTTTTAGTGGAGATGGGGTTTCACCCTATTGGCCAGGCAGACCTTGAACTCCTCACTTCAAGGGATCAACCTGCCTCGGCCTCCCAAATTGCTGGGATTATAGGCATGAGCCACCGCACCCAACACGAATTCTTTAAGCAAGAAGAAGACATTCTTTGCAAGAAAGTTTGGGAAAAGGAGAATTTTTTCAAGGGATTCAAATGTAAGAGTCTGCTTCCTAAAATGAAAACAGGACCCAGTCAATGAGGAAATGGAAGTCCACATAACTCTGCCAACAAAGAGGGAGAATGATCCTTATTAGAGTCCAACAATTTATACTAACTGTGTTTCTTCATTTTCCCTTCACTTGATTTCCTCCGCTGTTTTTTTTTTTCTAATGATAGTTTTACAAGGCAGTCTCAAGTCCTTTGTACAGTGAGAGAGGGTTTAACAAAGTGTTTCCATAGACACCCACCCTGCACATATGCTGAGGTCTAGAAAATATTCCCTGCCACCTGAGGTTGAGATCTGACCTGACAGCTAACTCTATGGTCAATGCCGGGCCAGCAGCATGAGCCTCACCCAGGATTTTGTCAGAAATGCACACTCTCGGGTCCCACCCCAGACCTGTGTTGGAAACTCTGGGAAATCTAGCGCATGCCCAAGTCAGAGAACCATGGCTGTAGACATCTGACTCGAACCAGAAACACTTCCCCACCTACTTCCCCATTCACAGCCTCTGTACCCACCATCCTAAGGCTGAATAAAAAGCAGGGGAAACATCAGAATTCAACAGAACTGTATTCAACTCCACCTTCGAGCATTCAGGGTGACCTTGTGCAAGACTGAGGCTGGGCCTCTCAACCTGTAAAACAAACCATCATGCTACTTAGAGGGGCTGCTGTCGGAACTAGTCGTAGTTCTCAATCAACGGCAGCAGCGATCCATTCTGTGTTGTAACACCCTTGCTTCTCTGCAGTAATATGAAGGCACACATTGGTTATCAACTACACAGCTTGCATCTTTCCCTCTGTGGGAATTGGAATCCATTTCAGCTGACAGATGAGTCAAGAAAAAAATGGGAATAAACATGAAGATACAGAAGGAGCCCAGTGAAGAAAGCAGGCAAAAGAGAAAAAGAAGGAATGAGAAGAAAGAAAAAAAAATAGGTGAGAAAAAAAGAACAGGAAGAGTTTAGGAAGAGTGAAGAAGGAAAAAAGTGATCAGGAAGCAGGTGGGGAGAAAGAGAAAAGAAAAAGTGGGGAAAGAGAAAAAAAGATGAGAAGAGAGAAAGCATCGGTGGAAGAGAGAGAAATGAATGAGTCCAAGTTCCGCTGGGCACCGAGCTTTCTGTACCTCACAGCATGAGACTCTACCTAATTGCCCTGTTCCCGCTACCTAATTGCCCTGTTCTCTCCAAGCTGCTTCTCAGACTAGAAAGTGGTCTTGTGTCTGGAAAGAGCCATAAGCATCTTATGTGCATATGTTCCACCTAATCCCTGGCAGTGCAGCCTGGGTGCCTGCAGATGGGGTCTTGGGTTTGGGCCAGCTGCCAGGTAGCATGGGCAGCTCAGACAACTCTAGTCCCGATACCCACAAGCCAGAAGTGCAAGTGGCAACCCTTACCTCCCCAGACCCTGGCCAGGAGCAGGAAGGGCTTCCTCCTTTCCCAGTTTAAGGGCCGGAAACGAAAGAAAGTCCTGATTCTATTTCCAGTCTCCTCACATTGCTTCCTCCCTAAGCTTTTCCTCCCAAAGCCATCTTGGTCTGGATGGGCAAACATCCAGTTCTTTCAAATGAAAAGGTGAGAGTGAGAGGAAGAGAGGCGGAGAGAAGAGAGGGACAGGGAGGAAAGGAGGGAAGAATGGAAAAGAGGAAGAAGGGAGAAGAGGAGAGGAGGGGAGGTGAAGGGAGGAGAAGGGAACCAGAAGGGGAAACTATCCTTGTTCACTCTCTCACTTAAAACTCCACCTGGAAGGCCGGGCGCGGTGGCTCAAGCCTGTAATCCCAGCACTTTGGGAGGCCGAGGCGGGTGGATCACGAGGTCAAGAGATCGAGACCATCCTGGTCAACATGGTGAAACCCCCGTCTCTACTAAAGGTGCAAAAAATTAGCTGGGCATGGTGGCGCGTGCCTGTAATCCCAGCTACTCAGGAGGCTGAGGCAGGAGAATTGCCTGAACCCAGGAGGCGGAGGTTGCGGTGAGCCGAGATCGCACCATTGCACTCCAGCCTGGGTAACAAGAGCGAAACTCCGTCTTAAAAAAAAAAACAAAAAAACAAAAAAAAAACTCCACCTGGAAACACAGCATGTGCCCGGAAGAGCATCACCCCACACACACATTTTTTTTCACAAGTTTCATTTTTCCTTTCTTTTATTTTCTTTATTTCTTTTTTTAAAAGCAGAAATGAATTCAATCCAAGAGCCTCATGAGAGGAGATCACTCAGCCTGCTAGAAGGAGCATCCAGTCTGGAAATCACAGGAATCAGGAGAAACCGCAACTTTGCTCAACTCTCTCAGTGTAACATAAAACATGTTAGCACTTGGGAAAAGGCAGGTGAGTGAGAAAGAAAAGCCCCTGCCATGAACTCATTCCTTCCTGGTTGTCTGTCCAGGTCTGCCTGCCACCCACCCGCCAATCTAGAGACCTGTCTCTCCACACCATCCTCTCCAGATCCTGGCCCACACTCTGCAAGACGAGTGTGATCGACCTGCCACCCACTTGAACTTAGAGAGAAAATGTGTTAAGGAAACAGGAAACGGAAGGGAAATAACGTGAATATCAAATGTATGGTATTTACCAAGTAGGTCAGCAGGGCAAGCCTTCAGTGACAGGTGAGGAAGCAGCATTCGGCCGCACAGCTGCGCTTGGGAGTTGAGAGTTAGGCTTCATTCGCTCACATTTCATTGTGGCAGTGATAAAGGCTGCCAAGAAGCACCTTGAGCTTTAAAAACTGTCCAAGCATGATGGGATGGAATAGGATGGGGTGGCAGGGAATCTTAAGACGGGTCGTCGGACGCTGCACAGAGCAAGCAGCCTTGCACTCGAGAACACCTTATGTGTAATTCACCAGGGTTAAGCAGAGCCCCTCTCAGAATTTCACCTCCACCCCTCCTTCAAGGTCAAAGTTTTAGGGCAGCACTTCCAATGAGAATGGAAATGGACACACCTTTTGCTTTTACCCAGACACAGAATTCAACCATTAGTGCAATGTGTGGGAGAAACAGACTTTCCGGGCTTCCTGTTTAAATCTCTCCAAGGAAGGGTATTTGCAACACACAAGGCTGGGATGAGTCCTTCAAAATACTCAAAAATTTTTCAGCTCCATTTTAAAGGCAAACAAGCCTAATACATTCAAAAACTGCCTTTGGGAAGGGCTGAAGAGTAGTCAGGAGATTCTACCCTGACTTCATCTGGCCATTTATGTAACGAATAATTACTCTGGTATCTGTACCCAGGGCCAGCTCTGCCATACACCCCTCCCTCCACCTCTCGATCCAGTTAATCCTCACCATGGTGCCCTTCAGAGCACACCCAGGCTGGCTTCTGACACCTATACCACCTTTGGGGAGGAGTAATTTTTTTAAAAAGAAAAAAAAATCCCACTCTTTTTTTCTTCTTCCTTAGGACAAAAAGTCCAGAATTATTAGATAATGATAACCAAAAACTGTACAATGTAAATTACCAACAGTTTCCCCCTGGAAGACTGGAAATAAAATTACCTTAAGCCAGTGGAATTCTGTAGCATACAAAGGCAAGCTCTAAAATAGCAAACATGGACTGGAGCTTTGCACATTTCTAGGTAACTGTCTGTACCCAAATATGGAGCAGCCCATTTATTACTAGAAAATATCCACATCCAGATGGAAGCTTGAGTGAGCCTTGTCAGGAAATTCTCTGTTTCTTGGAAGCAAAGAGATCATTATGGAAGATTGGAGGACTTTTTCTTTAATTTACTTCAGAGACAGGATCGTGCTATGTTGCCCAGGCTGCTCAAGCAACCTTCCTACTTCGACCTCCAAAAGTGCTGGGATTACATGCATGAGCCATCATGCTCAGCCAAGGCTGCAGGTCTAAAGAGAGGTCCCCAGAAATTATTTTTGAGGTCACTCATGTTCCAGGAACTCCATCTTTGTGTGCAGCCTCCAGAAGCCACAGAATGACCTGTTTGCCCGAAGGACTTTGGAAGGGCCCCAGGCTCCAGTGTCTCGGTACTAATAATGTCTTTCTGGTGTGCATGTACACAAAAGCTCATAATTACATTTCTCTTGAACAAAACCAGGGATAGCAAATCATGATTGTAATTTTACAAGTGTCTTTAAAAAATATATACCTCATGTTTCAGAACAATCTTAGATCTACAGAAAATTTCACAAAATAATACATACAGTTCCCATGTACCCTGATACCCATTTTTTTTTTTTTTTGGCGAGGGTGTGGCACAGAGTCTTATTCTGTCACCTAGGCTGGAGTGCAGTGACACAATCTCAGCTCACCACAACCTCCGCCTCCTGGGTTCAAGTGATTCTCCTGCCTCAGCCTCCTGAGTAGCTGGGACTACAGGCACGCCACCACCATGCCCAGCTAATTTTTATATTTTTAATAGAGACAGGGTTTCACAATGTTGGTCAGGCTGGTCTCGAACTCCTGACCTTGTGATCCACCCGCCTCAGCCTCCCAAAGTGCTGGAATTACAGGTTTGAGCCACTGCACCCGGCCCCTGATACCCATTTTCTTCTATTATCAACATCTCACATTAAAATGGTATACTTGCCAGCAATTAATGAACCAGTATTGATATCTTATTATCAACTGAAGTCCACGCTTTGTTCAGATTTCCTCAATCTGTACCGTAGCTTTCTGCTACATTTTTTTCTTTCTGCGCACTGCATTACATTAAGAACTCATATCTCCTTCAGCTCCTCTTGCCTGTGATAGTTTTTCAGACTCTTCCAGAGCATTGTGTTTGATGACTTCGGCAGTTTTGAGGAATACCGTTCAGGAATTTTGTAGAGCATTCCTTGACTGGGTTTGTCTGATGATTTTCTTATGATTAGAGTAGGTTACGGGGTTTTGAGAGAAAGAGCACAGAAGCGAAGCACCATTCTGTTCATATCATGCCAAACTTCCACACCATCGATGTGACCTCTGACTATTGACGCTGACCTCGATCGCCTCGCTGAGCTATTTGCCGGTCAGATTTCTCCACTGTGAAGTTACTCTTTTCCCCTTTTCTCCATCGGGAAGCCAACTATGCACAGTGGACACTTAAGGAATGGAGAGCTATGCCCCACCTGCTTGGGGGTGAAGTTATCTACATAAATTCATATCTGGAATTCTCGTATATGAAAGATCCGTTGACCAGTCCCATTCATTTAATTACATTAGTATAGACTCCTGGATATTGTTTTGCATTACAATTCAATGCTACTTTATTTTATGGCTCAAATTGTTCTGGCTTTGGCCATCAGAAACTCTTTCCGGTGGCTCCTGGGTCCTTTTGACATATCCCCGTCAATCTAGGGAAGGGAAGAGAGCACTTCCTTACTTTCTGGCACTACGGTATGCCTCAGGCTCATTTTGTGCATTTTTCACCCAGTCCTATTTCTCCAAGGAGCCCTGGGTCGTTTTAGGTGAGAATGGTGCTAGAAACCAAGATCTGGGTGCTAGGTGTACTCCTTGCTATGAGGGCGTCTTTTTATTGTTTCGTTGGTTGGTTGGTTTTTTTAGGCTCTGTCAGCTGACACAAAACAGAAATATTTGTTTGTATACTAACCTATATACATACAGACAGACACACATGCATGCATATACACATATATATAAACAAACATATATACACAGTTTTATATATATAAAATATTTCTACACATAACCATCTCTATATTAAGCTAAACATGAGTTTTTACTGACGTTTCCAACTGTAATCTGTTACCACATGGACCATTCTAGTTTATTTCTCTTGATTATCTGTAAATTCCCATTCCAACAGTGTGAAATTTGGCTCCTACCATCCGCTATCCATTTATTTCATGTTCATTGCAGTGTAGGTAGAGCAACAATACGAATTGTTAACCTGTAACACTGTGGGAATTAATGTTAACAGCTAGAGTCCAGTGCTTATGTGCAGTTCCTTTTGCCTTTAGTCTTACGTACTCTATTCATTTCCAATAGAACTTAAGTCAGCACCTTTTCTCCCACCCTCTTCAGTGAGGTTGTTCCATACATTTTTAATACAGTAAGGCTCTCTTATTATAGTCTGCATTCCTTCCTGAGATCCCACAACCATCTAAATGACCTTTTCTTTTTTTACACTGTATATATTAAGTAAAGTTTTATGGGTTTTGACAAATGCATAATGTCATGTATCTGCCATTATAGTACCATCCAGAATAATGTCACCACCCCAAAAATCTGTGCTTCATGTGCTCATTCCTCCCCACTAACTCCTGGCAACCCCTGATCTTTTCACTATCTCTATGGCTTTGCCTTCTGATCTGTCAAGTAGTTGGAATCATTCAGTATGTAGTCTTCTCAGACTTGCTTCTTTCACTTAGTAATACACATTTAAGGTTTCTCCATGTCTTTTTGTATCTGATTTGTTTTTTCATTTACTCCCAGAAAAGAAAAAATAAGGAGGCCAAATCTGTCGCTTCACCTCATTTTCTTTGCCAACCCAAGCAAAGCCATTTCCTACCTATCTGGATTCAGATATCATACAAGAAAACAACGTTCCTGGACACCCATATGAAACTGCAGTCCCTGACCCTCACTTTTTCCTGGCTTTATCATTTAGCACTTTCTCATACACCTTTGTTTTTTATTTGTTTATATTCTTTAATGTCTGTCTCCATGAGGACAGGGGTTATTGCTATTTTATTTTTGTTGTTTTTCAAGCACTTGAAACAGTGTCTGCCACATAGGAGCCCTCAGTAAATACTGAATAAATAAAGCAAATGGACACCCCAAAAAATGTTTGTGTGCATTTGTGTGCTTGACTCCATGGCTTGCATGCCCCTTGGGTTGAGAGGAAGTTAACAAATTAGCTTGGGAAGACGGAGTGAGGAGGTATAAGGAAGTGATGCCTGCTCTCAGTTCTTGATCCTACCTACATGCTTGTCATGGTGCCTGACGTTTCCTTCTTAATTTTATTTGGGATTCTTTTTCTTTATTAGAATTTTGATTTTTGTTTTTAAATGTTTAATAAAATGGTTTTGGCTGGACATAGTGGCTCATGCCTATAATCCCAGTACTTTGGGAGGTTGAGGCAGGTGGATCACTTGAGGTCAGGATTTTGAGACCAGCCTGGCAAACGTGGTAAAACCCTATCTCTACTAAAAAATACAGAAAATTTGTAGTGGTTCATGCCTGTTATCCCAGCTACTCTGGAGGCTGAGGCAGGAGAATCATTTGAACCAAGGAGGTGGAGGTTGCAGTAAGCTGAGATTGCACCACTGTACTCCAGACTGAGTGACACAGCAAGACTCCATTTCAAAAAAAAACAAAAAAAAACAAAAAAAAAAAACCGCTGGACACAGTGGCTCATGCCTGTAATCCCAGCTCATTGAGAGGCTGAGGCAGGTAGATTACCTGAGGTTAGGAGTTTGAGACCAGCCTGGCCGACACAGTGAAACCCTGTCACTACTAAAAGATATATATAAAAATTAGCTGGACATGGTGGTGAGCATCTGTAATCCCAGATACTGGGGAGACTGAGGCAGGAGAATAGCTTGAACCCAGGAGACCGAGGTTGTAGTGAGTCAAGATCACACCACTGCACTCCAGTCTGGCAACAAGAGCAAAATGCCATCTCAAAAAAAAAAAAAAAAAAAGAATAGTTTTAAGTGATTTTTAAAATTTCTGAATGTTTATTGTAATGAGTCAAATAATTTAGAAAAACCCAAAGAGTATTTTAAAAGTACTTAAATCTCTTTCCCACTCTCCTGAACTGCACTTACACCTGGGCATCTGGGACCCTCGCCCTGAACCCTCTGCATTAGACGCTCAAGCCTTACCCATGGAACAGGAGTCTTCAGGGCTGAGAAGACATGCCCATCTGGAATCAGTGACTCTCCTTCTAGACCACATTCCAGGTGCCCAGGATGCTAGAAGTCTCTGTCCACCTGGCCTCAAGCCCTCTTCCAAGACCAAAGTGGGCCTCTTCCTGGGCCTGTCTTCCCAATGGCAGACTGACCCAGGATGAGTGCACCCCTAGACCCCAAGAGCATTGGCTGGCAGGCCAGCCTTCCCCACTGTAATCCCATCTTCCCGAGGTGACAATGGTAATGGTTTGGGTATGTAAACTTCACACCCTTCTGTATGGGTTCACAAACACATAGAAATATAAACACATATGGAAGGGGTGTTCTCTCTTTTTCTATCACTTGTTTATGAAAATGGTATCCTAATACACAATATAACATATATCATGGTCCTCTCTGCTGTATATAGATCCAGGGCATTATTTTATTAGCTTCATAATATGCCACAGAATTAATACATGTTTCCTCATGATGGGATATTCAGTGTTTCCCCACACCCCACGCTGCCGCCCACCTTAAACAATGCTGAAATAATCTTTATACCTACAGTCTTAGGTCCTGGTGCTTTTCTTTTGTTAGCTATAACTTGGATTCCTAGAAAGAGGATTAGTGGTTCAGTCAAAAAATATAAACATTTATTTTATACATGCTTCCGAAGTACTTTGGTAAATACAGCAATCCATACCCCCACTGGCAATGGATAACATGCTCATTTCACCAAACCTCCCCATTCTGGATGCCCTGAATTGTTTTAAATTTTGAACATCAGATAGGTAGAAACTGACATCTGGTTAATTTCACTTCTGTTTCTCTGACTGGGGTGAGGCTCGCCATCTTTTCATATAATCTGGCCATTTGTATTTCCTCTTCTATAAATTGCCTATTGTTAGCCTTTGCCCATTTTTCTTCTGAGATATTAGCTTTCATATCAAATTATAAGCATTTGTTAATTAATAAGCTTCTGTAGTTATAAGATTATCAACTTTTTCCTGGTATTTATCAAATTTAAGGTATTTTTCTCATGTAGATAGTTCTCATTTTGGGGGGTAGTCAAATCTATCAATATTTTTTCTTTTTAAATGTTTCCTGGGTTTGCTAGCTTTTTTAAAAACGAATCTCTACCTATCCTCCTCGATTTTATTCTACTCTTTTTATTGTCATGTGCTTCTGTCCTCACTTCATAATACTGTAGAGCCCATTCAGAAAACAAAGGAGTCCACACAAAGGAGAGTGTCCCTGAATTCTGTATTCTTAGGTCTTTTCTTCTCCTCTGCCCACCATTAAGACTAAAATTTATTTTTGTTGTTGTTGAGACAGGGTCTTGCTCTGTCGCCCAGACTAGAGTGCAGTGGTGAGATCTCGGCTCACTACAAACTCAGCTTCCCAGGTTCAGGTGATTCTCATGTCTCAGCCTCCTGAATAACCAGGAATACAAGTATGCACCACCATGCCTAGCTAATTTTTGTATTTTTAGTAGAGATGGGGTGTTGTCATGTTGGCCAGGCTGGTCTCAAACTCCTGGCCTCATGTGATTTGCCCTCCTTGGCCTCCCAAAATACTAGAATTACAGGCATGAGCCATGGCACCCACCCATTAGACTAAAATTTCTTGTCTCCCAACAATCTTTTTTTTTTTTTTCCTTTTTTTTTTTTTGAGACTGAGTTTCGCTCTTGTTACCCAGGCTGGAGTGCAATGGCGCGATCTCGGCTCACCGCAACCTCCGCCTCCCGGGTTCAAGCAATTCTCCTGCCTCAGCCTCCTGAGTAGCTGGGATTACAGGCACGAGCCACCATGCCCAGCTAATTTTTTGTATTTTTAGTAGAGACGGGGTTTCACCATGTTGACCAGGATGGTCTCGATCTCTTGACCTCGTGATCCACCCACCCCGGCCTCCCAAAGTGCTGGGATTACAGGCTTGAGCCACCGCGCCCGGCTCTTTTCTTAAAATGTAAGCAATCCTGCAAAAGTAACATCAACATCATTTCTCAAATCCTCATCAGCAAATTAGGCTGGAATTTATAAGAGGTTTCTAAGGACAGACATGTTGGGAGAAATATAAGGCAAAAAACAGAAAGAAGGTAGAAGAAAGCAGAGGTGTGAGTTCATCCTGCACTCACACGTTCATCCACAGAGCAGGAATAAATTGAGTGTCTCCTGTGCATAAGTGGGGCCTATGGAGAAACAAGACTCAAGGGACAGCCTGGTTCCTGTTATTCAGGGGTTTATCATTAGAGGGGAGGTGAAGCACTGCAGTCTAAGGGAGTGTATACAAGGTATGGACCAGGGCAGAGAAGAAAGATCACTTCTGGCTGGGCTATCAGGGAAGACTTCAAAGAAGTGAGTATGTGACTAGGTGGAAGGATCGCTTGAGCCCAAAAGTTCGAGGCCACTGTGTGCTATGATCATGCCACTACATTCCACCTTGGGCACATAGTGAGACTTGTCTTAAAGGGCGGGAAAAAAAAAAAAAAAAAAAACAGAGAATTTTATATTATTTATTTGTTTGTTTATTTATTTTTGAGACAGGATCTGGCTCTCTTGCCCAGGCAGGAGTGCCGTGGCCCAATCTTGACTCACTACAACCTTTGCCTCCCGAGTTCCAAGCAAGTCTCCTGCCTCAGCCTCCCCAGTACCGGGACTACAGGTGCGCCACCAGCCACCACATTTTTGTATTTTTAGTAGAGACAGGGTTTCCCCGTGTCGGCCAGGCTAGGGAGTGAATTTTAAATGAGGTTTCAAGAATAGCTACAAATTCAACAGGTAGAAGAGGCGGACTTTCAGAATAGCATAAGCAAGGACACAAAAGTGGGAGGAGGCAGAGCATTTTGGGGTGAGCAGCTTATCCAGACAAACAAAAGGTGCGTGTAGAGGAGCCATGAGAGATCTGCCTGAAAGGTCCGTGAGTCCAGACCTCAGGAGAGAGAAGAATGGGAACAGTGTGGTCTGCTTGGTCCCTGTGCTGGAGCTGGCCCTGAAAACAGCAGGGCTACAGCCCAGGATCCCCACTTCCATCTAATCTGCAAAATCACCTGAAGCACCTTAAAAATACAGATTCATTATACTCAAACCTGTTAAATCTAAATGCCTCCGTAATTTTGATAATATGCCAGCTGGGAACTTCTACTTCTGGCTAAATCTGCCCCAAAAGGAAGTGTGATGATATTTGTAGGTTTCCTTGGAAATTATGTGTTCCTCCACTTCCTCTATGAAAACACAGCGGGTTGGTAGAAAAGACCCGCGGCTTTGGCTGCCCAGTTTCCTTATCTTGGCTTTCCCCACGCCCCCCGCCTCCCCACGCCCAGAGTGCACAATCCCAGGTGCAGGGATTACAGGTGTGAGCCACCATGCTGGCCCGTCTTTTCTTTTTTTCTTTTTTCTTTTTTCTTTTTTTTTTTTTTTTTTTTTTTTTTTTTGGTAACCTGCAGCTTTTTCTTGCTGTTTTTCATTTCTGCGTCTGTACCAGGCAGCTGATCAGAAGGACCATTTTATCCGCCACCACGTGTTTTGAACACTGTGGTCAGTTTGGGATGTAACTTTGGTAGATCATGTTTATTTGCTCTTACTTTGTCATGAAATTATTAAAGGGACAATTGTCGGATTTCTGTCCTAGCTAGTGGAGGGATTGCTTTCTTGTTTTACCCATATAGTATATATCTTTTATTTTAGAATAGATAGCTGAGAGAGAGCGTTTAAAATTCATGTAAGTAGTCATTTTAGAGAAGAGAGAATCTGTGCCCAGATTCTCCGTAGGTGTTCGCTTTGTGCGAGTTAACTGGCTCTGGTGTAAAGCCCCGGTCTAAGCCAATCAGCATCTCATAAGCCCCCTGCTGTGATTGGTTGAGGGATAGGCTCTTGGTCCAATCAGAGACCATGAAATGCAATGAGGCTTTGCCTGGAAATGCTGAGCCAAAAATCTTCACTTTCTATGAAGTTTTTGAAGCCAGGAACCCTTCTTGAGATTTATTGGCAACCGTCTTGCAAAGGGAGAGCCTATTGCGTAGGAGGCAGTTCTAAAGAAAAAAATAGGGCCGGGTTGTATCATTTGAGACTGAGTCAAGTCATACCAGAAGCCACACCCAGTCTGCCCTTGAATGCTTGGTTACAATGGACAGTAAATTCTCTTTTCTTTTCCTTCCCTCCCCCCCCCCAAATTGTTTTCATGATTTTTTTTTTTTTTTAAGAGATGGGATCTTGCTGTGTTTCCCAGGCAACTCTGTAACTCCTGGCTTCAACTCCCGCATCCCCCGCCAACACACCCCCATCTCTGCCTCCCAAAGTGCTGGAATTACAGGCATGAGCTACTGTACCTGAGGAAATTCCCTTTTTTTATTAAGCCTGTTTAGATTAGGTTTCTTGTCAACCTGAAACTGAAAGAATTATCACTAATACAAGGCACATACAAAGTCCTGAAAGGTAAGCTCCTTGCAGCACAAGAAAAGCAGGAATCCTCAGTCTTCTTTATAAGGGAGAGGTCCTCATGAGAGAGACACGGGCCACTGGCACATGAATTTATCTGGAATATTCATAAGCTTCTAGAAGTGCAAAGAAAATGGTTTATTTTCTTGGCCAAAGAAGGACTCTCCTGAGGATGTAACAATTTCACCTCCTTGCTTCCTTGGCTGTATTGCAGATTTGACAAAGCATTAAAATGGCACATTGTAAAAAGCCTTTATATTATGTAAGCATAAAGTGTTCTGCAAAAATCAGGAAGAATTGTGCTGCTTTGGTGACTGCCGAGTCATAAAAGTAAAACATAAAAAGTACGGTTTGTCATAAACAGCACTCTAAAGGATTCAGTGAGCCTAACATGAATATAAATTACCAAAAGTACAGATAGTGCACAGGGAAAAAGTAAGGTTACCGGTGTATTTTGGTAAAAGAGTCAGTAAATTCTGATAATTTACAAGCTGGAAGGGCCAACTAAATAACTTTAGGGAAGAAAGTTTAAAAATCATGAGAAAAAAAGATTAAAATAACAATTGATTATTGATTGCACTTGAGGGAGAAGAGGGAAGTCTTTTTTTTTTTTTTTTTTTTTTTTTGAGACATAGTCTCACTCTGTCACCCAGACTGGAGTCAGCAGGTTCAAACGATTCTCCTGCTTCAGCCTCCCAAGTAGCTGGGACTACAGGTGCATGCCACCATGCCTGGCTAATTTTTGTATTTTTAGTAGAGACAAGGTTTCAGCATATCATTCAGGCTGGTCTCGAACTCCTGATCTTGTGATCTGCCTGCCTTGGCCTTCCAGAGTGCAGGGATTACAGGTGTGAGGTGTGAGCCACCATGCTGGCCCATCTTTTTTTTCTTTTTCTTTTTTTTTTTTTTTTTTTGTAACCTGCAGCTCTTTCTTGCTGTTTTTCATTTCTGCGTCTGTACCAGGCAGCTGATCAGAAGGACTCATTTTATCTGCCACCACATGTTTTTGAACAGTGTGGTCAGTTTGGGATGTAACTTTGGTAGATCATGTTTATTTGCTCTTACTTTGTCATGAAATTATTAAAGGGACAATTGTCGGATTTCTGTCCTAGCTAGTGGAGGGATTGCTTTCTTGTTTTACCCATATAGCATATATCTTTTATTTCAGAATAGATAGCTGGGAGAGAGCATTTAAAATTCATATAAGTAGTCATTTTAGAGATGAGAGAGAAGGAACAGATCTAAATAATGATCATCAATGTGCTGCACCGTCCTCAGTACAGTATCCCCTAGTATACATGGGGAATTGGTTCCAGGACCCCGATATATATCCAAGTCCCACAGCCCTACAGAACCTGAGTATGTGAAAAGTCAACTCTCCTTACACATCAGTTTAGCATCCCACCAGTACTGTATTTTCCATCCACCTTTGGTTGAGAAAGTCACGAAAGTTGACCCCTGCAGTTCAAACTCCTGTTGTTCAAGGATCAACTATAAAACGTTACTGGAGAACAACCATGCCCACTTCTTTATGTACTGTCTGTGACTGCTTACATGCGACAAAGGCAGAATTGTAGTAGTTTCAAAAGAGACTATATAGCGTGCAAAGCCAAAAATATTTACTGTGTGGCCCATTACAGAAAAAGTTTTTAAATCCCTGCTCTAGAACTTAGTGGTTCTAGAAATAGTGGTTGCAGGAGTCTCCCAATTACATGATGAATTGACTTCATTTCACCCAGTATTTACAACATCTGCTGTGAGCTGGGCCTTCCAAATGAGTAAGACAGCCCCATAACCTGCACTCCTGGAGCTCCGCTCTACTAAAAATACAAAAATTAGCCAGACGTGGTGGCAGATGCCTGTAATCCCAGCTACTCGGGAGGATGAGGCAAGAGAATCTCTTAAACCCTGAAGGCAGAGGTTGCAGTGAGTTGAGACAGTGCCACTGCACTCCAGCCTGGGCAACAAGAGTAAAACTCTGTCTCAAAAAAAAAAAAAAGAAAAGAAATCCCTGTCTTCATGGAATATACATTTCAGTAAAAAGAGGTGGACATAGTATTTTTAATTACTATCCCATAGATAAAGAACTGCCCAAGGTGACAGCTAGTGAGGGCAGAGCTGGAACCAGAGCCCAAGGCTAACTGTAAGGCCAGTTGCCTCACCGGGAGGCCAGACACACCCACCTCTGCACTCAGCACCTGACTCTGCACCTAGCTCTGCCACATGGCTCCCCTGGAAGGCTCCAGCTGATGCAACCCTGGCAGGCTCTGGCACCCGAAAACCCGCCCAACAACCCACCAACCAATAGTGGCCTGCCCTGTCTCAATCCTGCTCCCCTGGACCCAATCAGGGTGTCCTGCTGTTGCTTGTTCCTCCTAGCCATAAACAACCCCCCACCCCCACCCCCATCCCCCCACCCAACCCCACTCCCCCACCCCCCACCCTAGGAAGTCAGCGAGACTGCTCTGGCCCCTTTCTCTGGACCATAGAACCTCGCCCAGGAGCTGAATAAATTGGCATTTAATTTTCTTATACTGGCATCAGTTTCTTCATTTTAAACTCGGCAATAACCCTTACACTAACTGACTAACATAGAGGTGTTTCCAAGAGATGACTTTGCCTCTGTACAGAAGAGCACCGTGTTTCGGTGGATCTCTCTCCTTCAATCAATATCTTGTTCTGTCAGGGGAACTGGGCCAGCCCATCAGGTGGCAGGCAGGGGTCCAAGGGGGTGAAGGGATGGAAAAAACTCACCCCTGGCCTCCCAGTCAAGTTTTGGCCTCTCAAGCACCAAATTCCTAAGCACAGAACTGGGAAGTCAGATCCTCGGCAGCCCTTCCTGCGGGACAGTCCTGCAGGTCCGTCAGTGTATTTGATTGTTTAAATGAACGTCTGTCTGGGGCAGAAACTGCAAATAGGATAGAAGTTTGTTTGAATTTCCCTTTGGGACCCCAAAGCTGAAGGTGGAGAGAAAGAACTTTTTAAATTTCCATGTCACCAGTGAGGAAGAATGGAAGGAAGGAAAGAAGGAAGAGAAAAAAAAAAGGAGAGGAGGGCTCACAAGAGCATGTCAGAGTCAACATCGGAAATAGACATGAGAGTCTCTGGAATCATTTCCTTTGTTCTAGCTTCAGACAGAGACCCTTCCTCTCTCTGCAGACCACCTTCCAGGAAAGTTAGCGCAATAGGGGTAAGTGCATATAAACATTTGCTTCATGAAAATTCTGTCAAAAAGACTTTCATCTTTGCGTTTTGATTTTAGGGTTATGAAGTCTGATGCTTTATTAAACTGGAAAACTCACCTGCCCAAACGATTGCTTTCTTCAATGATTCTGCATGCTGAAAGAAATCAGTACTTTCTGACAAATCACCTAAAATGAACCCATCCTGTGCTACTGTCTGGGCTTTAAAGAATATGTAGAAACCTTTTAAAGTGGTGTCTGGGCCAGGTGCAGTGGCTCACGCCTGTAATCCCAACACTTTGGGAGGCTGAAGAGGGTCAATCACCTGATGTCAGGAGTTTGAGACCAGCCTGGCCCACCTGGCAAAACCCCGTCTCTACTAAAAATACAAAAAATTAGCCAGACCCACGTCTGTAATCCCAGCTATTTGGGAGGCTGATGCAGGAGAATTGCTTCAACCCGGGAGGTGGAGGTTGTGGTGAGTGGAGATCGCACCACTGCACTCCAGCCTGGGTAACAGAGCAAGGCTCCATCTCCACCAAAAAAAAAAAAGAAAGAAAGAAAATTAGCTGGGTATAGTAGCACGTGCCTATAGTCCCAACTATTCGGGAAGCTCAGGTAGGAGAATCACTTGAACCTGGGAAGCGACAGAGTGAGACCTTTTCTCAAAAAAAAACAAACAATCACCACAAAAATTAGCTGGGTTTGGTGGCTTACACCTATGGTCCCAGCCATCTGGGAGGCTGAGGTGGGAGTATCACTTGAGCTCAGGAGGTCAAGGCAGCAGTGAGCCGTGATTGCACCACTGCACTCCAGCCTGGGCGACAGAGCAAGACCTTGTCAAAAAGAAAAGGAAGGAATGAAGGAAGAAACTAAAGCAGAATGGGAGATAGGAATGATGGGTGGGTGGAGTTGCATTCCACAGAGCTGTCAGATAATGGGAGGAAAGAGCTAGCCACGGAAGGTCTGGGAAAAGCATCCCAGGATGAGGATCCCACAGAGATTCTGTTTCGCAGAACCAGGTTTGGAGGTTGCTGGCGGGCAGCATGAGGACCTGAGGGCTGTGAGCTGGCAGAGCTCTTAGAGTGTGCATGCTGAGCCCCATAGGTCACCGGTCAGAACGTGGGTTCCATTCTAATGTGATGGGAAGCCATGAGAGGATTTCCTGCAGTCAAGTCAGGTGATTTGTGTTTTCAAATGCTGCCCAGGGACTTCTGATGAATGGAGCCTAGGGAGGAAGGGCAGAGGCAAGGGGACCAGTGGAGCCCCGCTGGTGGGATGAGTCGGCCAGGAGGAGGGTTGCTAGCTGTGTTCCTCGTCTGTCTTGTTCTCTGCCATATCCCAGCCCCCAGACAAAGCCTGGCCTCAGTGCACTGCGTAAATAGTGGTTGCAGGAATGACTGAAATCTTGACTTGAGGGAGCTCACAACTTGCCATGTGAAGCAAATACACAGATCTATTTGTTAAGACCCAGATACATGGTGACCAGGGCAAATGTTTGTCAGAGGAGTGATGGGTGGGGAGGGCTGGGGTGTCTTCCTATACAGCCCTGGAGGAAAGCAGGCAGTGCAGCGGGGCTGGCGGAAGGGTGTGGAGTGAGGGGGAGGGAGAGCGGCTGATCTGGGAGGCAGGCACGCCATGGCAGCCTCACTGCGAACTCTGCATCCCAGAGCCGACCTGCCTCACCTTTACTCAGACAAGCAGGCCTCTCCCCCTCCCCCAAGGGCTTGCTTAATTCCCCCTGACTTCCTTGGGGCATACTCAGAAATTCCTTTCAGTTCCCCTTTCTGCTGGCTGTGCTTGAGGCAGGGATGGGCAAATACCCTCCACGCCCTTGGTCCATCCAGAAGTACTGAGTCAACAGCCCTTTCCCAGAACCCACCTCCATCTCTTTCCACACCTGCAGCCGGACTGTTCCCAGGAATGAGGTGGGGCAGGACCCAAAAGCAAGGTGTGAGCAGGTGTGCGGAACCACCGGGAGGTGGAAGGAAGCTAGAATCTAGGGCAGGGCACCTCTGACACTTGTCCCGCACATAGATCTCCCAGGGATGGCTGTGTGGGTCCGAGGTGGGACGGGAAACTTGCATTTCTTGCAGGCTGCTGGGGATGCTGGTGCTGAGGCTTCCGGATCACCCTGGAGGCATGGCTCTGTGTGAAGGCAGGGTGAGGCTGGCAGAGGAGAGATAAATACAGTCACAATTTACTGAGTGCCAGACTCCGGGCTAAGGGCATTATGTGAATAATCTCTCTTAATCCTCACCAGCCCTGTGAGTTGGCACCATTATTATGCCTATTTAACAGATGAGATTTAGAAAAACGGGCGCACTTGCCCAAGGTCGCATAGCTTGTGAGTGAGACTTGAACTCAACTGTCTGACTCCAGCACTTGAACTATTAAGAGAAATTGCAAAGGGATAAATCTTGATCGTCTGACTAGGATGTGTTATAAGTGACATCTAGTGAAAAGATCAAGAAATAAAAATGTATATATCCATACATCCAAATGTGTAGCAGCAAAGGGAAAAGTGTATATTGTATATGCAGCTATGACTGGGCCCAACAGAATTTCGAGATGCCTCAGCGGCTGAACCAATCAAGATTCAAAATACCTGTGATGAAAGAAAAAAGATAGTGTGACACACATTACCCTCTCTGCTTTGAATCTATCCAAAAATCGACAATTCAGGATAAAATCCCTTCAGATTTAACAATTTCTCTTTTTTTCTTTTGTTCCGCCCCACTACACCCCAGGGCATTTCATTCAAAATACGCCCACCCCAGGGCGTTAGAGGTTATTTGTCTAAATCGTCTTTGTTTTTTATTTATAAAGTATAATAGATAAGCACTTAGTATAAATTATTTCAGATTGCTGTGCTACTGTACAAGGTAAACAGGAGATTTGTTGAAATGCAGCCGTGGAGTTATGGTCTGACTTGGTATGAACAGCCTTTAGGTTTTGGACAGGGAAAAAATGTTGGACAGAGAAAAAATGTTGGACAAAATTCTCCTTGCTGGACATCGCGCACATTGAAAATTAAATTACTTTGTGGAATTTAAGTATTTATAATCAACACAACTCAAGTAAAAGCAACAATCTGGTTTAAATCCTTCACAAAAGGAAACTCAACAGTGGAGCATCTGAAGGATGAACTAACCGGACTCTTTTCTTTCCGAGGGAGAAAGCCCCTTGAATGTCACAAAGGCTTAGAGCATGACCTTGCATTTTCATCCCTCGGCTTCCTCATTTTTATAGATTTCAAATCAGACCCAAAAGACTGTCTCATGCAGTTAAATAATGAGGGGTCTGGATTAATGACTCCAAAATGAGACTGGAGAGAGAACAGACCAATTCTCCTATAGGCTGCCCTAACCCTCAGCCTCTGGGTCCTCCAGGCACCCCATAATCACGTGTGCTTCTGCTCATCACACCTTGTATAAGCACTCCGTGGGTTTACTATACACTCAGGCTCTTGGTCAGGAGACAGCAGTGAAACTGATAGGTTGTAATTCAAGTTCCAGTGAATCACATGCAGGAGGGGAGGAGCCTGACCACAATAATGAGGCGTTCTTTGTCTTAGTTTTGCTTTTTTAACAAGTTTCCTAAACCTTGGTGAGTTCCATGCTCAAAGGAGTTCAGGGTCAATCTATTCAGGAAATTCTGGTTTTCCTTATAAAATTGAAATTAAAATGCTCTCTGCCGGGTGCAGTGGCTCACGCCTGTAATCCCAGCACTTTGGGAGGCCGAGGCGGGCAGATCACCAGGTCAGGAGTTTGAGACCAGCCTGAGTAACATGGTGAAACCCTGTCTCTACTAAAAATACAAAAATTAGCTGGGCATGGTGGCACGCATCTATAATCCCAGCTACTCAGGAGGCTGAGGCAGGAGAATCACTTGAAGCAGGAGACAAAGGTTGCAGTGAGCCGAGATCCCACCACTGCACTCATCTGTACTTGCTCCCCCAAGCCTTGGAGACTTGGCCCTCGAGACTCCCATGTGCATAGGTCTTGTATTGTCACCGTGGTGCTTTTTCTCAGCTCTTCCTCTGAGTGGCAGAAGGAACACTAAAACTCAGATTTCCTGCTTTCAGTGCAGGCCTTTCTTCAGATGCTGAATGCCCTTCTATGTTCACTCCGGATTTATTAACATCTGACTGACACACCCCTGCTTCCATCCTCAATTCCTGTACCTATGTGCCTGATGTTATCTAATGTTTTACCTTTGGGGGAAAACAAATTCCAGCTTTCCAACAGAAAGCCCTAGATTTAGCAACTTTTTTTTTTTTTTTTGGACGTGGAATCTCACAGTGTTACCCAGGCTGGAGTACAGTGGTGGCAACATCTCAGCTCACTGCAACCCCTGCCTCCTGGGTTCAAGCAATTCTCCTGCCTTAGCCTCCCGAGTAGCTGGGATTACAGCCACGTGCCACCCGGCTAATTTTTGTATTTTAGTAGAGACAGGGTTTCACCATGTTGATCAGACACCTGACCGGGTGATCCACCTGCTTCGGCCTCCCAAAGTGCTGGGATTACAGGTGTGAGCCACTGCGCCCGGCCGATTTATCAGCTCTTTAAGGTTCCCTTGTATGCAGCATTTGGAATCTAGACAAAATACATAAAGAGTTGATTCCTTAGTTTCCAAGAAAGTTGAAGATGAAAACAGGCTCTAAATGTACAGCCCAGTACTGTCCAATAGAAATATAATAAAAGTCATGTATATGATTTTAAATTTTCCAGTAGCCATATTCGAAGAAAAGTAACAGATGAAATTAATCTCAACAATATGTTTTATTTAGCTCAACCAAAACAGCATTTGAACACATAGTCAATATTAAAGCAATTATTAATGAGTGATTTTGCATTCCTTTTTCACACTAAATTCTCAAAATCCATTGTGTTTGTTACAATAACAGCATATCTCAATTAGGACAAGGCATATTTCAGGTGCTCAAGAGCCCAGCATGGCCAGGGGCTGCAGTGTGGGAGAGAACCGGGCCAGCCACTCACGTAATACCTAGAAAAATCTTTAATAAGTGCTTTCACTTGGCTGCCCCTTCCATGCTTTCCTTCTTGAAGATAGGCCACTGGCTCTGCCTCTCTCTGGATAGCCTACCTATTACACATTCAAAGGAGGGAGAGAGGGAGGGAGGGAGGAAGGGAGGGAGGGACAGAGGGAGGGAGGGACGGAGGGAGGGAGGGAGAAAGGAAGAAAGGAAGGAAGGAAATTTCTTTTTATGCTTCTTAAATCATCCAACCTAAAAGTATTAAGTATAAAGTCTGTCAACATTAACTGTATTTTTTAACCAGGCATAGTGGCGTGCACCTGTAGTGCCAGCTACTCAGGAGGCTGTGGCAGGAGGATCACTTGAGCCCAGGCGTTCAAGGCTGCAGTGAGCTATGATCACACCACTGCACCCCACCCTGGGCTAGAGAGCAAGATTCTGTCTCTTTAAATAATAATAATAATAACAGCATGTATTTTCTTAATCTGAAATTAAGCCTTCTTTCTTTTTTGGTAAGGAATTTGCAGAAGGCCTAAGGGTTTAATTTGGCAGACGTTTCTGTGTGACCTTGGTCCTTCAGGATCTCACTGAAAGCTAATGCTGCAAATTTGTCCTACTTTGACTTCAAAAAGTAATTGTCAGACCGGGCTCGGTGGCTCGAGCCTGCAGTCCCAGCACTTTGGGAAGCCCAGGTTGGCGGATCGCCTGCAGCCGAGTTCCAGACCAGCTTGGCCAACATGGTGAAACCCCGTCTCTACTAAAAATACAAAAATTAGCCGGGCATGGTGGCGGGCGCCTGTAATCCCAGTGACTTGGGAGGCTAAGGCAGGAGAACCACTTGAACTCGGATGACGGAGGTTGCAGTGAACCGAGATTGTGTCACTGCACTCCAGCCTGGGCAACAGAGTGAGACTCCATCTCAAACAAACAAATAAACAAAAAGCAAATGTCAACCAAGCATCCACATGCTGCCGAAGCTAAGTTGGTTGTTCGGTAACATTTGAGACAGAGGCTTGCACTCCAGGATCTGCTGACCCGGCCTCATGCCTTTGAGCAAGAGCAGAACAGGAAGGGATTCCCCTGCAGACGCAGTCCTGGGGCTGCCACTCACACATGCAGCACTGGGTCACTCCATCTCCTTCTTCACCACACCAGCCTCGGAGGTGAGCAGGTGGGTCCAGCCCTGGTCAGCGGGGGCCTCTGCCCCTATGCCACAAGTCTGAGCCCCTACTTTCCATCTACTTTCTAAAGATGCTCTCACCTCCTTCCTTCCCAGCCTTGCCTCAACTCCAGCTCCCCCCTCCACGACTGTTTTCCACTCACAAGAGCCGTGCTGTTTCAATCATCAGCTAAGCCTCGTGCCTACTTCTGAGTGGTGCAGGCTAGGGAGGCCTTCCGGTATTTCTTTTTCTGTGTTTTGTTTGTTTGTTTGTTTGTTTTAACATAATGATGTCCTGATCCAATCCTAAGTGCTGAGCTGGAAGATTGTCCTGGTGAACACATGGTTCTTACCTAGGTTCTGACTCACCTTCATTTGCATGGGACTTTGAACACAGCCTGGATAATCAGCTGCCTCCATCACTGAAACCATCCAGATCCCATTCAGTCTGGAGAGCTGCTACCACCTCTCTGCAATTAGCAAGAGGAGAAGAATAAGGAGGGCAAGGCTCACACAGTCCCGCCCAGACCATCCAGACACAGCCCAGGGAGAACCTAGGAGTCCAGGTCACTCATTTATTCATTCATTCATTCATTCTAATCTGCTCTCACGGAGCTTCCAATGCAGAAATACTTACAGAGAAGTGAACAAGCACTTGAAAATGCAGCAACATAAACGTCAAGTTGGGGGAAATTTTCACTGATCTTTGTTATCCAACTTTGTGAGCAGTAAGGATGGTACATTTTGAGATAATCCACTCATTCCCTCAGTAGTAATGTGTCAGATAATAAAGATAAACAAGTAAAATACTATAGAAGGTTAGAAATAGGCACCAAAGGGTGAGTACATCGGAGAAGGGGTATAGTAATTTGCTATCTAGAAGTAAATTCTCGACACTTTTTGATAGCAATAATTATAAAATAGTTTGAGTAAACGGAGCTCACCAGTAAAACTGCTTTCTATGTTGGTGAATGTGTACAGGCAGAGAGAGGTGGCTCTGATAGAATTCTCTAAAGTGGGCCTGAACTTCCTCATCTGTGAAATGGGTGCAAGAGGGAGCGCAAATTTACTAAGTGCGTTAGTCAGATCTTCTAAGAACCAGACTCAGAGAGCAGACTGAACATACAAGAGATGTCTTTAGGGAAACTCTTTGTGAGAGAAAGTGAAGAGGGAACTAGAGGAGGCTGGGAGAGCCGGGAGACCAGGCAGCAGCCTGGGGACCTCGTGCAAGAGAGGGAAGGGGGGCAGGTTGGGTAGGAAGAGTTTGACACTGCAGCACAGTTTCAACCGAGCTGATGGAGAGACTTCGAGACAAAGTGGCAGGCCCTAGAGAACAGGCCTGCCTCAGTCACCCCTGCTGTCCTCATCCCTGGCTGGGAGCAGCCTGTGGGAAGCCTGGTCTCACCCACCCAGAGTTCCAGGGTAGATTTGAGAGCACAGCAGCCAGGGTAGGTGGGCTGGAGAAGTGACAGGCACATTTTTCTAGGCACCACGGTCACTCCTTGTGCCACATATTAGTCTGCTAGGGCTGCCATAACAAAGTAGCACAGTCTGGATGGCTGAAACACCAGAACGTCATCTTCTCACAGTTCCAGGGGCTGGAAGTCCAAAGTCCAGGTGGCGCAGGGTTGCTTTCCTCTGAGGCCTCTGTCCTTGGCTTACAGATGCCACCTTCTCCCTGTGCCCTCGTGGTTTTCCTTCTGTGTGTGTCTGTGTCCTCACCTCCCCTTCCTGTAAGAACCCCAGACCTATTGGATTAGGGCCCACCCTAATGACAACTTTTCACCTTAATCCCCTCTTTACAGGCTCTGCTCCAAATACAGTCACAGTCTGAGGTGCTCAGGTTAAAACTTCAACGTGCGCATTTTGGGGGATGCAATTCCATCCATAATGTGCCAAGTAACTGCTTCTTCCCACGGTGGCAAGTTGCAGCCCCTTTGGCCTCATGTATCGCCCTTGCCTAAAGAAAACTCAGAAGAAGAAAGTCAGTGAGATCAATTACAGCCCCAAAGCTGTGGTTGATTTTGGGGCCACCCCGTGTCTGTCGTCTCCCTCCTCCACTCACCGGTTTGAGTTCCCTTCCCCTCGGCTCTCAGGCTAGTAGGTCTTGGCTGCTTAGCTGTGACCTTATCCTCATTCAAGAAGGGTCCTGACACCCTTCTTATTCTGGGGTTGCAAGGAGTGTCTGGTCATAGTTGCTGTGAGGAAGGAGGTCCCAGGAAGCACCCAAGTTGATCCTTGGGTTCCACATGAATCTCTCCTTTCCATTGTTCAAAAGGAGCCCTTCCTCCTTCTTCAGTCCGGGTCACTAAACACGTGCCGGGATGGTGACCCTTCTCATTCACTGATCCGTGGACACAAATCCAAGGTGTCTTGACTGCAGCCGTAACTTACAGTTCCTCACAACACCAGGACTTCTAACCCCGTAGCAAGCTCATAATTGTGAGAACCGGGAACACAAAACTTCCAGTGAGTCACTGGGAGGGATGGTGAGGTATTCCTGTTTCTACTCCTTCGTCACTGGATCTATGTTTCATGGTTCCCAGGTTTTGCCCATCAGAGCCCTGAACCTCACAGGACCTGAGCTTTCCAATGACTCTGGAGCTCATTGACTCTAACAATCAGATCGTCAGTCTGCCCCTCAGCTCTGTGTGCTGAGGATAAACTGAAGGGTTGGCCAGTCCTGGCAACTCACACCTGTAATCCCAGCACTTTGGGAAGCCCAGTCAGGCAGATCATGAGGCCAGGAGTTCGAGACCAGCCTGGCTAATATGGTGAAACCCTGTCTCTACTAAAAATGCATAAATTAACCAGGTGTGGTGGTGGGGACCTGTAGTCCCAGCTACTTGGGAGATTGAGGCAGGAGAATTGCTTGAACCTGGGAGGCAGAGGTTCCAGTGAGCTGAGATTGCACCACTGCACACCAGCCTGGTGACAGAGCAAGACTCCATCTCAAAAAAAAAAAAAAAAAGGAGGTAAAGAGGAAACATGAGAGGCAAGATGTGAGATTCAGAACTGAGCAGAACTTTTTTTTAATGTAGCAAGAAATAAGCAGAAGTAAGTAAAATAAAAAAAGAGGCCAGGCGCGGTGGCTCAAGCTTGTAATCCCAGCACTTTGGGAGGCCGAGGCGGGTGGATCACAAGGTCGAGAGATCGAGACCATCCTGGTCAACTTGGTGAAACCCCGTCTCTACTAAAAATACAAAAAATTAGCTGGGCATGGTGGCGTGTGCCTGTAATCCCAGCTACTCGGGAGGCTGAGGCAGGAGAATTGCCTGAACCCAGGAGGCAGAGGTTGCGGTGAGCCGAGATCGCGCCATTGCACTCCAGCCTGGGCAACAAGAGCGAAACTCCATCTCAAAAAAAAAAAAAAAAAAAAAAAAGAAAGGTAATAATAGCAAATGTTTGCCAGGATATGGAGGAATTGGAACCCGTGCACATTACTGGTGGGAGTTCAGAATGGTGTAGATGCTTTAGAAATCAGTCTGGCTGTTCCTCAACAGGTTAAATCATATGGCCCAGCAATTCCGCTCCCAAGTATATCTAAAATAAATAAAAACACAGTCCACACAAAAACCCATAAATTTACAGAGTGACTTTATTCATTCATAATAGTCAAAAAGTGAAAACAACCCCAGTGTTTATCGACTGCTGAAGGGATAAATAAAATGTGCTATATCTATACAACGAACTCTTTTTGGCACAAAAAAAGCAAAAGAAAAAAGTAATGATGTTTGGAGACCTGTCATAACATGGATGAACCTTGAAAACATTAAGTGAAAGAAACCAGCCACAAAAGACTACCTAGTGTGTTACTCCATTTACATGCAGTGTCCAGAACAGGCAAAGCCAGAGACAGGAAGTAATGAGTGCTTGCCGGTGCCAGGGGAGGAGGGAACAGGAGTGGCTCCTCGTGACCATGGAACTTCTTTTCTAAGACTGTTTTTTAGAGCAGTTTTTGGCTCCCAGAGAAACCGAGAAGAAGGTGCAGAGATACCTGCTGTCCCTCCCACACACAGTCTTCCCAGTAATCAACATCCTTCACCATTTGTTACAATCGATGGACCTGCATTGCTACATCACCAGCCCCACAGTTCCTCACTGTCGGCAGGCTTCGCTTTTGATGCGGTTCCTCCCGTGGGCTTTGACATGTGTGGCATGGCACGGATCCAGCACCGTGATGTTGTGCATAGTAGTCTCACCCCCTAAAAAGCCCTATGCTGTGTGTAGTCATCCCTCCCTCCGGACAACCCCTGGCAACCTCCAATCTTCTTTACTCTCTGCAAGGTTTTGCCTTTTCCAGAATGCCAGATAGTTGAAATCATACTGGGATTTCTTCTTAGGGTGATGAAGAGGCTCAGAAGTCGATTGTGGTGATAGTTACACAACTCTGTGACTATGCTAATAACCCATTGAACTGTACGCTTTAAACTGGGGAATTGAACGGTATGTGAATTATATCTCAATGAAGCTGTTAAAAATAAATAAATAGCAAGAAGACAGGTAAACCCCACCCCATCCCAATATTCTATGCAAATGGTAGTCAGTACACCCAGGGAAGTTGCTCCACCCACCTGGTAAGTAATTAGTACTTAAATATTCAAGTGGAGTGTGGCCCATGGTCTACAAAACTTTGGCCACCAGGCTGCTGACATCAGAAACGTGCCTAATGTGTTCAGCCCAGGGCCTGAGATGCAGTGAGAACTCAATAGATACTAACTCTGTTAAACTCTTTTTTTTTTTTTTTTTTTTTTTTTTCCCCCCACAAAGTCTCTCTCTGTAGCCCAGGCTGGAGTACAGTGGCTCCATCTCGGCTCACTGCAACCTCCGCCTCCCAGGTCCCAGTTCAACAATTCTCCTGCCTCAACCCCCCGAGTAGCTGGATTACAGGCACGTACCACCATGCCCAGCTAATTTTTTTATTTTTAGTAGAGACGGGGTTTCACCATGTTGGCCACGCTGGTCTTGAACTCCTGACCTTGTGATCCACCCGCCTCAGCCTCCCAAAGTGCTGAGATTACAGGTGTGAGCCACCACGCCCAGCTAAACTCTTGTCATAACCTAATCCGTGCCACCCAGAATCATATTCCCTCTATCTTTCTAGCTCCTTTGACCATAACACAGGCAGGCAGTGGCCCACACTATGGAAGTCTGTGAATAGAATTTTATCTCTATTAATTCAGGTATGAAAAAATGTATGTCTTTGTAAAGGAGTTTTTTCTTTTTATATTTCTTGAGACAAGGTGTCTCTTCATTGCCCAGGCTGGAGTGCAGTGGCGCAGCCACAGCTCACTGCAGCCTCAACCTTTCAGCCTCAAGCAATCCACCCACCTTGGCCTCCTGAGTAACTGGGAGTACAGGTACACAGACCTAAACCCAGATAACTTTTGTAATTTTTGGTAGAGATGGGGGTCTCACTATGTTGCCCAGGCTGGTCTCGAACTCCTGGGCTCAAGCAATACTCCTGCCTCAGCCTCCCGAGTAGCTGGGATTACAGGCACACACCACCATGCCTGGCTTAATGTTAAAGGAGTTTTCAAACTGTCAGAGACACCTCATCTGATGGGGAGGGTGGAGAATGGGCAGGGCACCCTCCCTTTCCCCAGCAGAAATCAAGATAGCTCTAAACAAGAGTTTCTCAACCTCGCGATGGGTGATTCTTCATGGTGGGGGTTGTCCTGGGCACTGTGGGGTGTTTGAGCATCCCTAGTCTTACCCAGTAGATGCCAGGAGCAACCCTCTCCCTGTTGTGACTGCCAGGGCTGGGCCTTATACCAAGCTCCTCATGTATCACATTCTCAAATGCAGCAGGACCCGAGAAAATTTCAAGTGAATACAAATGAACACTTTAAAAAAATATTAAGAGTCATGCATTTATTTCAATATGCAAGAAAAAAGAGTACAGCAGAGTTTCACAGAGATTTTTGCTTAGGACTAGCCTAAGGTAGATCATGCCAGTTTAAGTTGAAAAGTTGTTAAATTCCAGAAAAATATGAAGAAATAGTATAAATGACACAAGAAGATAGCAAAAATTATAAAGGTGATGTCAGATGCCTGGGAGTTGGGAAACACTCAGAGTTGGTGTAATTTCCCTCCGTTTCCAGAGGAAGAAACTGAGGCTCCAGGGGAGTGACACCACTTGCCCTAGCTCACACAGAATTACGCAGGTAGATTTGATAACATTGTTCTTGAACAGTGATCAATATCCCTAATATTGATTGGGCATGGTGGCTCACGCCTGTAATCCTAGCACTTTGGGAGGCCGAGGTGCGAGGATCACTTAAGCCACGGCGTTTGAGATCAGCCTAAGCAGCATGGCAAAACCCTGTCTCTACAAAAAATACAAAAAATTAACCAGGCATGGTGGAGCATGCCTATTAATCCCAGTTATTTGGGAAGCTGAGGTGGGACGATTGGCTGAGCCCAGGGGGCAGAGGCTGCAGTGAGCCGAGAGATCTCACCACTGTACTCCAGCCTGGACAGAGTGAGACCCTGACTCAAATATATGTAAATATAAATCCCTAATATTACATTTGAGAATAACTATAATGCAACTTCTAGTACTTTTGGTAAATTATTTTTTTCTTTGAGACAGAGTTTTGCTCTGTCAACAGGCTGGAGTGTAGTGGTGCAATCTTGGCCCATTGCAACCTCCACCCCCACGGAGTTCAAGTGATTCCTCTTCCTCAACCTCCCAAGTAGCTGGGACTACAGGCATATGCCACCACATCCTGCTAATGTTTTGTATTTTAGTAGAAACGGAGTTTCTCCATGTTGGCCAGGATGGTCTCGATCTCCTGACCTCGTGATCCACCCACCTCAGCCGCCCAAAGTGCTAGGATTACAGGTGTGAGCCACTGCGCCCAGCCCTTTTTCTATATACAGATATAATGCTTAGATAGAATCCTTTTTCTATGCATATAAACATAATATTCTAATTTATATAATAAATACAATTAAAGGACCAACTTAATAATTAATACTTTTGGACACCTCTGTGGGATATCTCCAGGAGAGTCAATGTCTCTCCAGACAATACCTAACAATAGCTACCAGCTAACAAGAGACATTTTGATGTCCTTCAGGGCTGGATTTCACAACACACAATGGTGATATTTAGTAAGCATTTCCTAAAAATTAGAACAAATTCTAGGAAATGGAGGACAAACTGGAAAAACTCAGTACATTGGTAACAGCCAGTGACATGGGTCTAAAGGGAACAATACAAAGTTTAGTGCTGTAAATGAAGGCTTCTGATGTAACTCTATTTGGAAGTAGAGACTTAGGAACTTAGTATGCAAATTTATGCCAAAATATATGTAAATTTATGCCAAGCAAGCCGCAACCCCCAGGGTAGGGGAGTATACGTTTGTGCATACGTATATATTCTTTTTTAACCAGACTGAAATTCTGTTGTTTGTCATGGTTTCCTGGTATGTGGCCTCACCAGCATGCCTTTCACAGAGAGCTAAAAGCAATTCAAACATCAGCAAGATGCAGCATCTGAAGCCAGCGGTAGGGTCTGAGTGACCAGGAGACCACAGGCTGTTGGAGGTCTCAGAAACTCTGGACGAAGTCCCGGGCAGTGAAGCCTCTAATCTCAGAGACGAGTAACAAAGCAAGGTCGCAGAATCAATCAGCCGTGTCTGTGAGCTTCTTTAAATCAGGATGGATGCCTTCCATCTGTTTGTGGTTGGTTGTGGACCATTCTGGTGGAAGGAGAGAAGGGGATGAGATAAGCATTCAAGGTTCCGTGGCCTCCAAGAGTGGCGAAGGCCTCCAGATAGACTTGTTCTTCACTGAGATCGAGAGCAAGGTGATGTTGGGGCGGCGGGTATGGGTGGAACAGAGGTAGAGGCGAATATTTCTGTTTCTAGTTAACACTTTGTGTCTACTATATCGTTATAGAAAAAAAAAATGCAGACTTAAAACAGCCTAAACAAATTACGAGTGGGGAATCTGTAAAATGATACGACCCTGCGTGGCCTCTGGATAGTGTCCTGCTGTATTTCTCCATGTGACAAGTTATAAATAAAGCCCAAAGCTAACCATAAAACTTGGAGAAATAGTGGAGAGGAGAAAAGCTGCTGTTGGTCTTTAAAACCCACCCTTGCACACATGCAAAACAGATGAGTTCGGAGAGCCACAACTTAACATCATCTCTTCATGATGCAAATCTGAAAACAGCTTCCAGATGGAAGCCGCGATTCATAGCTTATCATGATATCAGGGAGCAGGCCTACTTCTGACCACATCCAAATGAACCACTGATCCACAAGGTCTATGCATGGGCAAGCTTGGCTTTTTCAGTTTGCCTGGAATATTCTTAGACCTGCCACTGTGGTTCCCGGGCTCTCCCCTGGGTATGTTGCTGAGATTACATTGACCAATACGGGGACCAGGCAGTGTTTGAGGCAGGCTCATGACAACCCCTAAGCTTCCTCAGTCCTGTGGCAACATCTCTCCTGTTCACCTTCCTCATTTTATTTCTTCCAGGCTGGCCAAATGGGACAGGCAGTGACATCAAAACATGACAGGGTCTCCCACGTGTTAGGTTTCCGCCCTCCCTCTCCAAGGCTGAACCTGCACAACCCTCTGTATGGTGGGAGCCTCGGCTGGTAAGCAGAGCTGAAAATTTAAGAGGGTGAGTGTTGAAAAGCATGTAAGTTAGGATTCGATTTGGTTGCAAGTGACAGAAAGGTCAAAATAATAGTGGCCTAAACAATACAAGCATTTATCGACCTTTCAAATAAAACCACACTGGAGGTAGACAGCCCATGGTTCATAGGAGGCTTCACAAAGGCTCATGGCCTCTTTCCCAGCTGGTTCTCTAATTTTTTTAGCACAGGGCCTCCAGAGCTCATCCAAGACAGCTGCTTAACTTCTGTTTCATTGCATCGTGTCCATGTTCCAGCCAGTGAGTACGGCAGATTGTTTTTCTAATGGTCTCCCAATGAGTCACACCTCCTGTGTCTCAACCCCTTTCAATGTCAATGACACGGTCTATTCTTCCATCAAGATGTGGGGTCTAGTTCCCCACCCTTGAATCCAGATTGGCCAGTAGAATTTGACAGAAGTGGCGATGTATAAATTACAGAGCCTAGTCCTTAAGCAATCTCGAAGCTTCCTCTCTCTCCCTCTTGAACCTCTAAGGCTGCCATGTTGCGATAAGGTGCATGTGGCCTTGGGAGAAGGAGACGCCTCGCAGAGAAGAACTGAGGCGCCCCCGCTGGCAGACACGTGGATGAGGCCATCTTAGATTCTATAGCAGCTGGGATATCAGGCAAGACTGGCATGAGAAACCTCCCCGAATCAGAAAAAGTAATAAATTGTACTGATTTTAGCCACTCATTGGACAAGTACAATTACTGGTACATAGCAATAGATAACTGAAAGCAAGGAACTAGCAGGAAAGAGAAAGACAAGACAAAAAGCACTTTCAGGCAGGTCTCCCCTTGTCTGTCATGTAACATGGCTGTTTACATCTTTTGGGCTACAGTCAGCTGCGAGGGAAATGCAGTCTTTCCCCTAGCAGCCTGGTGCCCAGTTATCACTGATGGCATGAGGGCTAAGGACGAGCTGATACTAGGATACACAGCTATCACTCTGAGAGAGCAGAAAGATTAGGAAACAACAAATATACAGAACTTTCCCATGAATAGCACAGACTTTAAGTTAGAAAGAGCTGTGACTGGGCGAGGTGGTTCATGCCTGTAATTCCAACACTTTGGGAGGCTAAGGCCGGTGGATCACCTGAACTCAGGAGTTCGAGACCAACCTGGTCAACATGGTGAAACCCTGTCTCTACTAAAAATGCAAAAATTAGCCAGACGTGGTGGTGCACTTCTGTAATTCTAGCTGCTTGGGAGGCTGAGGCAGGAGAATCCCTTGAACCCTGGAGGTGGAGATTGTGGTAAGCCAAGATCGCACCACTGTACTCCAGCCTGCAGAACAGAGTAAGACTTCATCTCAAGAAAAGAAAAGAAACAGCTGTAATCATCTTTTTCTTTCTTTTTTTACTTTTTAAACTTTTTAAAAATAGAGACAGGGTCCTGCTATGTTGCCCGGGCTATCCTTGAACTCCTGGCCTCAAGCAGTCCTCGCACTGCAGCCTCACACAGTGCTTGGATTACAGGAATGAGCTACTGTGCCTGACCTTTATCATTATTACATTATTATGATACTTTTTAATTTTTTAAACCTTTTTCCTCTTAAACTTGAATTTTTCCAGCTCACAGTAAGAGAAGGTAAATGAAAACACCTCCCAAAAATATCCTACACCTCTGAGACATAAAAGTAACTAAGATTTTCCAACCTGGGCCGGGCGCGAAGGCTCACGCCGCCTGTAATCCCAGCACTTTGGGTGGTTGAGGTGGGCGGATCACCTGAGGTCAGGAGTTCAAGACCAGCCTGACCAATATAGTGAAACTCCATCTTTAAAAAAAAAAAAAAAAAAGTAAAAAAAGAAAAAAAAAAGATTTTCCACCCTGAAGAAGGGAGGGTAGAAGAAAGACATAACTGACCAGTGGAGGTCAGAGCACTGATGATGGGACCAGCCTCCCCAGTCTGCAGTGGAAATCGCATGGGCACTTAAGTTACCCATAAGGAAGCATCTTTGTACTGTAGTCTGGTAGACTCTGAAATGGGACGACAAGTGATATTACTGGAATCCTTCTCTTGCTCATTTAAACTCTGATGAATTCTCAGCTGTCTTTAAGGGTTAGAGAGAGTGAACTGGAAGAACTCCAGAAGTCTCTTCAAGTCCTTCACTTCCATGAAATAGACAAGGCCTTTTGCTGTGTGTTTGTGCAGGACTCCCCCGTGCCTGGCACACTCCTGGGCCCTCTGGGGAATTACGAAAGAAGGATATGACAAAATACCTGCTCTCAAAGAGCTTATGATCTATAGAAAGCAATTTCTAAGCTGGGCATGGTGGCTCATGCCTGTACTCCCAGCACTTTGGGAGGCCGAGGCGGGCTGATCACCTGAGGTTGGGAGTTCAAGACCAGCCTGACCAACATGGAGAAACCCTGTCTCTACTAAAAATACAAAATTAGCTGGGCATGGTGGTGCTTGCCTGTAATCCCAGCTACTCAGGAGGCTGAGGCAGGAAAATCGGTTGAACCCAGGAGGTGGAGGTTGTGGTGAGCTGAGATCATGCCACTGCACTCCAGCCAGGGCACCAAGAGCAAAATAGAAAGAAATAAATAGAGAGAAAGAGAGAGAGAGAGAGAGAAAGAGAGAGAGAGAAAGAGAGAGGAGGGAGGGAGGGAGAGAAGGAAGGAAGGAAGGAAGGAAGGAAGGAAGGAAAGGAGGGAAGAGAAGAAGGAAGGAAGAAATTTCTATGGTCCCTCAGTACACAAGCCCCAGGAAGGTTCTGGGAGCTGCTGAGCAGTTTTCTCCAATTCTGCTGCATACCAGTGAGTGGTGATCAAGGGTGAGGCTCTCTCCTTTATTAAGAAATGCCAGCCAAGGCCAGGCACAGTGGCTCACGCCTGTAACCCCAGCACTACGAGAGGCCAAGGCAGAAGGATCGCTTGAGGCTGGCCTGGGCAGCATGGTGAGTCCTCATTTCTATTTTAAAAAAAAAAAAAAAAAAAGTTCTCAGCAGATATATGTAAATTTTAAGAACTTTTTTATCTTAAAAAGGGAAAATGAGAAAAAGAAAAAAAAAATAGAAATGGCTTCCCTCTTCATGATTCCTCTTTACTCTAATAATCTGGAAGATCTTCCAATTCACTGAGCACCCGCTAAGTTGGGTTCTTGAAGACTTTCCAGGGGGCACAGCCTGGTTAGACTTAAGAGAATCAACTCACAGATCCTCATCTTCCACAGGCATTCTTTCCTAAAGCAGTTGGACTGAGAAGGTGCCCTGGAGTTCCTTCGCGATAGCCTGTCACCCACTTTACACAAGAGAGGCCGTTTTTCTGCTCTCCCACGTCTGACCACAATTCATCATCCCATGACGGAGAAACTCCAGGGCTGCAAATAAAAGGGAAGTCCCCTTTGATGATAACAGCTCCCACCAACACACAGTGTTTTGGCGATTTCCCTGGCATTACACATTTGCTGATTTATTTGTTAAAGGAACACCCATGATTAAAACTGTGCATTTGGCTCATTTGGGGAATAGTCTGAATTCAGTTACATGATAGAGGGAAGTGAAAAACAGCTTTTCATCCACCAAGTCACCTCTTATTCTTCCTAAATGTGCATGTGTGTGTGTGTGTGTGTGTGTGTGTGTGTGTGACAGACAGAGGAAGGGAGGAAGAAAGAAAAATTATCACTCACGAGGGTTTGTTCTATGATAGCAAATTAAGGGAAACATTTATAAGAATTACTGAATGCTAAAAAAAAAAATATTTCCTCAGGTTTTTTTAAATAGAAGAAATTCTTTGCAGAATTTCTTTGCAGAATTTCCTGAAACTCATCTTTAGGAGGTGTCATTAGCTGCAAAGAAAAGCGCATTCAAATAAAGTCTGGTATTTATTGATACTGGTCATTTTTACCATAATGAATTTTGTCACAACTTCTAAAATTTTCAGGATACGTTAGCTAAGGCCCCAGATTAAAGATTCATGTGATTTCTTTCATATTTGATATGTTGCTGAATAAGAGTTATTAAATTATAACATTAAAACCTTACTCTGAGGCAGGCAGATCATTTGAGATCAGGAGACCAGCCTGACCAAAATGATGAAACCCCATCTCTACTAAAACTGAAAAATAATTAGCCGGGCATGGTGGTGTATGCCTGTAGTCCCAGCTACGCAGGAGGCTGAGGCAGAAGAATCACTTGAACCTAGGAGGCGGAGGTTGCAGTGAGCTGAGATCAGAGATCATGCCACTGCACTGCAGCACTCCAGCCCAGGCGACAGAGTGAGACTCCATCTCAAAAAAAAAAAAAAAAAAAAAAACCTTATTCCACTTAGAGTTACCCTTTATCTTACTTTATTCCCTAACGTCGCTGATATTTTTCCAGTCTTTCTGCAAATACAAGCAAATATGGATACAGATGCTATTTCCTTACACAAAATATAACCAACTATATATACTGAATGTTTTTTGCTTTTGTCTCTTAATAGTATTTTCTGGAAAGCTTGCCGGGTCTGTGCACAGACAGCAGCCCTGCTCCTTTGCTCTGCTGTATAGTATTCACGTTGGGGATGTTCACGGATTACCCAGTCCTCTAAAGACAACACTTGGGGTGTTTCCAGGCTTCTGCTACTACAGGCGATGCTGCCATGAATAACTGCTCACTTACATCCTTCCATACATGTGCAGACGCCTCTGGAGGATCAGTTCCCAGAAGCGCCACCCCACCTTTCCTTGCTGGCAAACTCTTAATCACCCACTGACACCCATGGCTCAGAGAGCCAAACATGAGAAGAGGCATGTCCAGAGAGGCACAGGAGTGCAGCTGCATCTGCCTTCTTCACTCAACTGTGAGCATCTAAGAGTCTGGAGCCCTCCTTATCCAACTTTGTATTCCCATGAATAACTCACTAAATAAACAAATGAACAGACAGCGTTCAAACATAGGCTTCTTAAGAAACTGAGAAAGACAACCTCTAAACAGAGAAGTGCACTCTCTAAGTACTGATTACTGCTTACTACTAGGAAGTTTATATTGCTATACAATCTAAGAACTAATAACCAGAACAGGGAGGTTACTCACAACACGCAGCAAACCCCAAAGGCCCACGCTTCTAGACACAGGTCATTCCTCAGCCCCATGCCTTACAGCAGATTGTCTTAAGAAAATACCTTGGCTGCCTATGCATAAACTGCATTTTCACTACACGGCTTCTTTTTGTGTTCTGGGACATTAATGGAAGTCATCAAATGAACGAAATAAGGGAAAACATATTTGGTACATCTCCATAGTTTTGGAGAGGCAGAGTATGAGGAAACAAAAGTGTAATTGGTTGGTCAGGGGGCGTGGTGGCTCACGCCTATAATCCCAGCACTTCGGGAGGCTGAGGTGGGTGGATCCCTTGAAGTCAGGAGTTTGAGACCATCCTGGCCAACAAGGTGAAACCCCATCTCTACTAAAAATACAAAAATTAGCTGGGTGTGGTGGCATGCACCTGTAATCTCAGCTACTCAGGAGCCTGAGGCGGGAGAATCTCTTGAACCTGGGAGGCAGAGGTTACAGTGATCCGAGATAGCACCACTGCACTCCAGCCTGGCAAAATAGTGAGACTTCATCTCAAAAAAAAGAGAAAGAGAGAAAGAGAGAAAGAGAGAGAGAAGTACAAGTTTATATAACTTTCATAATAAAGGTCAGCAGTCCGGGTTGCAATACTGGCTAAGATCATCAAGAACCCAGACTTATCAACACAGAGCTTCTACCTCATGGCCCAAAATGGCTACTGAGCTCCAGCTACCACATCCACATTCTAGCCTGCACCAAGTGGGAAGCAGAAATAAGGGCACACCTCCTCTCTTTAATATTACTTCCCGGAAGTTGAATATGATACTTCTACTTTTCGTCAATTAGCCACAGCTTTCCCCTTGACCATGCCTAGTTCCAACGGAGACTAGGGGAAGAAGCTTTTGCCCTTGGAAGGCATGCTAAAAATGTGGGTTATCACGACTGAGGAAGCAGTGAAGAACGGATATTAAGGAGTAACTTGCAGAGTCTGCCACACAGTGATTGAGGAGATGCATTCTCGGAGCCCCACTGTGAAAAAGCATTTTGAAGGACTCTAGCAAAACTGTTTATCTGATGCTTAAGTCAGTTCCACAGCATTCCTCCCAACCGACTGTCTTCCCCTCCCCACTAAAAAAAGAGAGAGGCTTGAAGCAACCCATCTGATGTCTGGACAATGCTTCCATCAGTTGAACTGATATCCAAATGGCCCTTAGGGCCATTCACATTAACTCTCAAATCTAAGTTCTCTCAGACCTAATAATTCAGAACTAATAATGTCTGGAGACAGTTATCAATTCCCACCCCGAGACTCCTCTTCTCCAAGCTGATAACCCACTGTGCTCTCAAATACCTGTCCCTGTCATTCTCCCAGTGTGCTCACCGCTCTCTGGAGGTGTCCTACTTGCAATCCTGGGAGTGGCTTTACACAGAGGCGGCTTACGGCTCTCAGGTAAGACACATCTATTCATCTACATCTATCACGGCTTCTCCGAGAGCTTTCAGACTTCTGACAGTTGCTTCACACTTTTCATTCATAAAGTATTTGACACCTACCAAAGCTACGAATCCCCCCTGGGGGGCCTGACATGTCCCTATCTTACCTTCTCCCGGTGATGGAGCCTGACGGGGCCTCTTGGCTCGAACCTATAAAGATAGTTGTAAATCCTGAGTCCATCCATCAACAAACCCTCTGTCCCTCCTACCACCTTCTGCAATTTTGGTAATAACTCTATGACTTCATCCAGCAGAAGATTGCGCAGGGCAGGGTCACCCCTGAAATCTTCCCTACGGGTGACATTGATTCATTAAGCAGCCGCTCTGTGGCAACAGTGAAAACTGGTTTGGATGTGTGTTGCTGCCATAGTGACATCCAAGCAAGCAGTTAAGAACCCCGAGGCCTTAGCTGTTGGCAGCATCTTCCACCAGAGCTTTCCTTCCACAGTGAGAAGATTCCCAGAGCCCTTGGGAGCCGGGATCTGGCGGTTGGGAGACAGCAGTCCTTCACATACTTATTCATTCATTCATTGGTCCTTCCTTAAACAGATATTGAGGTCTTCTACAAGCTAGATGTGCTGCGTCCTGAAAATAAAAGTCAGTAAGACACAATGCCTGCCCTCAAGGAGTTTGTCTAATGGAGAATAAGACTGCAGACAGAAGGGCTCTATGAAAAACTCCAGACTCCCCTGCTCAGTACTCTGCAATGGCTCCCATGCTCCTGAGGAGTAAAGATCAGGGTCCTTCCCACAGCCCCGTGGACCTGGCCGCTGCATAGCGCCTGCCGTCCTCCTGCTGCTTTCCTCCTTTCCTCCTCTCCAGCCACGCTGGCCTCATTTTCAAACACACCAGAAGGCTCCTGCCTTCTGGACTTTGTACCATACCTTTGTTTGCCAAGATCTTCTTCCCCACCGAGCTACCTACGTGGCTCACTCCCTCCCATCCCGCAAGTCCTTCCCCGAAAGATGCCTTCTCAGGGAGGCCTTGTCTAGCCACCCCATCTAAAATGTCAACACCCCCAGTATTTCATATCCTCTTCCTGATTCATTTCTTCTTCTCAAGACATCTTCCTCTCTACTATTCTCTATCCTACTTCCTAATCTTGCTTCACTTCTGTCTCTGCCCACCAGCCATGCAAGCATCTGAGAGCAGCAGGGAGCTTTGGATTCTTTTGGTTTGGTTTTGTGTTTTGTACTTAGAGCAATTCGATTCGTGACTAGGCTGGGCACGGTGGCTCACGCCTGTAATCCTAGCACTTTGGGAGGCCGAGGTAGGTGGATCACCTGAGGTCAGGAGTTCAAGACCAGCCTGACCATCATGGTGAAACCCCATCTTTGAAAATATATATATATATATATAAATTAAAAAAAAAAAAAAAGATCAGTGACTAATGCAGTATATAGGAGAGGGAGAAATGAGAAAGGAAGAAAGGAAGGAAATGAAATTTTCAGTATAACCCAATATGTCCTGTAATGGAAGAAGAATTCAGCATCATGGAAGCACACAGAAAAGCCTCCTAGCCCAGCTTTGGAAAATCAAGAGGCTTTCCTGAGAACTGTAGGATGAGTCAGAGTCGGCCAGGTAAGGAACAGAGAAAGGTAATTCCAGGAAGAGGAAGCAGCACACGCCAGTGCCCACACCTGCAGGGATACCCAGGTGCCATGGGAACTCGGTGCTTGGAAGCCGCATGCAGCCATGGCAGTGGCAAAAGGAGGGCTGGGGCTGAGTGGAAGAATGCTGCAGACCATGAGAAGGTGTTTGGAATCCATCCGGAGAGCACAAGGAGCCAGTGGGGCAAGTGGCCGAGTGCCATAACCAGATTTTCCCTTTACAAAGGCCAGAGGGAGGAAAATGGATGGGAGGAGAACAAGACTGAAGACACAGACGTCAGTTGGGCAGATGCTTGGCTCACTCCACCGAAAGAGGTTAATGGATGAATTAGGGCAGAAGTCGGCAAGTATTTTCTGTAAAGGGCCAGATAGTAAATATCTGGGGCATATTCAACTCTGTGTTTTTATCAAGAAAGCATGGGCCAGAGCAGTGGAGCAGGCCTGTAATCCCAACAATTTGGGAGGCTGAAGTAGGAGGATCACTTGAGCCCAGGAGTTCAAGACCAGCCTGGGCAACAGAGCAAGACCCCCATCTCTACCAAAAAATTAAAACGATCCCAGCACTTTGGGAGGCTGAGGCAGGAAGATCACAAGATCAGAAGTTTGAGACCATCCTGACCAACATGGTGAAATCCCGTCTCTACTAAAAATGCAAAAGTTAGGCATGGTGGCGCACGCCTGTAATCCCAGCTACTCAGGCGGCTGAGGTAATTGCTTGAACCTGTAAGGCAGAGACTGCAGTGAGCTGAGATCACGCCACTGCACTCCAGCTTGGTCGGCAGAGTGAGACTCCAACTCAAAAAAAAAAAAAAAATTAAAAACTAGCTATGTGTGGTAGTACGTGCCTGTGGTCTCAACTACTCAGGAGGCTGAGGTGGGAGGATGGCTTGATCCCAGGAGTGTGAGGCTGCAGTGAGCTGTGGTTGCTCCACTACACTCCAGCCTGGGCAACAGAGTGAGACCCTGTACCAAAAAGAAAAGAAAACAATAAAGAAATCACCCATGGGCTGGGCACGGTGGCTCACGCCTATAATCCCAACACTTTGGGAGGCTGAAGCAGTGGATCACTTGAACCCAGGAGTTTGAGACCAGCCTTGGAAACACGGTGAGACACGATCTCTACAAAAAATAAAAAATATTAGCTGGGCATGGTGATATGTGCCTGTAGTCCCACCTACTCAGGAAGCTGAGGTGGGAGGATCGCTTGAGACCAGGATATTGAAGCATCAGTGAGCTAAGATCACACCACTGCATTCCAGCCTGGATGACAGAGAGACACCCTATCTCAAAAAAGAAATCAGCTATGCATGGTATACAAATGAATGAACATGGCCCTCTTCCAATAAAACTTTATTTACAATCCAGTCAGCAGACAGACCAGGCCTGAGAGTCATAGCTCACTGGCTCCTGAATTAAGGAGTAATAGAAATAAATGTATTAGAAGAACGTTTAAGAGCTACAACTAGTAGAACTTGGTGATTAATTGGCTTTGGGAAGCAGTCAAGGAGGTATCAGGGGCTGAAACAATCAGCACCCATGCCCATGAGTAGAGGCTGACCATGAGTCACTCAGAGAATCGCTGTATCTTCCTATTTCCAAGAAATTAGTGAAAAGTTGTGCAACTTTCATAGTTTAGTGTTAAAAAAAGTTATCCTATATATGCAATGAAATTTTCATAATGCATAAGAGGGTGCACAATAAAATCTCAATTTTCTTTTCCCTTGACTCCCTGCTTCCCGGTTCTCCTGCTTGCCACCATGCCACATCTATGTGCGGCCTCCAAGGGCACCAGGTTTCCACGGCATCCACCTTTCCCCCAGGTGCAGGGGTGTGTATGGGCGCTTCCTCTTCCTGGAATTGCCTTTCTCTCTACCCCTTACCTGGCTGACTCTAATTCCTGTGTTCCAGGGAAGAATGGCCTAAATTGCAATGAAGGAGAGAAAAGGATCCCCCTGGGGCTCTTCTGCCCAGGTGGGTCTAGGACCTGCCTTGAATTACAGGGATGACACCCCTCTAGGCCTGAGAGTTGCTGAGCAGCACTGTTAGTGTTTTCCTGCCCAGAAATGTCTCCCTTCTCTACCCTCCTCTGCCAGGTCTTCTGCAAGGCACCCTGTGCCTTTTCTTTTCACCTGACTCCTCCCCAGGTCAGATAAAACTGGGAGCAGGAGGCTCCTCAAGCCCTACTGAGAATCAGAAAATACCAGGGTACGAGTGGGTGCAGTTGCCAAACGATGCCTGGAGGTGAGAGCAGTGAGGCCAGGACACAGGGGCCGATCTCGGGAGGGAGAAGGGCCAAATTCTCTAGCAGTGTGCATCAGACACTGAGGATAAAATAATAAGAAAATAGGCCAGACGTGGTGCCTCATGCCTATAATCCCAGCACTTTGGGAGGCCAATGCAGGCAGATCATTTGACTTTGGGAGTTCAAGTCCAGCCTGGTCAACATGATGAAACCCCATCTCTACTAAAAATAAAAATAAAAAATAAAAAATAAATTAGCTGGGTGTGGTGGCATGCACCTGTAGTCCCTGCTACTTGGGAAGCTGAGGCAGAAGAATTGCTTGAACCCGGGAAGCAGAGGTTGTAGTAAGCTGAAATGACGCCACTGCACTCCAGCCTGGGCAACAGAACGAGACTCAATCTCAAAAAAAAAAAATAATAATAATAATAATAATAAAATAAACTATAAAATAAATAGGCCAGGCATGGTGGCTGACACTTGTCATCCCAGCACTTTGGGAGCCTGAGGCAGGAGGATCACTTGAACCCAGGAGTTCATGACCAGGCAGCCTGGGTGACAGAGCGAGACCCCATCTTTAAAATAACATTAAATTAAATGAAAAAAAAAAAAAAAAAAAAAAAAAAAAACAGAATAAAATTTAAAAATTAAATGAAATAAAACGCCAAGGGGCCAGCCATGGGCCTCAGCGTGTGAGGCAAGCAGGCAGGAGAGTGGCCGAAAGAGGGACTGCTCCTCCTGAGCACAGTGTCCAGAAGTGGCTCCTTGTCAACAGTTGTAAAGGTCACATGCTGACGTGACAGTTGCTGAGGCCGTGATGCAAACCCACGTAGGAAGCATTGTGCAAGGAGGCTCTGGAGACCCGCGGGCTCCTGGGCAGAGGGTTGCTTCTGTGTGGGCGGACCCCTCGCCACACCTGGCCAGGAGCCTCCCCCAGCCCCGTGACCCTTGGGTCAGCTCCCCACACAAACAGTAAGTCAGCATGCAATTCAAAATGTAAATGTGCACTAGAGCGTTTAGAATATATCAACTGAAGGAGTAAAACCAGACCGTCTGCTTGTCTTGGATTCATTTTGTGCTGTACAAGGCTCAAAAGGAACCCGGATTCTGGCTGAAGAGGCCTTTTATGGGAGGTCCTGCCTTGAAGGCGACAGGTTGAGATCTATTGCAAACCCTTGGTGGCCTCACCCACCCGTGCCCTCTGCAGCTTCTTCCCCCTCCATGCTCCAGCCTGGCAGCGAGCAGGCCCGGGGCGACTTCATGTGCACACTGGCTCCAGGAGGGACGGCCAGATGCTTCCTGCACCAGCAGGCCCGCTCCGAGGCTGCAGCCCAGAAGCCAATCCAGGCAGGCAGGCCTTCTTCTCAACATCTCAGGAAACAGAACTTACACATTACCCCTACCACACACACACAATACCTGGAACACTTCTGGCTTAAATGCCACGCCCATCTGTGTCTGTGTCTACGCTGTTTGGGATTGACTGATAAGACCTCGAATGTGCTTCCACCAAGAGCTCCTTTGGCAGACTTATCATGTCACACCACTCCCGGGCCTGTGTGCATTTTAGAATGTGGCATCCTAGAGGTGACAGTGTCCTGTCCCAGTGTTTGTTCTTTGTTTATTTGTTTGAACTCTATGTGCTTCCTTTTGGCTTTCAGTAACACACCAGAGCTCAGGGGACAGGAAGAGAACTGTCCCCGGATGATGAACAGGGACAGCCACCCCCATCTTCCCCTCCTCCACCCCAGGCCATGTGCTTCCCATTGACACAGGGGCGCATCTGGAATGGGCTGTGTTCCTGGTGTTGACTATAGCCGTGGGCCTCTGAGAAGCTAGAGCAATGTTGATGGGGACAGCTTCAGGGTCACCGGGCCCAGCTGGAACGAACTCCAGGCTGACCTCAAAGCGAAGTCCAGCATCAAGATGCAGTCCTGGGGCATGAAGACCGCAAGGCCTGAGAGCCCACAGATGGAGGACGCTGGGCCGCCTCATGGGGCTCCTTCAGCAAAACAGGAAAACAGGCCAAGGCCAGCACCAGGCTGCTGTCTGAAGATGGGAGGGGCGGGGGCCAGGCCTGGCTCCGGCACACAGTTCGCGGCAAACTCCAGCCTGTCATATGCAGACGCAACTGGAGCTTCACACACCCTGATACCTCCAATACATAACTCCTTACCACGCCCTAAACAAACCTCGTCCACAGAGCCAGTTCGCCCCTATTTGAATCAGCTGTGTGGCCATGTGCCTGTCACTCGGTCTCTTTGTCCTCCATTTCTACAACGTAAAACAGGAAGGGAAAGTCCTAGCCGTCACGCTAGCTGTAAAGCCCACGGGACAGCGGCCACATGCAGGAGAGCTGGCCACTGTCAGCCATGGCTTTGGAGACTCCCTTGGCCTTGAACGAGAAAAGAGCTCACGCACCCAAATGCGGCAGCTTCTTTCCTGTTCTTCTTGGAAGGAAACACTCTTTATATAAAAGGAAGGGAAAAAGAACTCAAGACATTTTCTTCTTTCCTTCTAGAACCACTTCTAGAAGCCCAGGTAGGGTCTCTAATTTAGAATTAGCATATCGATAGTCTCTCTAAACCAATGCTTCTATTAAAGCAGAGTAAATGGGAAGAGAAATTCCATGGCCTGCGTCTAGCTTGTCACTGCAAAGTGATTCGCACAAACACACTCTCACGCCTACACACACATGCACCACTGATTGAAGCATTGCTGCTAAACTGATGAGACACCACTCTATAACCTCTGGTTTTTAATTAAGTGCAAAAAGCCAACTAATCTATGCCATAAACTTAAGTACAAGTGTAGTTAAAAGCATTGATGCCACAAAAGACCAGGTCACAGACTGACTGGGGGCCACTCTCAACTTGTAAGCCTCTTGCCTCACTCCTCAGGCAGCTATCAGTCCTAAAAAATGTCCCATGTGCATCGTCCACTCATTAATACTGACTAAGCAGTCAAATATACTGCCATACTGTGTGAGACTCCAAAAGCCACAAGGATGTATTCGCCTTTAGAGCATTAACATGAAATGTAATTAAGAAGAACACCTTAAAAGGAAGAAAATTTAGACACGTGCTACAACATAAATGGATCTTGAGAACGCTACGCTAAGATAAGCCAGACACAAAAGGACAGATACTGAATGATTCTGCTTACAAGAGATACCTAGAGTCATTAAAGTCACAGAAACAAAGTAGAAGGTTGGTCACCAGGGGCTGGAAGGAAACGCAGCCATCACTCACGGCTGCCATCCCAGCCACTCGGGAGGCTGAGGCGGGAGGATCGCTTAAGCACAGGTCAAGGCTGCAGTGAGCTAGGAGCGTGCCACTGTACTTCCACCAGTAAGACTCTGTCTCTAAAAAACAAACTGCTACACTGTACATTTTTAAATGGTTAAGATAGTAAGTGGGTTTTATTTTATTTTATTTTTGAGTCGGAGTCTCACTCAGCCTGGAGTGCAGCAGCACAATCTCAGCTTACTACAATCTCCACCTCCCAGGTTCAACCGATTCTCCTGCCTCAGCCTCCCAAGTAGCTGGGCTTAGAGGTGCCCGCCACCACACTCGGCTGATTTTTCTATTTTTAGTAGAGACAGGTTTTTGCTATGTTGGCCAGGCTGGTCTCGAACTCCTGAGTTAAGGTGATCTGCCCGCCTCGGCCTCCCAAAGTGCTGGGAGTTCAGGTGTGAGCCACTACGCCCAGCCAGTAAGATTTACGTTACATGCACTTTGCCACCATTTTTAAAAGAGAAAATAAATTAGAACAAATAATCCCGTGAAGTTAAGAGGTAAGCAGTTCAGCATGGACCAGGAGATCCTGGGAGTTGTGGAAGTCAGGGAAGGCTCCCTGGAAGAGGAAGAGTTCATGTGGCTGTCTGTCCACACCCCTGGTAATAAGCCAGGAAGAACTATCTACCAAAGTGTGAAGGCTGTCCTTAAACCCAATGATGTCTATGGGAATCCAGGGCCAAGCCTCAACTATCAAGGAAGCTGCATCACCAAGGCTTGTGTATTACCAAGGTATAGCATGATATGGTCAGCGTAATCACGTGACCCATATTCTGGGACCAGGCTGAGAGTGAAGTGCACTGTTGATAACTACCATGGACAACAACATGTGATCTCCTGGGATATACCAGGAACAGCCTAGGCTTGGGATTCAGGCAGACCTGGTTTCAAATCCTAGCTTAGGCACATACGTGGGCAAACTGCTTTCTGCCTCCGAGCCTCAGTTTCCCCACCTGTAACATTTCTATCTCATGAGGTTATCATAAGTAACAAATCAGATGAGAAAACTCCCAGTCCAGGGCCTGACAAGTCCTAAATATTACAAGCCCGTAATCTTTTATTTGCAATTCTGGGAAACGGGGGTTCAGAGAGAGGAAAATTGAGGTTTCATTGTGCACCATCTTATGTGTTGTGAATTTTTTACCCTACTTATAAATGTTTTAAGATTAAACTAAAAAGTGCCCCCCACCCGACAAGGAAGCAGAGCCACAGGAGTCTTTAAGTTATACTGGGAGAGCTGGGTCCTGCCCCACCGCTAATGCAATTCACACAGGCAGGTCCAGGGCTTCTCCAGCTTTCAGGCTCCTCATGTGTACCACGGAGGTGCCCTCAGAGATTCCAACCACAGATCAGTTGGGAAAACAGTGCCCTGTCTGGGTCTTCAACAGAAGGGATATAACGTGGGGAACTGGTTGCAAAGACGTTGGAGGAGCTGAAAGTCCAATAGGGGTAGGGAAGCAACCTAGAAAGAAGCAACAGGAAGAAGTTGAGAAGTTTCTACCCACCCTGAGATTAGAAAGGGAACGTTATCTGCACCCAAATCCTGTACTGTCTGGTAGGAATTGGAAGGATGGAGGGAAGGGCCACCCAGCCGCGGAGGATCAGTGTTTGGGACCCTGACCAGGCTGCAGAGAGCCAGAGAATTGCCCTGGCATCTCCCCTCCCCTAGCCCTTCAGTTTTTTTTGTTTGTTTGTTTTTTGGTGGTTTTTCTGTTTGTTTTTGAAACAGAGTCTTGCTCTGTCACCCAGGCTGGAGTGCAGTGGCGCAATCTCGGCTCACTGCAACCTCCCCCTCCCGGGTTCAAGCGATTTTCTTGCCTCAGCCTCCTGAGTAGCTGGGATTACAGGCACCCACCACCACACCCGGTTAATTTGTGCATTTTTAGTAAAGACAGGGTTTCACCCTATTAGCCAGGCTGGTCTCGAACTCCTGGCCTCATGATCTGCCCGCCTGGGCTTCCCTAGGGGCTGGGATTACAGGTGGGAGCCACCAAGCCCGGCCCACCCTTCAGTTTATCCTCACTGACTCCCTGAGGCCAGCCAGAAGCCAGGAGCAAGGGCTCCTGGGACATGTAGTTCACAGAAGACAGCACTGCAGTCCAAAGCGGAGCGCCGCCTCCGGGAAACGCACCGCTGCAGTGCGGCTGCGCAGCTGGGGTGGCTGCTCGCTCAGAAGGGATTTTTCCACTTTTGCTTGGCATTTCTGTTTTAGATGCCCCCTATGCAAACCAATTGAATTCAAAGTTTCACAGGATGGAAACTTTTTAATTAGCCTGGAAATCTCACACTTGGGGCCCGTCCATCACTTCTGAATCCCCCAAGCAGATTTGTGTCCTCTGACTCCCCTCGCCAGACTGAGCGACTCATGGCTCCCACCTGCTCTGCAAGGCAGACTGTGCTAGGCAGGTGTGAGGTGCTGGGAACACAGAGAGCTGGATTCCACCTGGCCGCTGGGGGCGGAGGCAGCGGCACAACGGGTTTCCACACCACCTGGAGGGCAGGCACATTGCTTCCTCCAACAGGGCTGGGCTTCCAGGTACAGAGACCAGAGGTCACTGTGGTCCAATGGGCTGAGCCATAATTAGGAACTCAGTTGTTCTTCGTTCAAATCCAGCTGAGGCATCCAACCTTGTGTGACCTTGAACCAAACACAATTCTTAGGATGCAACCTGCTTTACAAGATGAGAAAGACACGAGTAAGAATGTCAGCAGACTCTGGAAGGTAAACAGACAATCCTGATAATGCCCTGCACTCACACCATGCCCTTCCTCTGAGGCGGGCTCTTAAGTGCCATCTGGCTTGTCCTTGAAATCATCCTTGGGAAGGCAGGGAGAGGAAGGACCATTATCTCCATCTTACAGAACCAGGCACTGAAAACAAACAATGACCCACACAGTGGGTCATGCTGGCGTTACACTCAAGGCTGCATCAGTGTTGGCCCTGACCCGTTTCTTCTACCCCGTGGAGGACCAGTTATCTGCTCAGCCCAGGGGCCCCCGTGACTCGAGGAAGGTCTGGAGGGAGACACTCTGCTTTTAGGTCTAAAAAGGGGAGAGGAAATAAGAGACGAGGGGCAAAGGAGAAAGGGAAGGGAAGGGAGGAACGCAGAGATAAAGATGGGACGTGGAAGGGGCAGGGTGGGCACTAACAGGTTGCCAGGACTCCTAATGACAGCATGTGTGAGAACTCGGCTTGGCAAACTCGGTTTACCAGCCTTAAAGGCTTTGATGCCCTTCCATCATCACCCAGCATTACTGGAAATTCACTAGGGTTATACATCCAGAAGAATACAGAGCCACTCCCCTTCATTTCTGAGCAGGGGTAGCTCCCGTATCCGCCAGCCTTTTTCCTCCCCTCAGGGCCCAGTTTACGACAGACACTCGAATGTTTTGTTCCCTGTTGTAAGGTGCTATTGTGTAAGGTGGGAGAACAGATACTCCTGTGGGTGTGCTAGAGCTGAAACGCCTTTATCTAAATCTGAGCAGCGGGTGCTTTCACACACAGGGAGAGCGGTTTCTGTTATCTTCCTGTAGGGCTGCGAGAGTCCTTGCCTTTCCACCCACAGCAACAGATCTGGGCCCCTGTCGAAGGCAAGCCCTCACCGCACTTGGGCAGCTGTCATTTACCAGGCACGTCAAGGGTTGGGAAAGCCGTGACTAACGAGCCTAGCTTGTGCAAGACTCATCCTCTTGCCTCTCTCTCTCACCATCACATTCCCAGCCGCACTAAGGAGGAGGACTCTGGCCAAGTCTTTGGCAGCCCCTCTTGCTGAAACATCGTAACTCTTACCCCTGAATCGGAAGGTGCACACAAACTCCGCTTTTGCTAGTTTGCAGCCCCAGCGGTGATCCAGAAAGTAGACCTTCATAACAGAAAAGCTTCGTGGACTACAGGCAGAGCTGTCACACGGCATCCAGGCCGTAATTCTGACTGTCCCCTGTAAATCGGGAAACACTCCTCAGCCTGCCCACCTTGCTGTTTGCCACCACGGAAAGGCACTGGAGTCGCTCACCTATGTTGTTACAGATAAACCACAGGCCACACTTGCAGCACTCTTCTCGGGCCGTGAAGGGGAAATGACATTTATTCCTTGATTAATGTTGTCTCTCTCTGTCCCCGGAGTCAGTAAACAAACAAGCTGTCCTTGGAGCAAGCAAGCGCCTCCCTTTCGGCATGTCCCCCTCTCTGAGCGACAGCTCTGCGGTGAAGCCAATAGCCGTCCCTCAGCCGTGTACAGGACACGCATTCTTGGACCTCAGAGTCCTGCTGTAGCATTTTGAGGACGCCAAGTTATTGATGGGGACAGGTGCTCCTAATTCAGCATAACCCACCCAAGCCATATTTCACTTTTTCTGGAAACCTCTTGATTTAGGAATGAAAGCCCCTGGCTCCTCCTGGGCTGGTCTGGCCAGTAAACATCTCAGCCTGAGTTTGCTGAGGTGGGTTGCTAAATTTAATTGCCAGTTTCCACACCATGTGATGGTGTGTGACAGGCCAGCTCACCCTGTGAGTTAGCCAAGGGGTTTTAAATAAATGCTTTCTGACGGAAAGGATGATAAAGATTCCTGTTATTCACCAGTGAGCCTGGAGACCGAGCTGGTCCGGTTTTTACAACTGAGTCACAGCAGTGTTAATCTCATGAGCCCTGTCACTACTTCCCACTGTGGCTTGACTAGGACAGCCTTAAGGGGCCTGCAGAAAGCTCCAGCCGGGTAGTCAGGAGACCTTTGCCAGCCCGGTCTGTCCAAGGTTGCTGTGACCTTGGAAGGCAAATAGCTCTGTGGGCCAGCGTCAGCCTCTGTGTCTGCAAAGAGGCGTGCTTAGCAGGTAACGCTTGTAGCTTTCAGGAAGCACACTGCAGATATGCGAAGGCATTGCTGTTGGTGAAACATCCGCAGAACACCAGGCAACAAGCCACTGAAAGCAGCATTTTTCTTGCTCCTATCCTTTAAAATACCAATGGAGACAAACTGATGCTGCTATTTGTATTTTCCTATACAACTTCCTTACGGAGCCCTGTAATCACTGAATGCTCACTCAGTCTTCCTTCAGAAGTGATTCAGCATGTGACCTGAGACACAGCAGCATCAGCCTCAGCTGGGTGCTTGTGAGAAATGCAGCATCTTGGCCTTTCCTGCTGAATCAGAACGTGCTGCTTAAAACGCTCCCAGGTGACTCGTAGGTCGTCAATGCTGGGAAGCACTGGTCTCCAGTCGTGTTTCTCAAGCTTGAATGCACATCTGAATCTCCCAGAAGGCTGGCTAAATCCTTGCTGGACCCCACCCCCACGTTTCTGATTCAGTAGGTGTGGGTCGGGGTCTGCGAACTCGCATTTCTAGAAAGTTCCCTGGTGATGGTGATGCCTCTGGTCCAGGACCACACTTTGAGAACTTCTGGTCTTTCTTGAGCAGCTGTTTAGTGATACCTTCATCCCCAGGTCACTAAGGGTGAATAACATCTCTCATTACATATGCAGGCTTTCTCAATCCCCAGAATTACCGTGGTCTCCTTTTAATACGTCTTCATTTCTTCCTCTTTAATCATCCTTGATCTCACCTTTGATTGCAGTATATGTTTCTTTATCTCTCTTTCATTAGGAAGCTGTAGACACAGAAAACCGGACAGCTCTGTGCTGTGCAAAAATGCGAGGATTTCATGAAAATCCTACTTTTTTTTCCCCATGTAGTTGTTCTAAAATTCCACTCGTTTTTTGTTTGTTTGAGATGGAGTCTCTCTCTGTTGCCCAGCCTGGAGTGCAGTGGTGCAATCTCTGCTCATTGCAACCTCCACATCCCAGGTTCAAGCAATTCTCCTGCCTCAGCCTCCTGAGTAGATGGGATTACAAGCACCCGCCACCATGCCCAGCTAATTTTTGTATTTTTAGTAGAGACGGGGTTTTGCCACGCTGGCCAGGCTGGTCTCGAACTGCCTGGTGATCCGCCCACCTCGTTCTCCAAAAATGCTGGGATTATAGGCGTGAGCCACCATGCCAGGCCCAGATTCCACTTCTCTTTTCAGCTAGAGTCATACCGCTGGCCCATAAGGAGCTTGTGACAATGTGACTACTGCAGGATAACCAAACCGATTTGCTGCAGTACCATTTTTATTATTATGTTTAAACCACACAAACAATATAGTGACACATTTGATTAAAGCAATCAACACTGGGCGGAGCACAGTGGCTCATGCCTATAACCCCAGCACTTTGGGACACCAAGGCAGGTGGTTCGCATGAGCCCAGGAGTTTGAGACTAGCCTGGGCAACATGGCAAAACCCCATCTCTACAATAAAATACAAAAATTAGCCTGGTGTGGTGGTGTACACCTGTGTTCTCAGCTACTTCGGAGGCTGAAGCTGGAGGATTGCTTAAACCTGTGAGGCGGAGGTTGCAGTGAGCTGAGTTTGTACCACTGCACTCCAGCCTGGGTGATAAAGCAAGACCCTGTCTCAAAAAAAAAAAAAAAAAAAAAAAAAATCAACACTTAAGAATAGTGAATTAAACCCACGCTCTTCCCATCCCCCTAATCCATGCTCCTTCTCAGAGCTAATAAACATTGGCAGTTAGGTGTGTGTCTTCCATCTCTTTTAATAAATCTACACATTTACATGCAGAAATATATTTTGGATTTTTTAAAAATTACAAATACTGTTAATAAAACTTCCTTTTATTGATAAACAATATTTTTCAGAGATTATTTAATATCAATAAATGGACTACGTTCTTTTTAAGGCTCCAAGGCAGCCAGCTATGGTGGCTCAGTACCTTGGGAGGCTGAGATGGGAGGATTACTTGAGGCCAGGAGTTTGAGACCAGCCTGAGCAACACAGAAAGACTCTATCTGTATAAAAAGTGGAAAAAAAAAAGTTGCGAGTCATGATTGTGCATGCCTATAGTCCCAGCTATTCAGGAGGCTAAGATGGGAGCATTGCTTGAGCCTACGGGTTTGAGCTTACGGTGAGCTATGACCACACCACTGCACCCCAGCCTCGGCACCAGAGTGGGATCCTGTGTCTAAAAATAATAATAATAATAATAAATACATACTTTTGGCTGGGCGTGGTGGCTCACGCCTGTAATCCCAGCACTTTGGGAGGCCGAGGTGGGTAGATCATGAGGTCAAGAGATCGAGACCATCCTGGTCAACAAGGTGAAACCCCGTCTCTACTAAAAATACAAAAATTAGCTGGCCATGGTGGCGCACGCCTGTAGTCCCAGCTACTCGGGAGGCTGAGGCAGGAGAATTGCCTGAACCCAGGAGGTGGAGTTTGCGGTGAGCCAAGATCGTGCCATTGCACTCCAGTCTGGGTAACAACAGTGAAACTCTGTCTCAAAATAAATAAATAAATACATACATATATACATACTTTTTTAAAAGTCTGTCAAAGGAAATGTAAGGAAAAAGAAAAAAGCTGTATGGCTATAATTTATATTATGGACATACTATAGCCATTCCCCTATTGATAGCCACTCAAATTATTTCCAGTAGTTTACCATTACCAGAAATATTAAATTAGCACTCTCATGAGGTTCAACTAAGAAGTTGGCCTCCCAAAAGGCTATATCAATCTCCATTACACCCCCATACACACATTGAACATGCTTATTTCACATGGAATCAACATGAATGCCCATCAATGACAGATTGGGTAAAGAAAATGTATATATACACCATGGAATACTATGCAGCCATAAAAAAGAATGAGATCATATCTTTTGTGGGAACATGGATGGAGCTAGAAGTTATCATCTTCAGCAAACTGATGCAGGATCAGAAAACCAAATACTGCATGTTCTCACTTATAAGTGGGAGCCAAATGGCAAGAACTTACGAACATACAGAAGTAAACAACAGACACCGGGGTCTACTTGAGGGGGGAAGGGTGGGAGGAGGGAGAGGAGCAGAAAAAGTAACTATTAGGTACTGGGATTAATAGCTGGGTGATGAAATAATCTATACCACAAACATTCCTGACATATGTTTACCTATGTAACAAACCTTCACATGTACCCTAGAACCTAAAATAAAAGTTTAAAAAATTAAATTAAACAAAAACAAAAAGAAAGTGTTTATTTTAACCTTCTCACCAATACTGGCTATTACCAATCTTTCACATCTTTACCAATATATTGAGGCTAGCTCATTCTCTAAACTTGCTTTTATCTGAGGAGTGCTTGAGGTTAAACATTTCTCCATAAGAATACCAGTCATTCGGCCGGGCACAGTGGCTCACACCTGTAATCCCAGCACTTTGGGAGGCAGAGGCGGGTGGATCATGAGATCAAGAGATCGAGACCATCCTGGTCAACATCGTGAAAACCCGTCTCTACTAAAAATACAAAAAATTAGCTGGGCGTGGTGGTGCATGCCTGTAATCCCAGCTACTCAGGAGGCTGAGGCAGGAGAATTGCTTGAACCCAGGAGGCGGAGGTTGCGGTGAGCCGAAATCACGCCATTGCACTCCAGCCTGGGTAACAAGAGCGAAACTCCGTCTCAAAAAAAAAAAAAAAAAAAAAAAAATACCAGTCATTCTATTTCACTTTCTAGAATTATTCAGATCCTCTGTCCTTTTTCTATTGGCTTGCTGGATTTTTGTGTGTGTGTGTGTTTTTGTTTGTTTGTTTTGCAGTAAATAACACAGGAGCAATCATCTGGATATTAATCTTTGGGCTATTTTAAAAAGTCATAAAGTTTTATTCAAGTCTCTCACCTGACTTTTAATAGCATGTTTTACCTTTTGTCATATAAAACTTCTAGCTTTCATATAGTCCATAATACTCTTTCATTTGAATTCATGCATTGTTAGAAATCAACTTCTAGCATTCTGCATTATATGGAGGAGAAATAACCTCTTGGATGTGAATGAAAAGAACTTACCAGAGGAAATTGTAAATAAAATTTAGTAGGAAAATAATGAATTAATTCAGCTCTCACCTTCCCCTTTTTTCTTTCTAGCTCCTTTATCTTTTGGCATGAAGTTTTGGTTTGGTAGGAGGTTTATAAAAATAAGTGCAGTGGTTTAAGCGACTTAAAGATTGTATTGAAGAGTTGAAATAAAGTCAAAGGTGGCTGCTAATGGGAGGCAGTTCTCCAGGGGTCTCTTGTTTCTGATTTTCTTGCAAGCAGAAGCACTGACTCTGCTCCATCCTTTGCAAGGATGTTGGCATGGAGAACAGCCTTTGAAAATAGAGGTAGTGCTTTCCTCTGGAGCAAACGGCTGGTTTGTTTGCCGGCCGGTATAATAAAGATGTCTTCCCCCAGGCAAAGGTTGGCAGGTTTACTTACCGCCGATAATAAAAGATTGGGGTTACCTAAACTCAGGGCTCCTCTCCTGTAACACACCCTGTTTGTGGAATTGTCACCTGGCCCTGCTTGCCTGCCCCGTGGAAACTGGGGCTTGGAGAAGCAGTACAAGAAAATGGTGGTACTCAGGCTACTGCTGTTGCTGGAAGTAGTAAACTGTCCTTTATCCCTAAACCAGGAGTCTCGTGTCTTCTGCCAGCATCTTGAAACTGTGGCAGGCTCACTCGTTCACTTTGAAAATAGGGTAAAATCTCAGAACCTTCACAGTTCCTGACAGGCACCACCTAATGGAAGGTTAAAACACTTAAACTCAGCTCTTGTTTCAGTCAGATTTAACCGTCTGCCTCCAATACAAAAGTCACCCAGTCACATTCTTCTCTTAAACTGAACAGTCCTTAAATGGTTAGGGAAAAGAGAAATTCACCGTAAGAAACTGTTTGTGTCTTGTATATAATTCCTACACGTCTAATATTTCAAAAGCTGTTCATGTGGGTGAAATAGATTTACTCTGTTTCATTTCTCTAGAGAAATGACCTTACAGACTAAAAATTTCAACTTAATAAATAAAGACAAAATTTAACAATTAGAGTTATCCCAAAGAGAATAAAGTTTGAGGTCACAAGCTCACTGCTGGCTTAGGTGACCACTAGGTCCCATAGGACCTCTACTAATGGGGCAGAGATTAGACTAGATGATAACAGTCTCTTCAAATGGAAACTGCTGGTGGGGAGGGTGTTGTTTCCGTGGACCCTCTAATCAGATGTCTTTTCACACCACGTCATGAAGCAGGTGAGCTGGTGGAATCAGCTGGAACTCAGACGACCACACTCGAGGAGATCATCACGAGTTGAAGGTCTCTCGCTTAGTCTCACAGAAACTCCATCAAGCCTAGTTCACCTGGGAGTCAGTTGGTGCTGACACATTAAAGAGCCAGATTGACAAACTAGAAAGCCATGGCCTTAATTTTAGAGCAAAAGACAAACTTTTCCACTGAGTATAGTTTTCTTGTCCAACAGCTAGGACGCCCCCTCTCCACCTGCTGTGTACTAATGAAGCAGAATTTTTTTAGCCAGACGTGTGTGACACACCAAACCCAAGTGAAAGGAATTGAATGACGCTGGAGCTTGCTTCATCTGATAGGATGCATTAGATAGAGGCTGATAGAATGTCTCTCACTGAATGGTGAATAAACTTTTTTCAGTGACCAGCATGTTCATGTTCGCTAAATACAATGTCTTTCTCCTTTGACAGTGCTGGGAGTGATATTCTTAACTTCGTCCTCCCTTTCGGCTCCCCCAGAGGCTCAGGCCCCTTCTGTTTGCCCATGGTGACAAGATTATGCACTATTGGTGGTCAATCCCGTTTAAGAAGAGCTGCTTCCTAAAGCTAAGAAAAGACCATAATTTCTTTAGTCCTGAAAGTGTGTGAAGCACCCAGAGGCTTAGTTTCTAGTGGTGTCTGTGTACAGAATTACTTCACTTCTATACGCCTCAGTTTCTTCATTTGTAACCTACTTATTTCTGGTTAAAGGTTGATCGTGTACATAAAAAAATATAGGCCGGGCACTGTAGCTCACGCCTGTAATCTCAGCGCTTTGGGAGGCCAAAGTGGGCAGATCGCTTGAGTCCAGGAGTTCAAGACCAGCCTGGCCAAACCCCGTCTCTACAAAAATACAAAAATTAACCCAGCATGGTGGTGTGTGCCTGAGGTCCCAGCTGCTTGGGAAGTTGAGGTGGAGAATCACTAGAGCCTGAGAGGTTGAGACTGCAGTGAGCTGTGTTCATGCCACTGCACTCCAGCCTAGGCAACAAAGCAAAGCCCTGTTTCAAAAAATATAGATATAGCAGCAAACGTGAACCCTCATGTAAACTGTGGACTTGGGGTGATAATGACACATAGATATAGATTGATTGATTGTAACACATGTGCCATTCTGGTGAGGGTTGTTATAAAGGGGTGGGAGGCAGGGGACCAGAGGTGAGGGACAGGGAACTCTCTCCACCTTCCTCTTAATTCTTCTGTGAACCTAAAACTGCTCTTAAAAAATGAAGTCTTTAGGGCTGGGTGTGGTGGCTCATTCCTATAATCCCAGCACTTTGGGAGGCCAAGGTGAGTGGATCATAAGATGAGGAGTTCGAAACCAATCTGGCCAAATGGTGAAACCCCATGTCTACTAAAAATACAAAAAAAAATTAGCCAGGCATGGCAGCACACGCCTGTAATCCCAGCTACTCAGGAGGCTGAGGCAGGAGAACTGCTTGAACCCGGAGGTTGCAGTGAGCCGAGATCACGCCACTGCACTCCAGCCTAGGCGACAGAATAAGACTCCATCTCAAAAAAAAAAAAAAAAAAAATTAAGTCCTGAATAGAAATAAGCATATAATAAACTCTAAAAATACTTACTAAGATGTAAATGTCTAAAAAATGTATACTTGTCATAATAACCGTAGGAAATCACAGCACAAAGGCCACATTACAATCAGCGGTTTTCTTGCATGTAGCTCGTCCCATTCACAGTGTGAAAGTCTTGTTCGCTTCGATTTTAAGCAGTGCCTTCTTTTTTAATCTTGCCTCACGCTCTGGTTTCTATCTTATTTTTGAGGCTCATAGCTGCCTAAGCCATGGTATGTGCAGAGAGAGATTTTTTTTTTCCTTGCCGGTTGTATGAAAAATTGTGCAAAAGGGGTTATCATCCACAAAAGCGTGTAACATTGGGAGGGACCTGGTATAGTGAGCAGAGTTTCCCTGGGTCTTTCACTGAGAACAGGATGTTTTGTCAAGGATGGGCAACCAGGGGCACAGCAAAAAGACAAAGGGATATGCCAGCTACAAAAGCCATGTGGGCCTGGGACAGGGGGCTGCAAAGCAAAGCCTGGCACTTCTGGCACAGCAAACTGGAGCGTGGCGAGATTAGCTTTTCAGACTCCAGGCAAGGACACTTCCCTCCCCGGGAAAGATGATCGCTTCACCAAAACAAGCACTGGGTGCTTTCCATTTCTATCCGAGCGTGCTGGCTGGAACGAGGAAACTCCAAAGTGCTGTAGAAAAGCAAAACGTGGCCCAAATTCTAAAAATTCTTAAAATTAAAAGATTGTAACTCAAAAGAAGATAAAGAGCATGAGTTTTAATTTCTCCAAGCTACTTCGTTCATTTTCAACGCCAAAAACCCAGTGCCAGTCTTACATAGTAATCCACTTACTGTAGTTGAAACCCGAAGTGTGAGAAGTTCTGTGTTGACAAAGCTTTGCATCAGCTGCTGCCGCTAAACAACATGTAAAAACTTGCAGCTGAATTTTAGCTTTAGAACAAATAAGCGCTTTTCCAAACCCACCCAGGAGCCCAGGCTGTCACCAGGTCTACAGGTGTGCTCTGAAATCAGACACTATCAAGAAATTCTATCGTGCTAAAATGAACAAGGAGCCGGGACGGCACAATCCATCATTTTTTTAATGTGTTTTTGGAACTGTCTTAACAAGTGTGGAAGTGTCCCAGTGAGATCTTTTATTCAGCTTCCACTGTGCATATATTAAGCCAGCGTGCGTGTGTGTGCATGCACACGTGTTCGTGTCTGCATTCTATATTAAAAGGTATCAGGAAAAGCGTGATAAATAAGATGAAGCAGTAAGAGGGCACCAAAGACCATAATTAAAGGCGCTTGAGAGCAGTTAGCTGGCCTTAGTTTATTGATTCAACCAGTCCCATTTATTTTGCTGCTCCGGGGTGGCTGACACTGTGCTGGGTCCCGGGGGAGACACAGGGGTCAGGAAGACACAAGCCACTCTCGGAGAACCCCCCAGTCTAATTAATATACAAATAGCAGTGACATCAAGCAGAAGCGCTACAGGCAGGGCAGGTGAAGTGCTTTGGTGGCTCTGGGTGAGTTATTGCCACATATCATCTTCCAGGAGTCCTGGGGCCACCTGAAAACAAAACAAAACAAAAGGTGGGGGGACTTGATAAATAAGTTTTTCTTCCAGGGGTGAAGGTCGTTCAGTCTTTTGTGGCAAAGAAATATAAAATGCATGGAAAAAAAAAGAGGTTATATGGATGAATTAGCAAAAGGAAGGAGGGGAAAGACATTACATCTGTGTAAGGAATACACAAAGACTTCTAATTTTTAGTCATAAAATTTATAATGTCAAATTACACACTATCCTCGCGGATCCTATGCATAACACGTAAGGCAGGAATGGGCCCCAGTGTTTTGGTTTTGTTCTTTTTTTAATAGAAACAAGGTCTCACTTATGTTGCCAAAGCTAGATTCCAACTCCTAAACTCAAGCGATCCTCCCACCTCAGCCTCCTTCAGAGTGGGGACCACAGGCGCACACCACCAACAACCTTACCCTGTCACCCAGGTTGGAGAAAGTGGCACTACCACAGCTCACGACAGCTTCATCATCCCAGGCTCAAGTGATCCTCCCACCTCGGCCTTCTGAATAGCTGAAACAACAGGTGTGCACCACCATGCTGAGCCACATTTTTTACTTTTGTAAAGATGGAGTCTCACTATTGTTGCCCAGGCTGATCTCCAACCCCTGGGCTCAAGCGATCTGCCCACCTCTGCTCCCCAAAGTGCTGGGATTGCAGGTGTGAGCCATCATGCCCAGCCTACACCACTGATTTTGGACACAAAAACTGCCTTCCGAAGAGATGGGTCAGCCGGGTCTCTCCTTGGCCGGTGTATTTACAACTGCATGATGATGTGTGCAGACAAAAACCCACATACTGGACTTCCAGTTAACAAGTCACCTCCTCCGGGAAGCTACTCTGAATTTAATTTATTCCTCTTGTTGATTGAGTGCCTACTTTGTGCCCAGGACTATGTTAGAGGGTGGTTGGTGCCCAGGGTTAAATGAGACACCATCTAGCTCACACTGAGATGCCGGTCTGCTATGCCCGGTCCCTGTGTTCTCACCAGTCTCTTCTCTGAGGGTTGAGTTGCTCGTCCAAATCCCTTGATAACCTGTAAAGTCCTTAGGCAGAGATGATAGCTTTTATTTTTGCATTCCCAAAGCCTGGCACATTCTAACTAGAAGAAGCAGCAGCTCACTTCACAGATGTTTCTCATTTGCTCAAGCACAATATAGTATTTGTAACTGCACGTGCATACACATGAAGTTTGGCCCATATATATAATTATATATATCTAATTTTTTTTAAAGGTAGAGTCTCACTCTGTCACCCAGGTTGGAGTGCAGTGGCATAATCTCAGCTCACTGCAGCCTCCACCTCCCAGGTTCAAGCAGTTCTCTTGTATTACTTTTTTTTTAATTTCTTTTGGAATTAGTGTTAATATTTCTTCATTTATTTCTGTGTATGAATGTATTTGAATCTTCCCACTCATCTTTAAACGGAACAATGACAACTTTAAATGGAAATTATTAGAACATTCAAACGATATGCAGAACCACCACGAGTATATCATTCCTGTTTTGTAGCTCATATATGTATGCATTTTGTTCTTTCCCAAACAGTGGAAACACTCCATAAAATCTGCCCAACTCTTTTTATTTCACCTCTTGATATGTGCACATTTCAACAACACTCTACCTTCAGCTTACCGAGGGGTAAGGAAAAACAGAAGAAAGGGAATGATAAGTTCCTGTCTTTTCTTTGTCTTCTATGTCATCATTTTCAGTATAACTGGTTGGCTAATACAGGAAAATAAGTAACATGCATGAGAAAGGACACTCTAGCCTTCCTTTGTCATCGGTGTTTGCTAGAACACTGTTGCCTTTTTTGTGCATTTGAAGCAAGTTCTGGTTCTAATGGAAAACATGGCCACTCTCCTCCCTCCCTACTTACTTTCTGACTTACTCCGCCCTTCCCATGATTCAGCTGCAGACTTCACGTCTTACCTGTGCTTGCTCTGAGTTCCAGTGCTCTCACCGATTCCCACGCGTCATGGCGCCCCTGGAATTCTGTGTTCATGGGGTATCCCAGACATTGTGGATGGGGCAGCGGGGAAGGAGGCTGCGCACACTGCATAGATCTCCATTGTCCCACGGGACTTCACTCATCAAACACAGGTTCACAAATAAAATTATTAAGAGGCCGGGAGCAGTGGCTCATGCCTGTAATCCCAGCAATTTGGGAGGTGTAGGTGGGCAGATCACGTGAGGTCAGGAGTTAGAGACCAGCCTGGCCAACACGGCAAAACCCCATTTCTGCTAAAAAATACAAAAATTAGCCAGGCGTGGTGGCAGGTACCTATAATCTCAGCTACTCGGGAAACTGAGGCGGGAGAATCACTTGAACCTGGGAGGCAGAGGTTGCAGTGAGCTAAGATCGCACCACTGCACTCCAGCCTGGGCGACACAGTGAGACTCTGTCTCAGGAAAAAAAAAAAAAAAAAAATTATTAAGAACATCAAGATGGTGACAGCAGAGCACTAAGCAAATGCAGGAACCCTGCAGGGCAAAGGGCCTATGTAGCATCACAGGGGGCATGCCCATGAGCTGGCCCTGACTGCCCTGAATGGGCACAGCCAATTGCACCTCATTTTCAAGCAACAACTAGGTTGACAATAGCTGAAAGAGAAAGCCTGAGTTCCAGGACCACAGCAATAAAGAATATCACTTTTCCAAGTTAGATGAGCTGTAAGTATTATGATGTGACTTAAAAGCTATCAGATGTGACTCTGACATTCTATTAAATTCAGCAGACATTTATTGTGCTCAGCACTGTCCAAAAACCCAGTAGGACGGGGGTGGGGGAGTGTTCCTTGAACGCACAGGCACTGTGATCTCGACAACACTAGTCTAGCTGGGGAGACAGGTAGCTACAGAACCGTATCGCCCGACAGACTATGGCCACTGCTGAGATGGCAAAAATATGTGCTAGGGAAGCACAAGGGAGGGAATATTTGATTCTAACTCGGAAGATGGAAGTTTTGGTATTTGAACTGATCCTTAAAAGGTTGTCAGAATGTTGATAAAGGCTGGGGCATGAACATTTCTCTTAGCTTGGTTTTCACCCCAACAAATAAAGCCTGAAACAAGGGTTTTGTGTGAAGGTAGTTTATTTTGGAAAGTAATCCCAGGAAACAAAAATGGAGGAACTTGAAAGAGAAGAAGACAATCTGAAAGTGCATTCCTGCACAGGGCTGTGCTTCAGGTTAATGGGGCTCAGTCCCACTGCAACCCTCTTTGTTTTTGTTTTTTGTTTTTTTGTTTTTTTTGAGACAGAGTCTCTCTCTGTAGCCTAGGCTGGAGCTCAGTGGCACAATATCAACTCACTGCAACCTCCACCTCCCAGGTCCCAGTTCAAGCAATTCTCCTGCCTCAGCCTCCCGAATAGCTGGCATTACAGGCGCCTGCCACCACACCCAGCTAATTTTTGTTTGTTTGTTTGTTTGTTTGTTTGTTTGTATTTTTAGTAGAGACGGGATTTCAACCATGTTGGCCAGGCTGGTCTTGAACTCCTGACCTCATGATCCACCCACCTTGGCCTCCCAAAGTGCTGGGATTACAGGCGTGAGCCACTGTGCTCAGCCTCTGTTTCTTTTAAAAGGCAAGGTGTTGCTCCCTCACTCAGCCTGGAGTGCAGTGGTGCAATCACAGCTCACTGCAGCCTCGAGCTCCTGGGATCCAGTGATCCCCCTGCCTCAGCCTTCTGAGTAGCTGGGATTACAGCACACACCACAGTTGCAGAGGTGGGTTCTCATTATGTTGCCCAGGATGGTCTCAAACTCCTAGCCTCAGGCGATCTTTCCACTTTTGCCTCCCAAAGTGCTGGGATTATAAGCATGAACCACTGCATCCATCCCAGACTGGGTGCCTCTTAGAGGTCACTTAGAATGTACCTCTATCCCAGGAGCATGAGAAGCAGTCTATCCCCTGGTTTCCATACTCCATCGGTCCAGGGCTGTTAATTTACTCCTCAGCCTTTCCAGGTTTGCCCAAGCTCAGAAAAGCTGAGCAGGTTCCCCAGTCATCCTCCACTGTGGGAGCAAAGGAGCCCAGGAGCAGAAAATCGATAAGGGGTGTAGCTGAGGTAAGGTTTACCCAGCTACACCTGTGTGCTGCCGGTTGGCACAGCAACACCTAGAACAGAAAGTGGAGTGAGAGAAGCATCAGAGAAGTTCTGTACGGTATGTAGTCCAGTGCTTCTCAGACTTGACCATGTATCAGAGTTGCCTGGGGGGCTTCTTGCCATTCATGGCTGGCCCCAGCCTCAGAGTTCCTGGTTCAGTAGATCTAGAATGGAGACTGAGAACGACCATTTCTAACACATTCTCTCTGATAGGCATTAGGCTTCTAAGATAGCCATCCACTCTGAACAGAGACACAAGGCTGATCAAGCAGAAGAAAGAGAAGTTTCCTAAACTGAAAAAAAAAAAAATACATACATGATTCCCAACAAATGCATGACGTGGATTTCATCACAAGAATAGAGTGGGCATGTATTGCCACCCACCGTCACCACTGATCTACTGAGCATTGCTCACCTATTAATAACCTAATGAGAATTTCAACAACCAGAAATGAAGAGGAGGTTGATGTTGGTTTTTCTGTTTGTGCCTTATCCAGACCTCATTCCAGATCTATTCTCTGTGAATCAGTGCAGTGTGGGAAATAGACATATAAACATCATTCTCTGCCCCTCTCTGGGTCAGGGAGGCTAAATTCTCTGGACTGGACCATCAAGATTGGCCAACTGGAGGCACCATCAGAAAATCAAAAAGTGAGAGAGGAGAGAGGTAAGGGCATTATTCTCCCTGCTCCCTTGTGACTGTCCACTGCTGGTGGCTGTGTCCCCATGTGGCTGCCCCCCTGCTGGAGGCTCATTTCTTTTTTTTTGTTTTGTTTTTTGGTTTTTTTGTTTGTTTGGTTGGTTGGTTGGTTTTGGTTTTTTTTTTTTTTTGAGACGGAGTTTCGCTCTTGTTACCCAGGCTGGAGTGCAACGGCGCGATGTCGGCTCACCGCAACCTCTGCCTCCTGGGTTCAGGCAATTCTCCTGCCTCAGCCTCCTGAGTAGCTGGGATTACAGGCACGCGCCACCACGCCCAGCTAATTTTTTGTATTTTTAGTAGAGACGGGGTTTCACCATGTTGACCAGGATGGTCTCGATCTCTCGACCGCGTGATCCACCCGCCTCGGCCTCCCAAAGTGCTGGGATTACAGGCTTGAGCCACCGCGCCCGGCTGGAGGCTCATTTCTTATCAGTCTCTGACAATTCTGTCCTCACTCCCCATGTTAGGTATGGGGATTAGAGCTTCTCACTATTCCTGGTTCTGGGTGCCTTACCACCCCAGGCTCATTCCTTTAACTCTGCTCAAAGTGTTTCATTAATATTCTTTCCAGTTCGACTGTCTTTTTTTTTTTTTTTTTTTTTTTTTGCCAGGATTCTGACTAATAACAGTGTGTCCAGGGGAAAATTAAAATTAAAATTAAAAAATAAAAAAGAGCCGGGCGCGGTGGCTCAAGCCTGTAATCCCAGCACTTTGGGAGGCCGAGGCGGGTGGATCACAAGGTCAAGAGATCGAGACCATCCTGGTCAACATGGTGAAACCCCGTCTCTACTAAAAAAATACAAAAAAAAATTAGCTGGGCATGGTGGTGCGTGCCTGTAATCCCAGCTACTCAGGAGGCTGAGGCAGGAGAATTGCCTGAACCCGGGAGGCGGAGGTTGCGGTGAGCCGAGATAGCGCCATTGCACTCCAGCCTGGGTAACAAGAGCAAAACTCTGTCTCAAAAAATAAATAAATCAATAAAAATAAAAAATAAAAATAAAAATAAAAAAGAGCCAGGTAAAACTATACCTCTTTATTTCTGAGCATTTTGTCAAAAAAATAACCCTGATAATACTCAAGTAAATATTGAAATCTGAAGACTTAAATGCAAGATAAAATGAAATATAAAATGAATAAATAGATGAGTAATATGTAAAAATAAAACAAGGCCTTGAGATGATTGTCCATTAAAGATATACCAAAAAGAAAAACCAGGAGAACTTGATAGACACTTTTTTCTTTCAACCCCTAAGGAATTTGCTACAGGCAAGGGAGAGGCCCCAAAAGTGCTAATTTGTGCTATATAAAACATTCCCCCATCTACACACATTCTGGGAACATGGAATATTGGCAGGAGAAAAGATAGTGTGACTTAGACTGTGCACATGAAAACCTTCAAAAGCATCTTGGGAAACCTGAGATAAGATCAGATGAAAATTAAATAATCAGGGAACACACTGATAACACAACTTGCTGCAATCAATCTAAAGTTCACATCTTGCTTGATCTATGCAACCATAATGAAATCAGCCCAAAGCTGAGGGCTCTTCCATCAATTTCAACTCTATTTCATGCACTCCACAGCCCCAGGCTCTGCCAGAGCTCTTGGATCAGCATCTTAGAGAACACTTGGATGCTTCTGCTTCTGTCCTCAAGGACCCTGTGAAAGTCAGAGCTTCCAGGAGGAGACCCCTGCACTCTTCAGCAAAGATGGCCAGTCACTTCGGATCCTGCAAGGACTTTCTAAGTGAGGCGCTTAAGTGAGACAGCAGGGTTTTTTTTTTTTTTTAACAGCAAAGGAGGATTTCATTTTAGGCTTGCAGCTCTTCTAAAAGGCCCTCTGTTCTTTTTTCGCTGTATACACTGTGCCCTGTTGTTTTCCAGATTTCCAAGGTTAAGTCCAGCACCCCTATTAAGGCTGTTTGAGTCCTTCAGAATTTGCAGAGCTTCTCAGCTAATCCGATGTGTGTAGTGCTTTTCTTTTAGCTGGGTGTGAATGTAGGCCAAACCCATGCTTTTGTTCACTACAGCAGAATTTTTCCCCATGTGATAACGTAAGATGTGGTGTGTGTCTTTAATCTTCTTATCAATGAGTCATTCTACTTTATTGGTTCCAATATTTTACCTCAGGTGAGGGGACATCATGATCATCCCAAAACAGTAGGTATTGAACACTTGCTATGTACTATATGATGCATATTAAAGTACTAATCCTATAGTAATCCTGTCAGGTATCCCCACCTTTACAGATGAAGAAATTGAGCTCAAGAGAGACTAAGACTTTTTCAAGATCATAGAGCTGGTCAATGGCAGAGCTGGGGTGTGAATCCAGCCAGCCCAGTTTTTAATTCTTTCGTCTAATCCAGTTGATCTTGACCGGGGGTAACTTTGGCAATGTCTAGGGACACTGGGTTGTCACACCTGAGGAGCTACTACTGGCATCCAGTGGGTTGAGGCCAGAGATGCTACAAGCATCCCACAATGTGCAGGACAGCCCCCCTACAAAGAATCACACAGCCTCATACGGCCATAGTGCCAAAGCTGAGAGGCCCTGGCCTACCCACTGTACTATATTAGGTTATAATCCTGTTTGCATTTGGGTTAATGTCAAGTTATTTATTAGGATGTCTTTGCTGGAATAGGTTATAGGAGTGTCTCTTTAAGATTTACCCTTGATATATTAGAAAAAGTAAGTTCTGCTCCTCCCCTCATCTCCCTTCCCTTTCCTGAGTTGGAATAAAAGAATGATTAACTGTTTGGTAGAACATTCATTCTGGGACAACAGTATGTTGAACTTCGATGTCCTGTGATGAGCTATCTGGTTCTGGGTTTGACATGGTAGGATACACCAGGCAGCTTTGCAGATATATATATATGCATATTTTTTTAATTGTTATAGGAAGTTGAATAGAGAAAAGAATTCTCATGATTTCCCTGGGTCTTCCCATACAGTACATTGAAATGTCACATGTATTCTACAGTAGTTTGAGAAAACTGTAGTGCAGGGCTTCAGGCTGTATTTTCAGCTTTTAGAAAAGGTCTTTGGGCCAGGCAAGGTGCCTCACACCAGTAATTCCAGCACTTTAAGAGGCTGAGGTAGGACGATCACTTGGGCCCAGTAGTTCAAGACCAGCCTAGGCACCTGGCAAAAACCCCATCTCTACCAAAGGAAAAAAAAAAAAAAAAAAAAACAATTAGCTGGGCATGGTAGTGTGCACCTGTAATCCCAGCTACTCAGAGGCTGAGATGGGAGGATGGCTTGAGCCCAAGAGGCTGAGGCTGTTGTGGGCCAAGATCATGCCACTGCACTCCAGCCTGGGTAACAACCAGGCCCTGTCTCAAAAAAAGTCTTTGATGCCTAGAAGTCCTTATTTGGGGCAATGCAGTGGTTAGCTCATATGCATTGGCCTTTGGGAGCAAGCCAGGGAAAAGCAGCACTCGGATATCAGGATGTGGCTTCTCCTTCTCCCAAGATCCACAGTCTTGTTCTCTGAGGTTAATATACCCACATTCTAGACAAGGAGAAGGCTTTCTTCTTGTTTGTTTATGAGCGGGAAGGATGCTGGCAAATTTTTAAAAAGATCCTCCCTGCCCTCCAAAACAGACTTAGAAGCAAGTTTGGAAACTTCTAGAAGGATAGAGTAGGAAAAGCCTTGGAAAGTCAGGGCCATGAACAGGGCTGTTAATGTAATGCAGGAGAAGTCCTGCCGGGACAGAGAACTGTGGGAAAGGCTTAGAACTTTCCAGGTGGCCTTAGGCTGGACATGAAAATCTGATAATGACGGTTTTTAAGCACTCGATGAGCAGAAACATCTTGAAACACGTCTGTGTGCTGCTTGGCAGGTACAAACGCCCTGACCGAAATAAGCCATGAGAGAGAGCCACGGATGAGCGGTCCCAGTGTTCCAGGGCTCCAGCAACCCTCGGTCCCAAAGCCCTGTGCTCCCCTTGCCCCTTCAACTCTGCCTTCTAACCACAGAGTGAGGGCCAAAAACTCAGAACCTAAATGTGCAACGTGGCCCATTCACTTAGAGTGCCCTGGGGATCCTGTAGAAAAGCAGGTCTGGAGGGGGCCTGAGATGCTGCCCCCGCTGCCGGCTCCCAGGTGGTGCTGGCTCTGGAGAGCCCTGCCACCACGCCACAGGCCTTGCTTTGAGTCATGAGGATCAACCAAGAAGGAAGAGGGAACGCAAACCCTGGCAGCGAAGGAGCCTCATGAACGTCTGCTCGCCAGCCCCATTTTCTTCCCCATTCCGACTCATTCTCCGTGAAGTCAGAGAGGTCTTCCCACACGCAGAATCCAATCACATCTCCCCCTTGCCCCTTGCCCTCTGCCCTCTGCTCTTTGCCATCAGAGTGAATTCCTAGCTCCCAGCTCGGCATTTCAGGACTCCGGGCAGCTTGGTGCCAGCTGGCCTGGCGTCACCTTCACCTCTCTCTGCTCCACTACAGGCCATTTTTCCCTCTGCTGAGCAGCCCAAGCTCTTCCACCATCTTCTCAGCTTCTTCCCCTCTCCATTCTCCACCCGAGGTGTCCTCCTTCCCCGCCACCGAACTCTTCCTTACCCTGTGACACCCTCCCCTCCAAAGCCTCTCTGGCCAGGCAGTTGCTTCCCATGGCCAGCTTTAAAGACCTCTGATATAGCACATAGGCCACTGGACTGAGATGTTTTATGATGCTTGTATGTTCCCCTAAACTGCAAAACCTCAAGAGCAGAGACTGTATCGTATTTGGGCAATCCCACTGCTTCACACAATACTGGGCATCTGACATACACAAAAAACTTAAAGAAGGGAAGGAATTATCACATCCATTCCCGTCTCTCTCCTTCTAGCATCCCCTTTTCTTCCCAGAGGTTTCTAAGGTCTTCCATGCCTGGAGTTGTATTTTTTTTTCTTCTTTTTTCTTTTTTCTTTTTTTGAGACAGAGTCTTGTTCTGTCACCCAGGCTGGATTGCACGTGGCACGATCTCGGCTCACTGCAACCTCTGCCTCCTGGGTTTAAGCGATTCTCCTGCCTCAGTCTCCCAAATAGGTGGGACTACAGGTGTGCACCAGGATGCCCAGCTAATTTTTGTATTTTTAATAGAGATGGGGTTTTACAGTGTTGGCCAGGCTGGTCTCAAACTCCTGACCTCAAGTAATCTACCCGCCTCGGCCTCCCAAAGTGCTGAGATTACATGCATGAGCCACCACACCAGGCCAGGGTTGTATCTTTATGTGGTTTTAAAATATTCACCATAAAAGCTAACTTTTCTAGCATGCTTACTACATTAGACCTCATTCGAAGCACCTTAGTCTTAAGGCATTTAACCTTCCTAATGATTTCCACAGCTCTACCAAGTTATCGTTGTCCTTCATTACTGTTCCTATTTTAAATGCGACAAATCTGCAGCACAGAGAAGTCAAGTAACTTGACCAAAGCCACACAGCTAGTAAGTGCTTGTGCCAGGATCTAGACCCAGGCAGCGTGATGTTGAAAAGCAGGATGCGTCTTTGGCAGGGCCTGACAGCAAGAGAAATGGATCACAACTCTGTCCCGTGACCCTGCCATGCTTCACCCTTACCCAGCTTCCGAAACGAACAGCCCTCAGGCAAGGGTTTTCTATGTAGTGGACACACCCTGGAGCTGGACCATGTCCCAGTGTGTCCTTCATGCGGTGCTCACAGTCCTCCTATGTCCTCGGAAATGTCAAATATGCCTGCCTGTCAATCATTCAACGATGAGGGAATAGGGAGGGGAGGATGGAGCTCAAGGATGTGTTCATAATCAAGTCGAGGGGTGTGCGAGGGAGGGTGGGTGCTGCCCTCGGGCTCTGAGCGGCATCCCACAACTTTCAGGCAACACACTCGGGGCCATCTCCATACAGAGCTGGCCTATAGATTTCACAATGTGGCTCTCTTGATCCCAGTTGGGTCTTGGTCCAGGTGCAGCACCGGTTTCACTGCCACAGAGGGGTTAATGAGAGCTTCGGTGGATGCCACCATCCCAATCAGGACCTTCCAAAAAGAAAGTGGAGCAGACGAGACAGCCGGAGGATGGAGGAGCGGGGACTGACTTCCCCACCTGCCATTAGATGCGCCACTCTCCCAGAGACACCCAAAGCGAGGGGGTGGATGAGCCCTACCACGAGGCTGGCTGAAGCTTTGTGAGGTCTCAGTTGTGACTCAAAGGCTTCCTCCATTCAGCTATTCTTCCTCTCCCTTCATTGGCCTAGATGCGCATAAACTCCATCTCAGCATGTAGACAACCCCACCTGCAACACGCAGGACTTGGAATGGGATGTCTCCTCCCATCTTCTCCCTCCCTTCTTTCTCCTTCATGAAGCCTGCACGGTAGAATCCCTTAGCCACGCAAAACTAGTTTGTGTCTGCGAAAGAGCATGCATGCCTGTGTGTCCTCACATGGTCTCATTGCTATTTTCCTTTGCCCTCCTTTTTCCACATCATCCACCTGGTAACCTCCTCCCCGTCCTGTGTGGCTCAACTCAATGGCCTGCCTCTCCTAGCTTTCTTCTTTTGCTTTTGCTTTTGCTTTTGAAGACAAGGTCTCACTCTGTCATCCAGGCTGGAGTGCAGTGGCACAATCACTGCCCTAAGGGATTAGGACCCTTGTAACAGGGACAGATCCTTGTTCCTTCTACCATATGAAGAAACAATGAGAAGACAGCATTTATGAGCCAGAAAGTGGCCGTCCACCAGACACTGCATCTGCTGCCATATTGACCTTGGACTTCTCAGCCTCCAGAACTGTGAGAAATCGATTTCTGTTGTTTATAAGCCACCCAGTTTAAGGTAGCTTTGTCATAGCAACCTGAAGAGACTGAAAGAGCAAAGCCAAAAAAGACTGATAACTGGCTCCTTCCTTGAAAAGGAGATTTATAGGCTATTTACAACTAAATGTACACATTTGAAGATCTATGGCCTTAAGTTCGTAAGATACATAACTGGAAGCAGGATGATGGCAATTTATTCAACAAATCTTCATTAGCACTTCAGTGTGCCCAGCACTGTTCTAGGCACTGGGGTGAGGCAGGAGCTTACAAGGTGTGGGGGTGGGGGGGGCGTCATGGTTCAATGTAGCATTCAATTTAATACCGGTGCAATATCCAAAAGTATATTTCATTCTCTACTGTCATTTCTCATTAAAACACCAAAGAGGGAGCGCCCATTCACTATACAGAACTCACTATTTAAATCCTTCTCCATTTGCCACTCTCACACCCAGGAACTGCCCCCAAATTCCCAAGCAAAATGCCCAACTCCCTACAGCTAGCTTGGCCCCTCCTGTAATGCAAAGCAAAAGGCAGCAATGACAGAGTTACAGAAAAATAAATAAGTCATTGCCTAAAGTTGGCTCCCAAGTCAGGAAGGGAGCTGCTAGAACCCAGGGCCCCAAAACAGGAAGCCCCACCAGCTACCATGCTTTAAAATTTTTTAAAAGGCAGAAATAAATCTTCAGGAGGCCACGGACTGCATCCTACATCATGGCAGCGAGCTGCCTCTTGGGGAAAGCTAACTCCAGATGGTGTTTATCAAGGAAGATGGTGAGAAGGAGCAGCAGTGTTTATTGTGAGAATGTAAAAGATCCTTTGTCATTGTTTATTGGCCATTGCTGACACATCAAATGACCAGCGTGTACTTTATTATTCTGCCTGATGGATATTAAGGGGGAAAGAAAATCACTCATCAAGCGCCGAAGAGCGGCCTTCTGTCTAAGGCATTCTATGAAGATGTAAATTCGATAATAAATTCTGCCAGACATTTTCATGCCTTAAGAACCAGTGAGCAGGACAGCTTACCTTCCCCACTTGATCCAGGGCTTGAAGAAAAGGAAGGGCAATTGCTCAACCCCCTACCAATCTCTGGAAGTGTTTGTTTCATTTTTGCTTTTTGGCTAACTCACCACCCATGCTAATAAGAATCATTATCGTGTATTGAAAGAGTCGTATGTGCCAGGCACGGTGTCAGCCCTTTTTCATGGATCGTTCTCGGTCAGCGTGCTCAGATCCACTGCATTCAAAGATGAGGGAGTCAGGGTTCAGCAGGTTCCATGGCTTGCCCAAGGTCCTGCAGCTAATACCAGAAGGAACCATTTCACTGACGCAGGAGTCAGTGCCCCAGTCTCCCTGCCCCTCGGGAGAGGAAGAGGGGCAACCCTGCTTCCTGTGCAGACAAGTTCATTCATACTCACAGGCTATGCCCCTGCAGCAAACTCCAGCAGGTGAACCCGACAGCTGATCACTTTCATGGAGAAAGAACAGCATTTTTATTTTATTTTATTTTTTAAAAATCATAAATAACAAAATAAAGATGGGGTCTCCCTGTTTCCCAAGCTGGTCTTAAACTCCTGGGCTCAAGCAATCCTCCCACCTCAGCCTCCCAAGTAGCTGGGACCGCAGGCATGCATCACCACATTTGGCCAGTGTTTTAAATTTTTTTTGTAGGGACGCAGGTCTTGCTATGTTGCCCAGGATGGCCTCAAATTCCTGGATTCAAGCAATCCTCCCACCTCAGCCTCCCAAAGTGCTGGAATTACAGGCGTGAGTCACTGCACCCAGCCAAGCACATCACTTTTACTAGTTAACATACCAAAGGAGGCAAACTGAGTTGATCTGGAAGCTTTCTAGACAGTCACCATCAGAACATAAGATGGAAAATCTCAAGGTTCTGCTGTTTCTAGATTATTCTTTGGCACATGGAACCTCTGAGTCTCTCACGAGAAAATTCAATCTCTCTGCATTTTGCAGCCCTGAAGGTGACTCAATTCCGTTTTAAGTCTTCACTCCTCTGCCCCTCCCCAACCCCTTCAGTTGTCTGAAAAAGTTAAATTTTAAACAAGGGGAATTTTGCTTTTCTTGTTAAACACATACGTAAAAGATGAGCTGATTTTCTGATTTATTTTTAAACAGAATTATAACAGTAGTTTAGTGGTGACATTTAAAAACTCTTTTAGAATTACAACAATCTGATGAATAAGTTCTTGTTATTTTCCCTTCCAGATGCACACATAATTTCCCACCTCTCCAATCCTATCCTGTATGTTTTCAACACTGCTGAATAAAAATATCATTTGTTTTTGTGCATGTTATTAGTGAGGGCTTGTTTCTCCTCCAGCTAGCAACACCTAGTAGCTGGGTATCTATGCACATATTGGGTGCATAACAAATATGCACCTCGATTCATTTCTCAACGTGAATCAAACGATGAGTATTTACCTATGCTTTTAACTTTGTCACAATGCTTTCACATCCATTATCTCATTTCATTCTTACAGTAACTCAATTAGGTTTTATTATTTTCATAAATGCAGAAAGATAGCAGGTTGTACCGTGGCCCTCAGACACAGCTTTTCTCTAAAGATCAGATAGATAGTAAACTCTGCAGGCTGTACGGTCTCTATGGCAACTACACAGCTCCGCCATTGCCCTGGGAAAACAACCGTACACCATATGCAAGTAAGTGAGAAATCAGTGTTCCGATAAAACTTTATTTATAGACACTGATATTTGAAGTCGTATCATTTGTATGTATCATGAAATACGATTCTCCTCTGATTCTTTTAGACGTTGAAAAAATGGAGAAACCACTCTTAGCTTGTGGACGGTACATAAACAGGCAGTGGCCAGACTGACCCGCCTGTAGGCTGTAGTTTGCCAAGCCCTGGCCCCTGAATCAGGATGGGCGGTGAAAGAGCTCTAATTGGATTGCTTCTGCTTTCATGGGTGAGGAATCCGATGCCTCCGGAAAGCAGGTAGTTTGCTGTGTCCGGGTAGAACTAGAACTCGGATATTCTGACTCATTTCAGTGCACTTTCCACACCAAGGCACTGGTTAAAATGAAAGCAAATAATAAGCCAGTTAAAGAGATAACCGTAAAAACTGCTCAGCATTTCGCCCAAAGACCAGAACACGCCGTGCCGGCTGCTCGGCCCATTCCTACTCTTGCAGACAGCTTTTGGCACGCTTTCACAGGGCTTGAGAAATGATCACTGGTTAGGCAGAAATCGTTCCAAGAAACAGCACAGTGACTTTTGCTCTGCTACTTCCTTGCACTACTACAATTTAACTCCTCTTCTGCCTGAGTTATGAAATCCGTAAGATAAGAAAATTGATATTATCATTTTACCATTTAAGGTCATTTCACTTTTTATACCAGCTCTAGCAGTCCAAAAATAGAATACAACTTTTTTTTCTAGGTAAGGGCTAGCAAAGTATTTGATTGCATAACAACCACAATAAAGCAGCTGGACTCTCTTCGTCTCCTCGGTTTGCTATTTGTTCTCTACTGTTTCAGTAGGAACAAAACCTCACCAGCTGCAGGTGATAAGGCAGAGGAAAGGTGAGTCCGCCCCTCCCAAAAATCAGACATTCTGACAGCTGGAGTAGAGACCATGCCGTGTGTGTGTGTGTGTTGCCACACTTCCACATGGCTGTGTGCATGTAGAGAAAATGGAGACAGGGTTAAACTTTTGCCAGGAACGAGAGCAGAATGAGGCCTGCAGCGCTGGGTGTAATAGAGCAGAAAGCTGTCTAGCCGTAAGTTTCACCTTGCCACGTGGGGAGAGAAAAGAACACTCTGCGAATTATTTCCTGTTCCCTGTGCTGTTGCCTCCACTAGCCTCTTCCTTGATTCTTTCTCAGTAGCCATCCCTGTCTCTCTGGCCTGGCTGCCCTGAGTCATCAGTCCAGACAAAAGCCCCTGGAGGCCAAGTCACTTCTCAGTCCTCCCCAGTCCCCTCCTTTGTGCACTGTGCACTAGGTCCCACCTCCCCTGCAGAGCACCCCGCTGCATGCTAGCCCAGCGTGGGCCGATGTGCGAGCATCTGCAACCTCCCCTCCTGGTCGGAGAGCCCCTGAGACCAGGGACTGCGTTCACTGGACCCATCACTGGGCGCCAACCCCTAGCAAAATGCCTGGAACACAGCAGCAGAAACTGCTAAACGAATGTTGCAGAGCAAATGAGCCTGGTTCCAGAAATGGAAAACTGGAAAATAGAAACCCACGCTCTCTAATGAAGGCTCTGTGTTGGTCATGTAAGGGCCTGCTGCCCCGGTGGGAAGCTGGACTGAGCTGGGGTCCACTGAGATCTCCAGCGGGGCAGAAATAGCCAGGGCCTTAGGACTCAGGTAACAAACAAGCCCTGACCTTCTGGGGGCAACAAGGAGCACTAGGGTTATTCACCCATTTGCCCACGTACCAGCTGGTAGATGTGCTCAGTTGACAAGAACCTTTGGCTCTAGCCGGGCGTGGTGGCTCAAGCCTGTAATCCCAGTACTTTGGGAGGCTGAGGCGGGTGGATCACGAGGTCAGGAGATCGAGACCATCCTGGTCAACATGGTGAAACCCCGTCTCTACTAAAAATACAAAAAATTAGCTGAGCATGGTGGTGCGTGCCTGTAATCCCAGCTACTCGGGAGGCTGAGGCAGGAGAATTGCCTGAACCCAGGAGGCGGAGGTTGCGGTGAGCCGAGATCGCCCCATTGCACTCCAGCCTGGGTAACAAAAGCGAAACTCCGTCTCAAAAAAAAAAAAAAAAAAAAAAAAAAAAGAACCTTTGGCTCTGCCAAGATCCGAAGACTTCTGTGAGGGTGAGGTGAGTCAGTAGGGAGCGTGGCCATGTTGACAGAGTAACCCTGCATTGCCGGAGATGAGACCCAAGGGGAGTGGCCACAGAAGTGAAATAGGTAGCAAACTACACAGCCCAGAGTCGTGCCCACAAGATGTCCTTTTTCCTGCAGGTTCTCCATCCCTAAAATGAACAATGTTACCATCTTTCTCCCACCTCACCCCTCAACTTGGAATATTGCCTAGCAAATATTGCATTGCTGCTTTATTCAGGTGTTTTCTTGCATTACCACTTTTCAACATTTATTTAGCATCTACTATGTGACAGTCACTGAGCTGAGTTCTATGGAGAAAAGACTGAGGAAAAGTAGATTGGCTGCCAGAGGCTTGTTTCAATGGGAGGAAATGGAGGAGTTCAGTTACCCATTTGTAATCAACAGAATTTTATTAAGCATCTATTAAATGCCAGACACAATGAGAAAGTAGGTTAAATGAAATAATTAAGCCCATAATCCAGTTAAACTGATAAATATGCAAACAGCTACTATACATGGCAAGTGTCACAGCACAGTTGGAATAAATGGGTATTAAACACAACAACTTTAATTGCCTGGGGGTTGGGGAAGGCTCCACCTTCTGAGTTTTTCATTGAGCCTTGGAGAATGAAGGGGAAGCAGTAGGGGATGGGAGAAGCAGAAGAAGAATATGGAAGGAGGGGCCTCATGGAGCAAATATGTAGATTGGGTAAGAACCCAAGCCTTAAATACTATTTTTTTTTTTTTTTTTGAGACAGAGTTTCGCTCTTGTTACCCAGGCTGGAGTGCAATGGCGCGATCTCGGCTCACCGCAACCTCCGCCTCCTGGGTTCAGGCAATTCTCCTGCCTCAGCCTCCTGAGTAGCTGGGATTACAGGCACGAGCCACCATGCCCAGCTGATTTTTTGTATTTTTAGTAGAGACAGGGTTTCACCATGTTGACCAGGATGGTCTCGATCTCTCGACCTCGTGATCCACCCGCCTCGGCCTCCCAAAGTGCTGGGATTACAGGCTTGAGCCACCGCGCCCAGCCGATACTATTATTTAGAGAATGCCAAGTACACATGGGCTCAGGGGAAGCTGGCAGAAAAGAAGGGAAAGGGGTGCCAGGCTAAAAATAAAATTGGTAATGTACCCCACAAGCAATGGAGAGCCATGGAAGGCTCTCAAGCCAAGGAATGCAACCACCATGCTCAGGTTGAAGGACAACCGTCGACTGAAAGAATTAAAGGACGGTGTGGGTGAAAAACCAAGCTAAAATTCTACAGCAAAGATACTGACTCCCATTCAAGTGCTCTTTCCATCACACAAGTCAAGCAGGACAAAGCTAAAAAAAAAAGCCACCGATCTTTGACCACTGGACAGCAGCTGGAACCTTCCAAAGGAAGGAATGGGAGGTGAAGCTGTGAGCAGAGAAAAGTGGGAAGTGACATGTATTCCCAGATGGTGGTGGCCTCTTCCAGGGCAAGGGCCGCTTCTCACCAATCCATGTATGTAAGCATCTCGCAAAGGCAGGGTGTGAGCTCCCTGGGGAGGATTCTCTTAGAGAATGAGCAAATACAGGCTGAGCAGGAGCTTGTGTGTGGGTGTGGGGAGAGGCCTCTTCCACTGTGCTGGTCTTTCATGTGGGGTAGCGAGATCTCCTCACCGCCATCTGCACAATAAGCCTTTGCAACTTTCAAAGCACCATCCCACGTTTTCTCACATGTAACTGGCTGGTGGAGCAGATGTTGATGGGGAAGTCCTGCTGAAATGACTAATCACTGTCGAGCACACTGGAAAGAAAACCCAGGCTAGAAGCCAAATAAGGCAAAATGACATCACAGCAGCTCAAGAAAGAAAGGACCATTCATGGCTGGCAGGTGTGTGACATTTTCGACTCAGAGCTTTATTAACAGTGACGGGGCCCCAAAGCATTCCTACTTGTCCATCAAGTAAAAATTTAACAACAATTGGATTCCACGAGTCTTACCAAATATACACACAGACCGTAGTAATTTAGATAATCAAGATTTATAGTTTACATTTAGTCCTATGTCTGAATTGAAAAAGATTTTCAGATCACTGTCGTGTACACTATAGGTTCAACTATTTTTTGAAACTGCTTTACAATAACACAGGTTGTGAGTGTTAACAGAATAATGCAATAATGTCTAATACATTGTTGCTAGACATTTATAAAAAAAAAAAAAAAAGCCAAGCACTATTAAAGTATGTGGTCAAAAGATTACAAAGTAACTGAAGCCACATAATATGTTATAATGAGCATAAATTATGCATTTCATTTTAAATGTTAGCTATATGTTTAGTAGAGTGCTTTAAAAACAAAATAATCTGATGACATAAACTTGAGTCATTCAAAAGCAAGTTGGTAAATATCATAAAATACGATGGAGAATAATTTGGTCTCTGCTCTGGACACCCTAGTACTTAACTGATAATTTGTCTTCTGGCTTTTTTGGTTTATGATATTTTGGCATAAATAAAAGAAGCAAATCAGAAACTGGTTTTATTCCAAGGCAGCTGGGGGTATAGCTCCTGACTGTAATAGACCACAAGGGTCCAGTTACACCCAAGCCCACCAAAGAATTCCAACCCTCATTCAGACTGGCATGCTCCAAGCTCCCTGGTCAGAGTCACTCTCTCATGAAACCTAGGATTCCTCTTGTTCTAGAATCCCTGAGCTCACCTCGGAGAATGGGTGTGTGTGTGTGTGTGTGTGTGTATGTGTGTGTTGCATGCACATGCATGCACACGCATTCCTCTTTGACTGCTTTCTTAGTCAATTGCAATATCCCACCAAGGCCATGTTAACTCCTCTCTGCCTCTAACGTAGCTCTGCCCACTTTCACCCAGCGCTTCTGTGACATGGTTCACCTGCGTCCTTTACAGCAGACAAGGCACTTCAACTGCTACTAACCCTATCAAGCATCTCTCCCTGCTGGTCCACCTCACCAGCCCTCCCCACTGCCTCCTTCCAGCGGCATCTTCTCACCCTGCCTCATGCATGGGGGCCCCCTCTGCCAGCGTTCCTTCCTGCAGACACCTCCTCTCTTGCCTCTTTCTTCAGCCTCCTGCCTCTCCTCGGAAAACACATCTCCTTCCTCCTTCCTGGTCTCCCCTGGTCCCCACTATTTCCGTGGTGACGAGGGGTGTGGCCATCCTTCCCTTTCAAATTCCAGTGCTACTTTTCTGCCACTAAGTGGCCTCTCCCCGTGCCATCCGTGTACATGACATTTATCAGAGTGTTTCTTCATCATACCTAGCTTGGCGTCTGCCAGCACTCACCCAAGCCTAACTCAGCAGCCGCTCCCCTAGCAAATCACAGCCTTTCCAACGTCCACCTCTCCCCAGGGGGCCATCTTGTCCCCTAATAACCTCCAAATTTCTGATCTCTGTCCTCACAAGGTCCTTCAATTACCCCACCTCTTTATATATCTGGCAGCCCTTCAACCCTCTCCTGGCTATACCGCCAACTCATTCTCTCTGTAACTCACAGCCAGTGCTACTGCTGCCCTGATCAGAGCTCTGTGTTCCTCCTACCAATGCCCATATTTAGCCATGACGGCCAGGTCCCGCTGTCCTATTGGTTATGAATTCCTGCCTTAAGAACTCTAATAGAGTCTGCTGTGTTGGGAGTACTGCGTGCCTGAGCTGCATGGTGATGCTGAGCGGGGGAGCTCCTGGGCACCACGGCCCCCCCCAAGTACCTGTGATGGGAGAGAGGCCTTGCAAAGACCCACTCTGCAAAGAGAGGAGATGAGGGAGATGTGCCCTAGAGATGACAGAGCCTGGGCCAGAGCGTGAGGAGCTGCCAGACAGCTTTGGGGTTCCCATGATGTCAGCCTCCACTTCCTTCTGTTGGGTTCCCTGTGAGTCCCCAGACACCCTGCAACAAATCCCACTTGACTTAAGCTAAGTAGGTTATTGTTTCTCGCCACCAAGCCACTCTTGACTGAGAGATCTTCAACACAGCTGCCGGGTTGTCCCACCCACCCACTTGCTCTGCCTTTTCCCCTGCGGAATCTGCTCGCCCGTTTCTATTGATACAGGCACACAGCACACAACGCCTTACTTTTCACTTGAACAAATGCTGCCTGGCTTTGTCCCAGAGAGAACAAGCGGTAGCCCCATGACTTAATCACACAACAGGTGAGCCAGTCCGTGCCAACGTTTACACCAACTTGTCTCAGACCTGCTGGAGTTCTCTGCCTGCCAGAGTTTCCTAACGATGATCCTGACCACTGGCATTAAACCATGGAATGTCCCAGAAGTTTGCAGCACCCGTGGCCCCATAGCAGCAGAAAGCACTCCGGCTGTGAGGGGAGAGTTGTATACCAGAGGATGGCTGCAGAATAAAATGTGTTCAAGCAAACATTCTTCATCTCAAATCACTTAGGACTTCAGCAATAAGATGAATGGTTTCTATGGCAACAGATAAGTCCCAGGTGCCAGTGGAAGCCTGTAGCTTTCTCAAAACTCCTTAGGACAAGGGGACCCACTCTCTGTCACCCCTACGCACTGGCCACATGTTTTCTTTCAGCTTCGGTCAAAAGTTAACGTTCTCTTGCACATTTTATGACTTTGTCTAGAACATTCTCATCTGAGGAAAATTCACTTCCTTTCCTCTCGGGGGTTTCTGAGTGTAGGCTATTTGGTTGTCCTAAAGGTAGGATGTGCGTACAATAATTCTGGAATTTTCTGTCTGATGTTGCAAGGAGGTTGATCCCAGGTGTTTCGTTTTGTTTTGATCATTCTGTCTTCCTCTCACTCCCCCTGACCCCTCACTCTTCCCCAGCTCCCATCCTATCGCTCACTTTCAGATAAGATGCGAACTGTCAAAAGACAGCTTGTGGATGTGAATGCATCCTTGTAGTAGCACTTCCAAATGAAAGGGGCACACTCTGGCAAGCATTCAGTGCTAACAAATGGCAGGTGCTTTTCCCCACTGGACAGCATAGACTGCTTTGCGAACCCAGGATCTGGTTACACCATGATGCCCACTGTATATCTTTCCCTGCAGCCTGTCCTTTGGGGGGGACCACACTTTGACATAAAGACTGGCCTGCCACATTAGAAAGGGCAAAAACATCTTCTCTATGCTCTTTTTTAAATTTTTTGGTTGATTCACAGAAGCAGGAATGACCATATGTATAGACATAGCTCCTTTGATACATATTTTTATAATGTGAATTAGAAATAAAGTGATACTGACGGGGGCATGATTCACATTACACATATTGTCTTAGTCCATTTTGTGCTGCAGTAACAAAATATCTGAGACCGGGTAATGTATAGTAAACAGAAATGTACTGACTTACAATTCTGGAAGCCAATATCTGGCAAGGGCCTTCATGAGTCATCCCATGGCGGAAGTCAGGGGAATGGGGGAGAATGGAACTTGTTTTTGTTTGTTTGTTTTTAAATGAAGAACCCACTCTCAGGATAATGAACCCATTTCTGAGAAAATGGCATTAATCTGTTCATGAGAGTGGTGCTTCCGTGACCCAGACACCTCCCATTAGCCCCCGCCTACCAACATCACTGCAGTGGGCATTCAGTTTCCAACACATGAGCTTTAGGGGATATATTTATTTTATTTTATTTTTTCCACTCTTGTTGCCTAGGCTGGAGTACAATGGCATGATCTCAGCTAACCTCAACCTCCACCTCCTGGGTTCAAGCGATTCTCCTGCCTCGGCCTCCTGAGTAGCTGGGATTACAGGCATGCGCCACCACGCCCAGCTGATTTGTGTATTTTTAGTAGACACGAGGTTTCTCCATGTTGGTCAGGCTGGTCTTGAACTCCTCACCTCAGGTGATCCACCAGTCTCGGCCTCCCAAAGTGCTGGGATTAGAGGCGTGAGCCACCGCACCCGGCCAGGGGGTATATTTAAGCCACAACTCTATCATACTTGGTTTTATCATGATCATGAACAGGCACCAGCACTGTGCAAGGAAGAGAAAAGGCTGAGTGCATTCATAGGCACACTTGGTTTCGGTGGCCCATGGCCCAGGCACCATCTTGCTTCTGTACTCACCACTGGGGGCCACGATCTGTGCTACAATGCACTTTCCTGACTCACAAATACATGGATTTTTATTTCCCATCTTGTATGCTGCGTAGGCTTTCTTCTGTGATATTTAGGATTGCTTTTGCCCATTTCGATTAAATAATTCACAGTTTTAAGTTTTCAGTAATAAAATATATCTATTAAACACCTTCATAATGGCAATGCCTGCAAAAACAAATAATTTGTGTGAAAGTTTCTCCCTTTTTTAACCATTGAAATTATTTTTTATCAAGTTGACCCTCAAGGAGCAAAAAAAAAAGAAATAATTATTTTTCAATTTAGTTTTTCATAACCCAAGGCTTATTAGGAATGTAGTCATGGCCTTATTACCAAACAGAACATACCACGAAAGCTCAGTTATTCAGAATGGCATTTTCTAGTTAAGCAAACATTGGATGTACTATATGCACAGGGGACTAAGTTAGCAGTCAGGATACCTGACAATCTATCAGAGCATCACTGCCAGATACAAACCCTCCTTGCAGAGGCTGTTCCTTTTGTTCTAATTCTCTGTGCATCAAGCCACCCCCTGCCCACATCTTTAGCATAGCACAGCAAGATCAGCCCACTAGACAGAAGGGCCTTGGGCAAATGACTGGCCTGGATTTATTTTTTTTTTTTTAAGATGGGGTTTCACCATGTTGGTCAGGCTGGTCTTGAACTCCCGACCTCAGGTGATCTGCCCGCCTTGGCCTCCAAAGTGCTTGGATTACAGGCGTGAGCCACCATGCCCGGCCCTGATTTTTAAGCCATGTTCCTTCCAGTGGAAAGTAATTTCACTCACCTAGAAAGGTATTGAGAATTTATTAACTAAAATATGAGATTTTCAAGTGTGCCCTCAGGATTGGATTAGGGAAGGAGGTTGAGGTGGCAAAGATAGACGCAGGAAGTGCAAGGAGGTTATTATGATAGTCCAGAGGTGACGGTGGCTTGGACAAGTGCACTGAGGATAAAAGAGAACCCTGATTAGGTGGGTGACAGATCACTGAGATTTTCATAAATAAGTGGAAAACCTTACCTGAGCTGAAGGACACTTTTTTTTTTTTTTTAATCAGTCAATTTGGTTAGCATGAGTCAGACCCCTGGACAACATTTAACTGATAAAATCCAGCTTCAGGACCTAAGAATTCAACATTTCCCCTGGGGAAAAGCCCCAGGAAGGCTCTGCCTGACATAAACAGCAGAAGTCTCCCTTACATTCCATTTCACAATGTGTATATGGGTATGTATGTACACACACACAGTGTATTGTGACAGCCATGGAAGATTGACTTAAAATGTTTACGGATCCTGGATATACCACACAGAAGAGTTTTCTGAATTAAGACTTCACAGAGACAGTTAAACAAGAAGAAACATGAGCTTTGATGTCAGAGAGACGTGCCTGTTACCAGCTCTGTGACTAGCGAAGGTAAGTTAGCCTCTCAGTCTTAGTGTCCTCATAGGTAAAATGCACACAGGATCTACCATGTAGCTACTGTAAGATAAAGTACTTAGAAACAGGCTGGGCACGGGTGGTTCATGCCTGTTATCCCAGCACTTTGGGAGGCCAAGGCGGGTGGATCACCTGAGATCAGGAGTTCAAGACCAGCCTGGCCAACATGACAAAATCCCATCTGTACTAAAAATACAAAAATTGGCCAGGTGTGGTGTCATGGGCCTATAATCCAGCTACTTGGGAGGTCGAGGCAGAAGAATCACTGGAAGTCAGGAGGCAGAAGTGGCAGTGAGCTGAGACTGTGACACTGCACTCCAGCCTGGGTGACAGAGCCAGACTCGGTTTCAAAAAAAAAGTACTTAGAAACATAATAAGTCATCAACAAATGGTAATTGTTGTTCTTCATTTTCTTAGCTAAAAATAAAAGAATTATTTTGTGGTTATTTGCATGGTCTTATAAAAAGTGACATACAGCCGGGCGCGGTGGCTCAAGCCTGTAATCCCAGTACTTTGGGAGGCTGAGGCGGGCGGATCACGAGGTCAAGAGATCGAGACCATCCTGGTCAACATGGTGAAACCCCGTCTCTACTTAAAATACAAAAAATTAGCTGGGCATGGTGGCGCGTGCCTGTAATCTCAGCTACTCAGGAGGCTGAGGCAGGAGAATTGCCTGAACCCAGGAGGCGGAGGTTGCGGTGAGCCGAGATCGTGCCATTGCACTCCAGCCTGGGTAACAAGAGCAAAAAACTCCGTCTCAAAAAAAAAAAAAAAAGAAAGTGACATACATAAACATTCCTGGTAATTGACACTTCTGATTAAATAGATACTGGTTAATAAACATTTTCTGGGCTGGGCACAGTGGCTCACTCCTATAATCCCAGCACTTTGGGAGGCCAAGACAGGCAGGTTGCCTGGGCTCAAGAGTTCAAGACCAGCCTGAGCAACATGATGAAACCCTGTCTCTACTAAAATACAAAAAATTAGCCGAGTCTGGTGGCATGTGCCTGTAGTCCCAGCTACTCGGGAGGCTGAGGTTGCTGCTTGAACCCGGGAGGCAGAGGTTGCAGTGAGCCAAGATTGTGCCACTGCACTCCAGCCTGGGAAACAGAGCAAGACTCCATCTTAAAAAATAAATAAATAAATAAATAAAAATAAGCATTTTCTTATAGTTTTGTTTAAAATGTACATTCGCACTCAAGAATACCTTCTCTGATTTCCTTATACTAGATGACTCTAGCTGCACTTTACCTAGAGTAACTGGTTCTGTTGAAATGTTTTCCTTTCATCAACTAAACCTTGCAATAAAGAAAAAATTCTGACTTCAAGAGCTATTTATTTGCTAACTAAAAGATTTTACTTGGAAGCTGAATGAAGAAACCAAAGGGTCTCACTCTATTGTCCAGCCTGGAGTGCAGTAGCAAAATCATAACTCACTGCAGTCTTGAATTCCTGGTCTGAAGGGATCCTCCTGCCTCAGCTTCCCAAACAGCTGGGACTACAGGTGTGCACTACTACACCTGGCGCTGTGTGTGTGTGTGTGTGTGTGTGTGTGTGTGTGTGTGTGTTTACAGACAAAGTCTCACTATGTCGCCCACCCTGGTTTTGAGATCCTGGCTTGAAGAAATCTCCCTGCCTCTCCCTCCCAGAGTGCTTGGGTTATAAGCACTTGACACTGTGCACAGTCTCTCAACAGATCTCAAAATCTCTTCAGCAATTGCCAATTTACTACTCTAAATGGTCTACAGTGTTAAAAGATCTTGCGTTCTATTTCACTAGCAACTAATATTTTCATATAATTTCAATTAGGCCTTTTTTTAAAGGGTTAACCCCCGTTCGTTCTATGACGCAAGCCATGCTTTCAATCCCCTGATCACCTCCTACCCCCAAATTTGGTAAGCAAATGTTTCAAATGCCCACTGTAACCTCAATCAGTCCACCAGCTTGCAGGTGGTAAGGAGTATGAAAGTCCCCCGCATACAATTCTTCACAGCACATCATATAATCCACTTGATGTCAAATGGATTCCTCGATTAGATAATAATACATAAGGAGCTGGGCCAAGTTAAAAACCGCTTTCTGCTCTGGGCCTCTCATCGTGTTTGCTGCAGTTCTTGGATATGCAAATCTAAATCTAGAATTCGCACGTACCTAACCCGGCCAAGGTTGACAGGTACCCACCAGGAGCCATGGATATTGGTACAGCACAATTCACCTGCCAGCAGTGGGACCTCCTGGATTTTCTCAGGTGGTGGCCACAGCTGCCTGTAGTCTCTGATGATTTTGTTGACAAACAGTACAAGTATTAGTCACACTTTGAGTTTGTGAGAGAAATAGCGGGAAACATCTTTTCTTTGCCCTCAAGTAGTACATTGCTGACTACGTTTATTTCACTCCAAAAATTCACATCATATAAAAGAAGAAATGTAATATGATTGAAACACATTCAAAGTCCCTCTGACCGTAATATTCATGAGTTCAAATCTCATGTGAGCGCAGCAAAACGTTTGTGAGCGCACATCAGTGACGTCCAAATTACACCTACTAAAACGGCTAGAGAGAGAAAAATGACTTACTGTTTTATTTCAGTTCCTCGTAGCTCCCATTTGGCCAATTCAGGTCATTTTTTTTTTCTCTTTTAAAAATTTTATTACATCAAAATACACAAAACATAAAATCTACCATTTTAACCTTCATTTTTTAAATTGCGGTAAAATACACATAAAAATTTTACCACCTCAACTATTTTTTTTTTTTTTTTTTTTTTTTTTTGAGACGGAGTTTCGCTCTTGTTACCCAGGCTGGAGTGCAATGGCACGATCTCGGCTCACCGCAACCTCCGCCTCCTGGGTTCAGGCAATTCTCCTGCTTCAGCCTCCTGAGTAGCTGGGAATACAAGCATGCGCCACCGTGTCCAGCCAATTTTTTGTATTTTTTTAGTAGAGACGGGGTTTCACCATGTTGACCAGGATGGTCTCGATCTCTTGACCTTGTGATCAACCCGCCTCAGCCTCCCAAAGGGCTGGGATTACAGGCTTGAGTCACCGCACCCGGCCATCTCAACTATTTTTAAGTGTACAGTCTAGTGGCATTAAGTACATTCACGTTGGTATGCAACCATCACTAATACCCATATCCAGGCCTCTTTTTATCTTGCAAAACTGAAACTCTGTACCCATTAAACAATAACTCCCGTCCTTCCTCCCCCAAGTCTCTGGCAACCACCATTTTAACTCCTGTCTTTATGAATCTCATTCTTTTCACCCTGAAGTTTTGCTAGTGGCTGCCATGTTGTCTGCTGGTTGTGAGTTGTCTTGGGCTGATCAGAAATGTAGCTGGTGTGAAGCAGGGTCCTGCTCCCTTGCCATTCCTCTTAATGGCCTTCTGGGAGAAGCTAAGGAAGATACCAAAGATAAAAGACGCGTGCAGTGATTAAGCGGAGTGGTGCCCCATGTCCGCACGCCAGATTAAATCAGTGGGTTTGTCAGAAACGGAAGGACTTAAGTTCAACTGCTCACTTAAAAGTATAGGCTGGGCACAGTGGCTCAGACCTGTAATCCCAGCACTTTGGGAGACCAAGACGGGTGGATCATTTGAGGTCAGAAGTTCGAAACTCACCTGGCCAACATGGTGAAACCCTGCCTCTACTAAAAATACAAAAATTAGCCGGGCATGTGATGGGCGCCTGTAACTCCAGCTACTCTGGAGACCGAAGCAGGAGAATTTGCTTGAGTTTGGGAAGCGGAGGTCGTAGTGAGCCAAGATGACATACTGCACTCCAGCCTGGGTGACAAAGTGAGACTCTGTCTCAAAAAAAGAAAAAAAGATGTATGAAAGAAATGCTGGGCCGGCTTTAGCTCAGCGGTTACTTCGACAATGCTTTCTATGGTGGAAAGAAATGCTAAAGACTTGCTGCAGGGTGGTGCAGTCTCTCCAGCAAGCGTGAGGCTCATAATCTCTTCAATAAGGCTTCCGCTTCCATATGCTTACGGCCTTGTACACCTGAGCTGTTAAACCCAGCTCGTCGTTGTTCTCTGTCTGTAAAGTTAGATGTTGGGGTCTCCACAGTGGCGTATACATTGACATGTCCAAGTTACTACCCCCACCACACAGATGTTATTATATACCAGAAAAAGTGAAATATCTTTGAGACCAGCAGCACTCTGTAGAATTCTATCATGAAGAAAGATGTATCTATCTTTCTATTTCACCTTTTGTTTTTTGAAATGAATCTCACTCTGTCTCCCAGGCTGGAGTGCAGTGGCATGCTCTCAGCTCACTGCAACTTCTGTCTCCTGGATTCAGGTGATTCTCCTGCCTCAGCCTCCTGAGTAGCTGGGATTACAGAAGCCCACCACCATGTCCGGCTAATTTTTGTATTTTTAATAGAAACAGGGTTTCACCATATTGGTCAGGCTGGTCTTGAACTCCTGACCTCAGGTGATCCACCCCCCTCAGCCTCCCAAAGTGCTAGGATTACAGTCATGAGCCATCCCTCCCAGTCCTATTTCACTTTTTTGATCTGTAGTTGTCACAGACTGGCTTAATCAAGCATAGTGTTACCTCCTCCCTCAACAACTCTCCAAAGTCATTTCACCTCTCCCAGCCTCAAACTCATCACCTATAAGCTGAGGCAAGTACATAATACTTACCCTGCCTGCTGCATAGGAATGCTGTGATCATCAATCAAATGCAAATAAGAGCCAACAGGCCAGGCGTGGTGGCTCATACCAGTAATCCAACACTTTAGGAAGCCGAGGTAGGAAGATCACTTGAGGCCAGATGACTCACGCCTGCAATCCCAAGCACTTTGAAAGGCTGCGGTGGGAGCCTCACTTGAGTCCAGGAGTTCGAGACCACCCCTGAGCAAGACCTCATCTCTACAAAAAAAAAAAAAATAGAAAAATTAGCTGGGCATGGTAGCATGTGCCTGTAATCACAGCTACTTGGGAGGCTGAGGTAGGAGGACTGCTTAAGCCCAGGAGGTCAGAGTTGTAATGAGCTGTGACATCTCACTACTGCACTCCAGCCTGGCCAACAGAGTGAGACCTGTCTGGAAAAAAAAAAAAAAGAAAAAGAAAAGAAGAAAGAGCCAATAGCCCCCTGAGCTGTCAAATTGCCCAAATGTTAGCCAGTATTACTGAGACTTCAAACATACAGTCAGTACAGTCGGTCTCAGATGTCTCTTTAGCCAAATCTGCTACAAACATAGCAAAGATCTACTTGGAAGTGTGATAACTTTTTGATGAGGCAGAGATAGGATTATAGACTGGGGACTTCAAGATTCCTTCCTTTGGGATCTGCCTGTCCCAGAGCCAGGAAAAAGCCTTTGAAAGCTTATAGGGCCAAGTGCCATTGAACACCCTGCCTGCCCTCCTCGCTGTCCTGCTCTTGACCCGCTTAGAGAAAGCATTAGGACCACAGCGCTTTCCCCATTCTCTACCTTCCCTTCCCCACTGCTTTGTCTATGTGTACACGGGGGTGAATATGAGTCTTGTCACACGGGCTTCTGACAGATGGTCCCCTATACCAGGAGACGGCCAATAAGAGAGAAGAAAAGGGATTCATGAGCTCCTGCAAAATCACCAAGAAGAACCGGGAAAGATTCCATGTATCCCTTCCCTGCCATGGCCCCCGTGGCAGTGCTGTGCCTTCCCAGTCCTTGACTGCAGCCCGCCCAGGAGGCGTGCCCAACTGATCTGTGGGCAAGTGCAGGGAACACACAGAAGAGACCACCTCCTTTCCCATCTGTCCTCTATGTTAACCTCCAGACCCTGCAGAATCAAAAACCGTAGCCTCCAGGCTGTGAGGAACATGAGCTCATCTCAGCCTGGCTGCTCCTTAGCCAGATGCGGGCTCGACGCTAAGAAAAACTAGCGTCCTCATCTCCCTCTGTCTGTAAGTTTTCTTGGGGGATATAAGACAGGATTCAGACACACGTGCCTCAATATAAAAAGTAAATTACTCACCACTGGTCAGTGGTTCCTCAATGGTAGTCCTGGATAGAGGAATAGACCCAAACATCTGAAACGCTGGCCCTTAGAAGGAATAAAGCTTTGCACAGAGAACTATGACACAGAAAATGGGTCCCTGCCCAGAAGAGCTTACCGACTAATACCTATACGGGCAGAAGCAAAACACGTTTTCCCCATACGGCATGTTGTTGAGATCTTGCTCTTAATGGTATAAATCCTTGTAAATCCTCCAGATTGAAAGATGAATTGAGGGAAGCATGGTGTGTATAGCAGGAGGCATTTCAGCCAGCCTGTGGATAATGTGACAAGCCCAGGGACTCACGACCCAAGTAACCATGTGGAGGGTCCTGCAAGGAGGGGCAGGTGCTACTGCTGCTGAAGACTGTCCCTCCAGACTGTCCTCTTGGATAGGGACCAGTAAGCCCAGGCAGCCGCCCAGCCCACGGCCCACCTCCACGCCTCTGTCTCTGTTTCCCAAGAAGAGCTTGCCAGATGCCAACTGGGTTATGCTGAGACCGAGCTCAACTTGTCTTGTTCCCAGCGCCCAACCCCTAACCAGGCTCACACAGTCCATGCTCAGTATTTATGGCATGAAAAAAATAAACAATGCACTTGAGAAAACAGCTCCCAAGCCTAATCCTAACCCTAACCCTAACCCCTCCCTAACCCTAACCCAACCCTAACCCTTCTTTTTGAAACTTTCATTGCAGGACCAACATCAGAAGCATCCTTGGTCACTTTTATAAACGAGTATCTTCATTACTTCACACACCAAACGTGATCACTGAGTCATGGTTTGTTCAAGTTGGAAGGAACCTTAGATATCCGCTAGCCTGGCCATTTCCTTTAACATGTGAAATGTGATCAATGCCACCAAGCGGGGAATGTCTTAACTACTTGCCGACATAGGATCTTAGTAACCTGAAGACAAATGATATCCAAAAGGTCGTATAAAGACGTTCCAAAATCCGGCTAGATCTGAGGGTGTTCATTGGAAGATGTTTACACTGGGAATCTCTATTGCGTTGTAAACTCTACAAGATTTGGGAGTATGTTCATGGGTGGGAACCAAGTCAGCTAGAATTTTCTTTCAAGTTATTAAGATAGACTCACGGCAAGCAATTCTCTGAAATTTAACAGTCTCTCACTGGGAGACCATTACATGCAAGACTCGTCAAAGGTACTCTAGAGGGATCTAAAGGTGAGGTCAATATCGCCGCCCCCAGAGGCTCTCAATTGCATGCGCCGCCAGGCAAACACGTACCAATCATCCTGATACCAGGCCAACCACAGCACCTGCTGTAATAGAGAAACAAGGTTCAGAGGGGAAAAATAACTGCAAGGTCTTGGGCCCAGCAGGTGAAAAGGGAAGGAAGTACCTAGTCCTGGAAAGGGAGATGAAAATCCAGCACGTACGTGGAAGAAGGCAAAGGCATGCTGATGAAGGAATCAGCATTAGCTAAAGCAAGGGGTAAATGAAAATCATTTCCTAAAATTTTACACCAACTATATTTCGGATGCTTTAGAAGTATAAATTCATTTTATACTCACGACAACTGAAGAAATTAGGTATCACTGCTTCCATTTTTCAGAGGAGGAAACTGGACTTTGGAAAGATTGAAAATGTATCCTATGAGGGTGAGGATTATATAATGCATGTGGGGCCAAGCCCAGATATGAACCCCTGTAAGGTTGCCTCCAATGCCAGGGCTTCTTCCGCCTCCCGAGGCTGCCTCCCAGGGAGGGGGAGATGGTAAGGCATATTTTAGGGACATTAGCTCCATGTGGCTAGTTCACAGGGGCAGGGGAACTGGGGTGGTAAGCAGTTGAGAAAATGAGGAAGGTGGCAGGAAAAGGAGGTTAGAAGGAGGAAGACAAGGTCAGAGCCTCGCAGCTGGTTGTTTTCTAAGATGAAGGAAATTAGAGAAAGTCTCAAGATCCAGGGCTCAGAGGAAAGGGAGGTTTAAGATGAGGAAAAGTGACAGCTGAGCAGGATCACAGAGAAAGAAATGAGGCCAGGCACAGTGGTGCACGCCTGTCGTCCCAGCTACTCAGGAGGCTGGGGCAGGAGGATCATATGAGCCTCAGAGGTCAAGGCTGCAGTGAGCTACGATTGCACCACTTCACTCCAGCTTGGGTGATAGACTCTGACTCAAAACCAAAGAAGAAGGAGGAGGAGGAGGAGAAGGAGGAGGAAGATGAGAAAGAGGAGGAAGGAGGAAGAGGAGGAGCAGGAGGAGGAACAGGAGGAGGAGCAGGAGGAGGAGGTTAGCAGCAAGAGTGGGAGCTTTAGCCTCCGAAAGAATAAGGAACATTTCTTCCCCAAAACAGGATGAAAGGAAAAGAGAATGAGAAATTATCCCCATCTAAAAAAAAAAAAAAAGGCCAGGCATGGTGGCTCACGTCTGTAATCCCAGCACTTTGGGAGGCTGAGGCAGGTGAATCGGAAGGTCAGGAAATGGAGACCATTCTGGCCAACATGGGGAAACCTTGTCTCTACCAAAAATCCCAAAAATTAGCCGAGTGTAGTGGCACGTGCTTATAGTCCCAGCTACTTAGGAGGCTGAGATAGGAGAATAGCTTGAACTTGGGAGGTGAAGGTTGAAGCGAGCCAAGATCGCACTCCTATACTTCAGTCCGGGTGACAGAGTGAGACTCCGTCTCAAAAAAAAAAGAAAGAAAGAAAGAAAGAAAGAAAAAGAAAAAAGTCAGCAATCTCTGTAGTGTGGAGAGGTGGTTTGCTTAGCCAATCGGGTGAAGAGGTCTGTTCCAGAGAGAGGAACGAGCAGGGTCAGTTAGGGCTGGAGCAGAGTGGAAAAGATTTGGGGCAGCTGTCCTGGGAATCTGATAGGGAGCTAAAAACAGAGTCAGAGGAGGATGCCTGAAGGCACCGGGAGCGTCCCCAGCAGGACCCGGCAGGGCGTCCAGTTACTTTTGGGGCACAAATCTCTTCAATGGAATTCAGTGCTTTGGATCAGGAGCAGATGAAAGGATTGCCCAGGGAGACACAGGGGAAGGTCAAGAGGGTAAGAAAAGGGAGCTGCTTTTGAGAACTTTGCCAAATCATTTCACCACAAAAGGAAGGAGGGAGGGGACAGATGCAACCGGGAGGGGTCCACGATGCCAAACACGAGGAGGGACTCCAGGGGCCACTAGCTCCATGTGGCTAGTTCGCAGGGACAGGGGAACTTGGTAAGTAAGGGGTTGAGAAAATGAGGGAGGGAAGAGGAAGACAAGGTAAGAAGTGGCGCGATCGTAGCTCACTGCAGCCTTGATCAAGAGGCAGGCTTGACCTCCTAGGCTTCACGATAAAGGCAAAGAAGAGGCTTGGCAGGAATGAGTGAGTGAGAGCTGTAGAAGGACAAGGGTGGTGGCTACAGAGGCAGTTCAGGGATGGCCACGCGGAGGGTGGAGCCTCCTACAGGATGTGGCTGTGCAGAGTGGCAGAGATGCTGAAAGAAGGAGGTCACTGGGGTTTAGGGATCAGGGCAGCCATAGAGAAGTAGGAACGAGGATCACAATGCCCTGTAGAGGAGGATAGCAGGGGTGGGGCAGAATGAGGACCAGGCGCCGTGCGGAAGCCACCCACCAAGCGCACACAAGGGACATGGCTGAACATGTGCTGGGCAGACACTAGAGCTTTGGGGGGGGGGTGACTTAGTAAAAGAGAAGTGTGGCTTGATTGTTAGTGAAATACCATAGTGTCACAACTAGAGCTGTCTCTGCCCCACCCCAAAAGGAACAGTCAAGTGAAATAGGCGTGCTACATTCCCCCCAGTGTAGGCGAGACGCTAGGAATCTGCACAGAGAGGGAGGCCAGAGGGAGTGAAGGACGCACCGCGCGCGGCGTGGCACACGGGCGTCCTGGGTGGGAACCTGCGGAGCTGAGCTCTTCCCATTTAGAAAGTGTCTTCTTTGACCCTCTGCCTTTAACAAAGCCAAAGCCAGCCAACCCACCCATTCTGTGTCCAGAACTAACAGTAGAGGGCCTGTGGGTACCTCTACCCCTCCTCACAGCAGAAGCTCCTCACTCACCCCCAGGCAGGCCTCTGAACTGGCTCCTCTCCAGTGCCTGCGTGGACCAGGCTGCAACCCCAGCCCCGGGTTTACCCCTCAACTTGAGAGCAGGTTTGACTCCACCAAAGAAAAGATCTGACTCCTCATTTCTCATTTGACCTTTTTTTTAGGGGGGGTGGGGGACAGGGTCTTGCTCTGTTGCTCAGTGTGCAGTGTGGTGGTACAATCGTGGCTCACTACAGCCTTGAACTCCTGGGTTCAAGGGATCCTCCAGCCTCAGCAGCCTCCCAAGTAGCTGGGGCTACAGTTGCTCACTGCCACACCCTGCAATTTTTTGTAGAGATGGGCTGTCACTGTGTTGCCCAACCTGGTGTCAAACTCCTGGGCTCAAGCAATCCTCACACTTCAGCCTCCCAAAGTGCTGGAATTACAGGCTGAAGCTACTATGCCCAGCCTGGTACTCTCTCGGACACAGTTTTAGACTCACTGATGGCCTCCACCACCACTCCCTGCCAGGCCTTGCCCACTTTAAGAGAGCATTTCATAACAACTAACATTTAGCACTGCTCAGTACATGGAAGGCATGGGCTAGAAACGGCCTTGGAAGCCCTTCAGTTCCTTTCTGATTCCTTTTACAACCTTTCCACCAAAAACTGACCCACTGCTGCTAGAATACCCCAGAGCCTGGGAACTCACTCCTCATGACACTGTCCGTCTCGCTGCAGAGTGAATGAACGGCTCTGCTAGAAACTTTCCACTCCTGAATCCTTGCTCTTTCCTCCACAGTCATGCAGAACAAGCGTCATTTCTTTTCCATCTGACAGGGATCTGGAGACGGCCATCCTATCTCAACAAAGGCCCCTCCTTTCCAGGAGACACACACCTCCAGGTCTTTACACTTCTGCTCGTGAGACCTATGTGATCATCACCTGCCTGTTCCACTTGCCCAGGTCCCTCGTAAGACCTGCTCCCTAGCATCACATATGGCAAACACTTAGAGCACTGACTCGATGCCAGCCACTTTCCAAGTCCTTTGTACCTATTAACGTATTTAATCCTCACACTAACACTATATGTTATTGATACCGTTATAATTCCCATTTTACCGATGAGGAAACTGGCAGACAGTGGAAAATAACTTGGCCAAGACTAGTACCGGCGTGAGAATTGAGTCAAGTCCAGGCAATCTGAATGCGCTCAGAACTCCCATGCTGGTTCTCAAGCTTGGCAGCCATTGGGATCACCCTGGGGAGTTCCAAAAACTACCGAGCCTGGAATCCGCCACTAGAGATGCTGATTTTGCTGCACCATGTATCATCTGGGCACCCAAACATTTAAAATCTGCCCATAGCCGGGCGCAGTGGCTCAAGCCTGTAATCCCAGCACTTTGGGAGGCCGAGGTGGGTGGATCACAAGGTCGAGAGATCGAGACCATCCTGGTCAACATGGTGAAACCCCGTCTCTACTAAAAATACAAAAAAAAATAGCTGGGCATGGTGGCGCGTGCCTGTAATCCCAGCTACTCAGGAGGCTGAGGCAGGAGAATTGCCTGAACCCAGGAGGCGGAGGTTGCGGTGAGCCGAGATCGCGCCATTGCACTCCAGCCTGGGTAACAAGAGTGAAACTCTGTCTCAAAAAAAAAAATAAATAAAATAAAATAAAATAAAATCTGCCCAGGTGCTTCAAATGAGCAGCCAAGAATGAGAACAACTGCTCTCTGCTGTCAAGCTAACACATTCCCAGGGCAGTCTGGCTGGGGCAGAGTCGGGTTGTATTAGAGGGGAGTGATGGAAATTTCCAGGCTTCCCTGGATAATTCAGGGACAGGCTCAGACATGGGTGACAAGAGCCAGCCTTGCAAGAACGTTAAATAAATAGTCACTTGGGTGGTGTGAGTCTAGAGACATTCTCAAAAAGAAAAGATAAGAAAAAGAAGACACAGAAACCTCCCCTTACAGGACACTTGGCTTCAAGGGCTTCCTCTGGAAAGGATGTCCCCTGGTCACAAAGCCCACCTTGGGCACAGTGCTATTGCTTCCTCAGTCAGCAGCTGCCTCTGTCCAATCACCATGAGAACAGCTTCCTGACCGCCTTCCAAAGGCTAGAGGTGGATGCAGCGGGGGTGCCAGCCCTTCCCATCCCACCCTCTCCTCTTTCCTGGTTCTGTGAATTAGAACAAGAAAGCACAGGGGCCGGTGGCTCCACAGGCTGAGGACAGGGCCTCTCCCATTCCCAACCCAACACAGTTGCCAGCCCTGCCTTCCAAGGGTATCTGAACTTGGCCTCTCCTACGGCACCTCTTCACTTTCCTGTCTCTCTGCTGATATTCTCTCTTGAGCCTACACTTCAGTTATTGCTGTTATTTATTTTGTTTTTTGTTTGTTTGTTTTTTTATTTTTAGAGTTGGGGGGTCTCACTATGTTGCCCAGGCTGGTCTCAAATTCCCAGCCTCAAGTGATCCTCTCACCTCAGCCTCCCAAAGGGCTAGGATTACTGGCATAAGCCACCATGCCTGGCCAGGGTATTGTTTTTAAAGCACAAGGGCATCTCTCAGTTAAAGCCAAGCCAATCAGATGTTCTCTGGTTGTGCTGGAAACTTCTGCATCTTTCAGTTCCTTAAACTAGTGCTTGGCAATCCGGGCCACCGTGTCAGGGCACAGGGTGAGGCTCTGACCGTGAACTGCTCCACGAAGTCTCAGCAGCCCTTTTCCCGCCTTTCACCGTCCCCCTCTGCCATCCCCGCAAACCCAGACAGCCATGGCAACCTGAGCGTGAATAAAAGAGAAACTACCCTCACCCCAAGCCCTATTAATACTTAATGCCAACATCTGAATGCAAATTGACTTCACTTTTGTTTTATTCCCTTTCCTCCGTGCCCCTCTCTGATGCAGAACGCCTTTCAATGAAGGCAGCAGCGGTCCTTCTATTTGCTGGAAATAGGGAATCCAGGTGGAGGTTCCTAGTACAGAGGAGAGAAGCACAGACACAGGGCCGCGCACAGCTGGAGCAAACCCGACCGTTCCAAACTCTGCGTTTTTAGAATCTTTCTAAATGAGAGTGCATCTCAGGGGCACTTATTCTCTGCAGAGGTCACAGTGACTTGCTCGATCTGTGGGAGGAATTTTGCAAACAAGGATAGCATATTAGTAGCCTGGAAGCCGTGAAAAATAATCTCCTTCTAAACCTGTAAATCCTCTCTTTTTCTGCAGCTAAGAAAAAGGCAGATGGTTCCGCAGACAGCTCTGTTCCTATCCCGCGCAGTCTATGAACCTGGCGTTTTTCCGGCCTGTGTTGCAAGACTAACGCACCGAGGGTTTTAAAGGGGGTTTGGGGTATTAAATTTTAAAGAGAGCAAGAAAGGCAAATGTTGATATAAAAATATTTCATTGTTTGGGATGGCAAAGGACCAGGTAGGTGCTTGAGGACTAAGAAGATTGTTAACACTGTGTCTGTAGGGTATAGGGTGAAAAAAAAGAAAGAAAATTGAACAGACGTGGGGTATTAAACAGTTACTTATCTCTCTGGTAAGAGCGTGAGGCTAGTGTAGAGTTCATTCACTACAAGGGTGCCTTAAATAGGGGTGCTGGCCAGCGGCTCTATTTTTGCAGAAAGGAGTGTGATAACAAAGAAGGGGTCCTGAGCAAATGCCTACTTACTACTGAGTGCATTGCATTCCGGCCTCTCTGTGTTTGTAAACACACGCACACAAGCACACACACAACACACGCACACAAGCACACACAACACACACAAGCATGCACACACAAGTGCACACACACAAGCACACACACACAAGCACACACACCACACACACACGGGAGCTGTGAGAGTCGATCTCCTCTCATGTAAGAGTTGTGTGTACCAACAACACAAGGAACCAGGGTCAGAAAACACATCTGCTAACATAGTGTTTCCTAAACCCTCATGAACCTTCTGCGAGGACAAAGATGTCATAATTCTTTGGAAATTGCTTTCTAGATTTATGGGGGACATGTATAGTTCAGGGCAAAGAGATACAAAGACACAAACAGCCGGGCAAGGTGACTCAGGCCTGTAATCCCAGCACTTTAGGAGGCTGAGGCGGCCAGATCACCTGAGGTCGGGAGATCGAGACCAGCCTGACCAACATGGAGAAACCCCCATCTCTACTAAAAATACAGAATTAGCTGGGCGTGGTGGCGCGTGCCTGTAATCCCAGCTACTTGGGAGGCTGAGGCAGGAAAATTGTTTGAACCCACGAGGCGGAGGTTGCAGTGAGCTGAGATCTCGCCATTGCACTCCAGTCTGGGCAACAGGAGCAAAACTCTTAATGGCTAAATGGCACACCAAGCTCACCCAACAAGTCAGGGGTGCAGCAGTGGAGAGAAACACAGTCCCTGAGGACTCCTGGCTCACAGGAGACAACAGCTCTGCTCAGGAATCAGGATGTGTTCACCCCGGTAATGACGGGCATTCATAAGGAGGTAGTGATGACCCATTACCCTCCAACTGCTCATCAGAACATTTCAATAGTGACATCAACTAGGAGAAGAAAACAGAGCAAAGAGGGATAAAGCAGAAAGAAGAAAAAAATAGGGCAGAGTTGCACAAATTATTCTCGGGTTGTTGAACATAGAAATTAATTCTGCAAATCCTAACTAGAAAGTATAATCAGTAACAAAGGCTACTTATACAAATAGAAACTTAATATACATGATTACTTGATAATTTTTAAACTGGAAGTGAGAAAAAGAGAGAATAAAACCTAAAACACCTTGACTATAACCATAGTAGAAATATCTCTTCCTATACAGGACACGTCACCTGTTGACATATGCATAATCAGTAGGTTTGCTTTTGTCATTTGTCATTCTATGCCCCCATTTTCCAGGTGTTGACAGGGTCCAGCCGAGAATCTTTTTATGGCTGTGTCATAAATGGCCCGTTCTGGCTGCCGTGCTGGGCAGCTTCCCTATTGTGGCTATTTAGAGAATTGGCCATGTCGAGAATTAGAAACGTATTGTGAATGGTATCGTGCAAGTTACTGATTTTCCCACTTTTGGGCTATTTCTTGGGGGAATATCCCCAAAGAGATAAGGCACAGTTCCTGACTCGAGGGATCTTTCGTGGGCATGTGGAAGGTGGCATCCTGTGGAGCCACACACTTGGGCAAGTGCTGGGCATACCGCCTGGCCCTCCAGGCACACTCTCTATCCTGGCCTTTCGGAACTCTACCAAAGGGCTCATTTTCCTCCTGGCTTCCTGTAGGGCTGACTAGGAGAAGGCTCTAGGAAGAGAAGGGAGAACCGGTGGAGAGAGGGGGGATCTCCTCCCTGCCAGCCTGCAGGTGAGCACAGGATCTGCTCCTTACCAATCCTTCTGTCAGGAGGCTTCCCAGGGCTCAAGGGACCCTTTCTTCTTGACCCTTCAGGCTTCAGCTGGCCATGGTTTCCCCAGTGCTAGCCAGTTGGTTTTCCATAAACATGCCCCCATCTTTGTAAACAGTCTGTCCTGAGGTTCTCCTGAATGGCCTATTTAGACCATACCTTCTGCTTACCACCAGGAGCCTACGTGGGGCGACAGTGTGCCTTGAAACTATGTTGAGAGACTCTTTTATCATTATTATGTATTTATTTCAAGAGATGGGGTCTCGCTATGTTGCTCAGGCTGGTCTCAAACTCCTGACCTCAAGTGATCCTCCAGCCTCAGCCTCCAGAGTCGCTGGGATTATTGGCATGAGCCACCAGGCCTGGCTAAGGAACTCTGACCAACAGGGATGAAGGTGTGGTAGTCTTGTCAGAAGAAATATCTGTTAAGCCAGAAGCTAAAAGGCAGGACAAGTTAGCCTGCCTGGGGCCAGGGTAGGCAGAAACATCAAGATCAAAACTGGGAGGGTGAGAGGGTGAGAAGGAGAGCCTGCTAGAGGCTCAGGCTGGAGAGAAATGAGAGTGGTCATCTCAGATGCTACTGCAAACACAGGCACTGCATGTGCACAGGGGAATTCATGGAGCTACTAAAAGTGATGTTTACCAGGCTTTTTTTTTTTTTTTTTTTTGAGATGGAGTCTTGCTCTTTCACCAGGCTGGAGTACAGTGGCATGATCTTGTCTCACTGCAACCTCTGTCACCCAGGTTTGAGTGATTCTCTTACCTCAGCCTCCTGAGTAGCTGGGATTACAGGTGTGCACCACCACACCAGGCTAAGTTTTGTATTTGTAGTAGATAAGGGGTTTCACCATATTGGCCAGGCTGGTCTTGAACTCCTGACCTTGAGTGATCCGTCCGCCTCAGCCTCCCAAAGTGCTGGGATTACAGGTATGAGCCACCGCGCCCGGCCCCACCAGACGTTTTTCATGACTGAATACACTCGTCCAATAAATGAAACTCTTCTCATCTATGCCAGGCATTATGCTAAGCCCTGGGGATAGAGGGTGAACACAGACCCACTGCTCGATGATACTCCTTAGTAGCTCTAGAAAATATCTATTGCATAGTAACAGTGAAGAGGGCAACACAATTGTTTATGTAGCTTCTATATGTTCTCAAATCATAGAAAAAAAACTGGAAGAAAACATGCTGAAAAGTCGAAGTTCCCTTTGAATGGTGAATCATTATTCTTATTTCTCTGTATTTTCCAGATTACATTTTCTGTCAAGGTTTTATTTTTGTTTAAAAAAAAAAAAAAAGATTAGGGCTAAGCACAGTGGCTCACACCTGTAATCCCAGCACTTGGAGAGGCTGCAGTAGAATTTAAATTAGCTAAGTGTAGTAGCATGTGCCTATAGTCCCAGCTGCTTGGCATATGTATAATCAGTAGGTTTGCTTTTGTCATTTGTCATTCTATGCCCCCATTTTCCAGGTGTTGACAGGGTCCAGCAGATAATCTTTTTATGGCTGTGTCATAAATGGCCCGTTCTGGCTGCTGTGCTGGGCAGCTTCCCTATTGTGACCATTTAGAGAATTGGCCATGTCGAGAATTAGAAACGTACTGTGAATGGTATCGTGCAAGTTACTGATTTTCCCGCTTTTGAGTTATTTTTTGGCTGAGGTGGGAAGATCGCTTGAGCACAGGAGGTTGAGGCTGCCATGAGCCGTGATCATACCACTGCACTTCTGCCTGGGCAACAGAATGAGACCCTGTCTCAAAAAAAAATTAAAATATTAAAAATTGCCAGGCACGGTGGCTCACACCTGTAATCCCAGGACTTAGGGATGCTTAGGTGGGTGGATTATCAGAGGTCAGGAGTTTGAGACTAGCCTGGCCTACGTAGTGAGACTCCATCTCTACCAAAAAAAAAAAAATATATATATATATATATATATATACACATACACACACACACACACACACACACACATATATATATATATATATATACACACACAAAATATATATATATGCTTGGTGGCACGCTCCTGTAATCCCAGCTACTCAGGAAGCAGAGGAGGAGACTCACTTGAACTCGGGAGGCAGAGGTGGCAGTGAGCCGAGATTGCACCACCGCACTCCAGCCTGGCTGACAAAGCAAGACTTCATCTCAAAAAATAATAATAATTAAAACATCTTAAAATCTTATTTGAAAATGTGGAGCTTAAAGTAATTAACATCCTCTGCTTCCCTTGTAAAGAATGAAAGCACCCAATAATACCTGGAAAACATTGTTATGTATCTTGCCCAATATTTTGCATCCAGCAGTTTATTCATAGATGCCTATCAAAGTCTGTCATCAAGAAAACCCAAGAGATGAAAAGGAAGTAAGTTCTTGGGCCCTTAACCAGGAGCCCTAAGCCACGGGGATTACACTGCACACCTGCGTCCACTCCTCACGTGGCGTTTCCTACTACCTCACTCACCTGGCTGACCCACGGCCTCAGCTGCTATTCACATCCAGGCTCTGCTGTCTGCTCCACAGTTGTCTTGAGTTTCCTATCCAAACCTGGTGAAGAATCTGACTTCCACCCTCAACCCCACCCTTGCCTTGGAGCTCACGTTGATATCGTGATGGATAGCAGCTGGTAATCAGCTCTCCTCACCCCGCCCTTGCTTCCTGGACTCTACCTGAGTGTTTCCCCAGCTCTCCAGAAGTGACAGATGCACCTCCACCCACTATGTGAGGCCCTGGTTTCTCCCTTGCTGTGCCGTGCCCTGCTGGACATCGACACCATCTCCATGCTGACCCCAGCAGCGTCTCCACAGGACATGGCAGGTACCTAAGTTTGACGTGCATTGCTAACCAACAAATTTTCATTACCAACAGCTAGGAACAACTTTTAAAGCAAGGTCCTTTCGAAGAGGTTTATTTAGAGTGGAAAAAATAATACTGGTTAAAAACTAGTATTTGATAAAAACTTAGGAGCCAGTCCTAATTTTGTTTAACTGTGATTTTTTAAAAAAAACTATAAAACCAACAAACATTATGTTACACAAGGAAGTACTAAGGTCATTCCATTAAAACCTTAAATATACTACTTAAGGAGCATCTTTTTTTTAAGTTTTTAATAGGCAAGTGTGGTGGCTCACACCTGTAATCCAGCACTTTGGGAGACCAAGGTGGGCAGATCACCTGAGGTCGGGAGTTTGAGACCAGCCTGACCAACATGGAGAAAGTTCGTCTCTACTGAAAGTACAAAACAAAAAAATTAGCTGGACATGATGGTGTACACCTGTAGTCCCAGCTACTCAGAAGGCAGAAGCAGGAGAATTGCTTGAACCTCAGAGGCGGAGGTTGCAGTGAGCCAGATCACGTCACTACACTCCAGCCTGGGTGACAGAGAGAGACTGTGTCTAAAAGAAAGTATTTAATAAAATAAAAATAAAACCTAAACTAAGACATAGACGCCTCCCTCATTAAAATAATTCAATCTGCTTTTACACAATCTCACAAATACAACAAGATAAGAAAATTAAGTAAGGACTATAAATATTAGAAGAAATAAGGCTAGACATACTGGCATATATCTAAAGATGACTAGACACCTAGGAAACCAAAAGATTATATTGCTAAACTTATTATTAAGTACTAAGAGAATGTGATAAAGTATATACAATAAATTTATGAAATTTTAAAGTGTTTATTCATACTGGGAAAAAAATAGTTTAAAAAAGAAATGGAAGAATAGTCTTAATCACAATACAGAGGAAAAGACACAAAATACCTGTGAATAAATGTAACAAGAAACAGCCCCTTTACAAAGTAAGCTATAGAATTTCATGAAAAGACATAAAACAGAATGTTTCTGGATTGGAACTTAATAAAATAATGCAGGGGTGTTCGATCTTTTCGGCTTTCCTGGGCCACATTGAAAGAATTGTCTTGGGCCACACCTAAAATACACTGGCATTAACGAGAGCTGATGAGTTAAAAAAAAATCCAGGGATAAATCTCATAATGTTTAAAGAAAATTTACAAATTTGTACAGGGTGTGGTGGCTTACATCTGTAATCCCAGCACTTTGGAGGCTGAGGCAGGTGAATTGCTTTGAGCTCAGAAGTTTGAGACCGGCCTGGGCAACATGGCAAAACCCCATCTCTACAAAAATTACCCTGGTGTTGGGTGGTAATCGCTCATAGTCCCAGCTACACAGGAGACTGAGGGTGGAGAATCACGTGAGCCTGGGAAGCAGAGGTTGCAGTGAGCCGAGATCTCACCACTGCACTCCAGCCTGGGTGACAGCATGAGACCCTGTATCAAAAAAAAAAAAAGAATAAATTATGAATTTGTGTTGGGCTACATTCAAAGCCATCCTGGGCCGTGGGTTGGACAAGCTTGATATATAGCATCTAATTTTTTTTTTTTTTTTTTTTTTTTTTTTTTTTGAGACAGAGTTTTGCTCTTGTCCCAGCTGGAGTGCAGCGTCACAATCTCGGCTCACCACAACCTCCGCCTCCTGGGTTCAAGCAATTCTTCTGCTTCAGCCTCCCGAGTAACTGGGATTACAGGAATTTGCCACCACACCCAGCTAATTCTTTGTACTTTCAGTAGAGACGGGGTTTCTCCATGTTAGTCAGGCTGGTCTTGAGCTCCCAACCTCAAGTGATCCGCCCATCATGGCCTCCCAAAGGGCTGGGATTACAGGCATGAGCCACTGTGCCTGGCCAACATAATTATTTTTTAAGAATTTTAACCTGAGGGCCGGGTGTGGTGGCTCAAGCCTGTAATCCCAGCACTTTGGGAGGCTGAGGCGGGTGGATCGCGAGGTCGAGAGATCGAGACCATCCTGGTCAACATGGTGAAACCCTGTCTCTACTAAAAATACAAAAAATTAGCAGGGCATGGTGGCACATGCCTGTAATCCCAGCTACTCAGGAGGCTGAGGCAGGAGAATTGCCTGAACCCAAGAGGCGGAGGTTGCGGTGAGCCAAGATTGTGCCATTGCACTCCAGCCTGGGTAACAAGAGCGAAACTGCGTCTCAAAAAAAAAAAAAAAAAAAAAAAGAATTTTAACCTGAACACCAAGAAAACGTTCACAAGCTAGAAAAGATCATCTTAACATTTCAACAGAAGAATAAATGTGTGAAAATTGCCACAAAGTTTTCAAACAAAAATAGTGAGTTTGCCCTTCCATATATTAAAACTATTAAAGCCATTTGTAAACTCTATAGAATTGGCACAGGAATAGACAAATAGGTTAATAAAAGATAAAAGAAAGCCTAGAAGTAGATTCAAGGACCTATGGAAACTTAACTATATCATAAAGGGAGCACATCAACCCAAAGGAGGACAAAAACAGTTTATTTCATACATAACGTTGGCATGACTTCAAAGCATCTGAAAGGCCCAGTGCGGTAGCTCATGCCTGTAATCCCAGCACTTTGGGAGGCCAAGTTGAGCAGATCATTTGAGTTCAGGTGATCGAGACCAGCCAGGCCAACACGGAGATACCCCATCTCAACTAAAAGTGCAAAAATTAATAGGGCGTGGTGGCAGCTGCCTGTAATCCCATCTACTCTGGAGCTGAGGCAGGAGAATCACTTGAACTCGGGAGGCAGAGGTTGCGGTGAGCCAAGATTGCACCACTGCACTCCAGCCTGAGCTACTCAATCTCAAAAAAAAAAAAAAAAAAAAAAAAAGCATTTGAAAAATATTAATTAGATGCCTCCTTCTCCATATCATACTAAAACAAAATCCAAGAGAGATGAAGAGTTTTAATGTCAAAAATAATCAATACAAGCTTTAGAAGGAAATACAGGGGAAAACTGTTTTCTTGAAATAGAAAGGGCCTTAAGCAAAACAAGAATCTTAGAAGCCAAAGAAGAAAGACTGAGAGATTTCACTGCAAGAAAATTGTGTCATGGACCAGGCGTGGTGGCTCACACCTGTAATCCTAGCACTTTGGGAGGCCGAGGTGGGTGGATCGCCTGAGCTCAGGAGTTCAAGACCAGCTTGGCCATCATGGTAAAGCCCCATCTTGAAAGAAAGAAAGAAAATTCTGTCATGGTGTCATGGTGTCTACATGAAAAAAGACACCCACAAAGTCTTAGCTAAACAAGAGGCTAGAAGAAAATACTTGTTAACACTATGATAACTTTGGGGTTAATATTAGTATCTCTAATTTTATTTACTTTTTTAAAAAATATGGGGTCTCGTTGTGTTGCCCAGGCTGGAGTGCCATAGCTATACACAGGTGTGATCCTACTACTGATCAGCACGGGAGTTCTAACCTGCTTCATTTCTACCTGGGCCAGTTCATCCCAACCTGCTGGCCCTGCACTCCCAGGAGGTCACCTCATCAATGCTGAACTGAGTGTACACACCTGATCGGCATAGCGCATTACAGCCCGGAACTCCTGGCCTAAAGCCATCCTCCAGCCGCAGCGTTGTAGCTGGAACTACAAGCATGCACCACTACACCAAGCTTAATATGTTTAATCCTATAAATCAATAGAGAAACAACCCAAAGAAATAGGAAATGATATATAGGCAGGCAATCTATACAAAAGGAAATGCAAATGACCAATAAGTTAATGAAAGAAAGACTCAATCTGCCTAGTGATCAGGGAATTATAAATTAAAGCAATAATGAGGGCTGGGTGCAGTAGCTCAGGCCTGTAATCCCAGCACTTTTGGAGGCCGAGGAGGGCACATCTCCAGCCTGGCAACAGAGCGAGACTCCGTCTCTAATTAATTAATTAATTAATTAAAAATAATGAGATATCTTTAACAAAAAATTAGAACACTATCAGCATCTAGTCTTTGTGAGAATGTAGAGAAATTTGCACACTCACACACTGCTGACCACAGTGTGAGCTGCTTTAGTTTTTGGAAATTTAACTGTCAATATATGTTAACATTAAAATTGGGCAGACCCAGCAATCCTACTTTGAAATATGTATTCCATCGAAGTAAAAGCTTCAGTATTTATGGCCTGTCTCATGCCTATAATCCCGGTACTCTGGAAGGCCAAGGTAGGGAGATCACCTGAGGTCAGGAGTTTGAGTCCAGTCTGATCAACATGGTGAAACCCCACCTCTACGAAAAATGCAAAAATTATCCAGGCATGATGGTGGGTACCTGTAATCCCAGCTACTCAAAAGGCTGAGACAGGAGAATCGCTTAAACCTGGGAGGCAGAGATTGCAGTTAGCCAAGATCCCATCACTGCACCCCAGGTGGGCAACAGAGTGAGACACCGTCTCAAAAGATAAAAAATAAAATAGTTCCAATACTTAAATGTACAGGGTTTCAGTTGCAGCATTGCGCACAAGAGTAAAAACTGGAGGCTGGGCACGGTGGCTCACATCTCTAATCCCAACACTTCAGGAGGCTGAGGCAGGTGGATCATAAGATCAGGAGATCGAGGCCATTCTGGCCAATTTGGTGAAACCCTGTCTCTATTAAAAAAAAATTAGCTGGGCACGGTGGTGCATGCCTGTAGTCGCAGCTACTCAGGAGGCTGAGGCAGGGGAATTGCTTGAACCCAGGGGGCAGAGATTGCAATGAGCTGAGATTGCCCTCTGTACTCCAGCCTGGTGACAGCAAGACTCCCTCTCAAAAATAAAAATAAAAATAGAAAACTGGAAACAAATTGAAAGTCTGTCAAATAGGGGAGTGGCTGAGCAAATTTTGTAGACAATGTATACAGTATTATGCAACTCTTAAAAGAGGTAAATCTCAATATCTTAATCCAGGAAGATATCCACAATATCCTTTTGAGTGGAAAACAATTTGCAAATTAATATGTATACTATAGCTCCACTTTTTAATATAAAACAATCTGATATAAGATTTGTGTTTCTAGAAAATAGGAAACAGGCCAGGCACGGTGGCTCATGCCTGTAAGCCCAGCACTTTGGGAGGCCAAGGTGGGTGGATCGCCTGAGGTCAGGAGTTTGAGACCAGCCTGGCCATCATGGTGAAACTCCATCTTTACTTAAAATACAAAAATTAGCCAGGAGTGGTGCACGCCTGTAGTCCCAACTACTTGGGAGGCTGAGGCAGGAGGATGGCTTGAACCCAGGATGTGGAGGTGGCAGTGAGCTGAGATGGCACCACTGCACTCCAGCCTGGGCCACAGAGCAAGACTCCATCACACACACGCGCAAACACACACACGCGCACACACACACGCGCACACACACACACAGAGGAAAACAAAGGGTTCACTTGCAATTCCATGATGATGGGGCCTGGAAGAGTTTAGGGAGAACCCTGAAGGAAGGAAGGAGAGCTAATTGTTTTCTTTTTTTTTTTTTTAATTTTATTAATACCTTCTTTTTGAGAGAGAGAGAGAGAGAAACCCTGCACTACACCCAGGCTGAAATGCAGTGGTGTGATCATAGCTCACTGCAGCCTCAAACTCCCGGGCTCAAGTGATCCTCTTGCCTCAGCCTCCTAAGTAGCTGGGACTACAGGCATGCCCCACCACACCCCTCTCACTTTCTTATTTTTTGTAGAGATGGGGTCTCGCTTTGCTGCCCTGTCTGGTCTTGAACTCCTAGACTCAAATGACCCCCCCACCTTGGCCTCCCAAAGTGCTGGGATTACAGGCATGAGGGACCTCACCCAGCCTTAAGTGTTTTCTTGATGCTGTTCTGTGTCGTTTTAAATTGTCTTGATCAATATGTGGTACTTTTCTGATTTTTTAAAAATACCATAAAAAGCTGAGATGATTGTGTAAAGAGGTAGAAAGAGAACTTCACTTTTTTTTTTTTTTTTTTTTTTTTGAGATGGAGTCTCTCACTGTTGCCCAGGCTTGAGTGCAATGGCACAATCTCGGCTCACTGCAACCTCCACTTCCCCAGTTCAAGCAATTCTCCTGTGTCAGCCTCCTGAGTAGCTGGGATTACAGGCACACGCCACCATGCCTGGATAATTTTTGTATTTTTAGTAGAGATGGGGTTTCACCATGATGGTCAGGCTGGTCTCGAACTCCTGATCTCATGATCCACCCAATAAAGTCAAAGTGCTGGGATTACAGGCATGAGCCACTGCACCCAGCCGAGAACTGCACTATTTTTATACCGGTGATCCAGAGCAGCAGAGCACAGGCAGAGTGCACAATCCAGCTGCAGCTGTGTGCATGGGGAATGGAAGCCATTGTGAGACTGCAGTGTGGCTTCTGATTTAGAGGATAGTCCAATGCTTCATGCCCCTCATGGTGTCAGACAGCCCCACGTCACCAGCCCTAAGTGCCCCAACAATGCCTCTCTGGGTCTGCCGTGCCGAGAGGGGCACCCGTGTCCAGCTTGGGAGGTCCACTTCTTCACTCCAAGGTCACACTGCAGATGCCCAAGCCTTTGGCCCCAGAGGCACCTGTCCCTTAACTTCCCCTTAAAATTAAATCTTAGGTTCTTACAAACCGCCCCAATAAACTCAAACTCGTGTTACAAAATTCCTTTACTGGTAAATATGCTGACTTGGAGACATTGTGCTTACTCAAGGCTGTGCGTTGGTTCAAGGCCTTCAACTTATCCTTGCTGTCTCTTCTTGAGGAATCACCTGCTGCAGCCTTGGCTGATCATAAACCAAGGGGGAAAAAACGTCAGAATTCACAAGAGTTCACTTGAAAATTTAAAATAAAATTGTAGGAGGAGGGGCGAGTATTACGGTTTACTTCATCCACTTGATTATTCATTTGTTGAATTTAAAATTGAAGGGAAATTTGAGACTTGCACAAAGACAGGAACCTTTGATGGAGACTTCCATCTGGGAAGCAGATTTATGAGGCCTTTGGAGATGCAGAATAATTTTTCTGTGATGAAGCACAAGCAAGACCACCTCCTCCGCCCGCTCCAAACCGTGTGTAGGGAGGGCCTGGGCAATGCTAAAATGCACAGAGACGCCCAGACGGCAGGGTTTGGGAGGCGTTAGGGTTGAAACCTAAATAAAGCAAACTTTTAAAAGTGAGTTCATAGAAATGAGCTTTTCTGTACATGCTTTTATTTTTTAATGACTTCTCAACCAGGCGGCTGCTGGGGACATTGAAAGCTCAACTTGAAATACAGGGAAGGAAGTGACAGAGAGTGATGCAGCGGGGCAGGTGCCTGTCTCAAGTGGAACATGGGCAGTCTGTTGCAGAGGAGCGGGAGGGCTGGCAGGAGCCCCAAAGTCGTGCCGGAGCGGCTGGCTGTGCTCTCCACAGCCTCCCCTACAAACCACATGTTGGCCAGTAAACAGAAAGACCAACCGCTTGACGTGCCCTGAAATGGAATTACCAGTGGGCGATATAATAGCAAGATTCAAAGCAGGAAGCAAATAGCTTTCTCTACAAGTTTATTATCAGAAACGTTTTTCCATTCCTTTTTTTTTTTTTTTTTTTTTTTTTTTTTGGCTTTGCTTCTGCAATACAGTAATGAAGGAGGACCCCAAAATGCTATTCTGGGGAACTGGAAAGAGTATTCATTCTTAGTGCTAAAGATGATACAGGACATAAAAATAAAATATAAAAATAAATAGACAAGATTGAAAGGAGGGACTGAAATAGATATTTGTACCCCCATGATTATAGCAGCATTTTCACAACATGAATGAACTATGAAACAAGCCAGTCACAAAAAGGCAAATACTGCATGATTCCACTTATAGGAGGTCCCTAGGAGTCATCTCACAGAGACAGAAAGTAGAATGGTGGCTGCCAGGGGCTGGGGGAGGGAGAGTCGCGAGTTGTTATTTAATGGGTACAGAGTTTCAGTTTGGGGACATGAAAAAGTTATAGAATGGCAGGCGCAGTGGCTCATGCCTGTAATCCCAGCACTTTGGGAGGTCGGGGCAGGAGGATCACAAGGTCAGGAGTTCGAGACCAGCCTGAGCAACTTGGTAAAACCCCGTCTCTATTAATAATACAAAACTTAGCCAGGTGTAGTGCCACACACCCATAATCCCAGCTGCTCGGGAGGCTGAGGCAGCAGAATCACCTGAACCCAGGAGGTGGAGGTTGCAGTGAGCCGAGAGTGTGCCATTGCACTCAAGTCTTGACAGAGCAAGACTCCATCTCAAAAAAAAAAGAAAAAAGAAAAGGTTCTAGAGATGGATGGTGGTGATGGTTGCACAACATTATGAATGTACTTAATGCCACTGAACTGTACACTCAAAAATGGTTAAGATGATAAAATGCATGTTACATATGTTTTCCCTCAATAAAATAATAATAATAATAAACAGCCCAGGCACAGTGGCTGATGCTTGTAATCCAAGCACTTCAGGATGCCAAGATGGGAGGATCGCTTGAGACCAGGAGTTTGAGACCAGCCTGGGCAACATAGGGAGACCTTGTCTCTACTTTTTTTTTTTTTTTTTTTTTTTTTTTTTGAGACAGAGTCTCACTCTATCAGCTAGACCGGAGTGCAGTGGCATGACCTCAGCTCGCTGCAACCTCCGACTCCCAGACTCAAGCAATTCTCCTGCCTCAGCCTCCTGAGTAGCTGGGATTATAGGCGCAATAATTAATTAATTTTAAAAATAGGCAGGCAAGAATACCTCTTACATTAATTCAACAAGCACTATTTGGGCATCTATTCCATATTAAGCACACACAAGCAAGCCAAGCCATGCATCGAGAACACAGAACTAGCAATCTGATTCAGGTTTGGCTCACACACTCCCAAACAGCTCAATGAAAACAAAAGAAAGTACCCTCAGTTATGTAAAAATCTCCCTCCCAAAGTTGGGAATCCTTAAGACAGCACACATCTTCCAAATATCCGATTTGCTTCTCTGCTCATTTAATTTCCAGGCTTTCATCATTTTTGCTTGAGGCCAAAAATATGCTTGCAAATAATCAATGAAAATGTGTTGAGGGTAGCAGGCGCACTTTGCATTAAATATAACTGTGACCCCAGGCACCTTCAGAAGACGCTGAGCTCCTTGGAACCCTCCCACTTCAGTCTGAGAGAATGGACCACATCCAGACCAGGCTTTCTTCAGGGGAGGGAGAAAAATGCAAGAGACGAGAAAGTAGGAGTCTCTGAGGGTGATTCCATAAGTCAACAGTCAAGTTAAAAATGAATCTCGTTCTCTTTAAGTTCCAGTTCACAAAAGAGCTTATGGCAGTGTGTTGCAGTTTAAAAAGCTAGACAGAAGTAACCTGTAATCTTAACTCCACCACGTAATTAATTATATGATCCTGGGTAAGGGCAAGTTTCTGAACCTTGTAGTCTCAGACTTCTAATGGGGGAAATACAGTTGAACCTTGAATAACATGGCTTTGAGCCATGTGGGTCCACTTACATGCAAATTTGTTCCATAAAAGTTACCCCAAGTGTGCCTGCCTCTCCTGCCTCCCCTTCCACCTCCTCCAGCTTTTCTACCCGTGCCAGCCCTGAGACGGCAAGACCATCCCCTCCTGTCCCTCCTCCCCTAGACTACTCAACACAGCGAAGACAAGAATGAAGACCTTCATGATGATCCATTTCCACTTAATGAATAGTAAATCTGTCTTCTTCCTTATGCTTTTAATAATGTTTTGTTCTCTCGAGCTTACTTCGCGGTAAGAATATAGCATATAATACCTACAATATACAAAATAGGTGTTAATCATTTATGTCATCAGTAAGACTTCAGTCAACAGTAGGCAATCAGTAGTTAAATCTGGGGAGAGTCAAAGAGATATCTGGATATTTAATTTGCAGGGGTGGCGTCAGTGCCCCTAACTCTCATGTTGTTCAAGTGTCAACTGCATTTTTCTTTATTTGAGACAGGGTCTCCCTGTGTTGTCCAGGCTGGAGTGCAGTGGCATGATCATGGCCCACTGCAGCCTCAATCTGGACTCAAGTGATTCTCCCAGCTGGGCCTCCTGAGTAGCTGGCCCCACGGATGCACACCACCACGCCCAGCTAGTGAGTGTGTGTGTGTGCGTGTGTGCATGTGTGTGCGTGCGCGCACACACACAAAGTCTTGCTATGTTGCCTAGGCTAGAACTCTTGGCCTCAAGCAATCCTCCTGCCTTGGCCTCCCAAAGTACTGGGATTACAGGCGTGAGCCACTGCACCTGGCCTGGTCAACTGTAATTATAATTTCATGGGGCAGAGTTCTTAATGTCGGGGACTTGGGAGGGCAGACTGCACTCCCTGCCTCCCCACCTTTTCACAGAAGTCCTGCTGAGGGTGGAGGGGCAGATTGTAATTGACATGACCTCTGTATTTAAAAAAAAAAACAAGTAATTATAATACACAACAGAGGATCATTATCATGATAAAATTGGGAGGATCTACTGTGGAAAGATGTTGAATACATCTGGCAGAGCACCTAACAAGCTGTCAATGTTATTCATATTAACTTATTTCAGGCCTCAATAAAATGCTTTTGAGTGAAGTCTCTGCTGGTCAGGGTCTATCATTCTTTCTGTATGTCTTCAAGTCTCTCCCTTCCAAGCTCTTTCCATATATAACGCACATAGAACACGGGGCTTACTTAGCCTTTGTTGTCATGTATTTGCTCCCAAGTTATATTTCTTGAGCATCTTGTATGTTGAATTGGGTTGGCCAGGGCAGCCTCCTGTTGGCTGCTGAAACCGTGGAAACTAGACAAGGAGCAGACTTCCTTCTTAAGGACCAAGCATGTGGGTGTGGCCCATCCCCTAGCCACCTTAGCTGAGCAGCCTTACCTGCCGAGGGCTGCACTGGCCACAGGTCTCGGGGCATTCCCCCCATGCGGAATGAGGACACCCTGAAAGCTTGTCCACTCACTCTTTTGCAGCTGCAACTGATATTTCCATTGCATTTTGCTGTGGCTTGCAAAGAAACCAAACTGAAAGTAACTTAGGCTGAGCCTGAGAGGTCGTTCTTGCCTACCTTTGAATCCAGAACCGACCTTAGGCCCCAAGGGGAGTAGAGGCATGAAAAACCTGGAGAGGCAACTTAGCATGATGGTAACAAGCATAAACATAAATATCAGCAAGACACACTTCCACATATTGGCTGTATACTTTGAGAGGCCACGGCAGGAGTGCAGCGATCACCTCACTCTGTCGCCCAAGCTGGGGTGCAGTGGTGTAATCTTGGCTCACTGCAACCTTTGCCTCCTGGGCTCCAGCAATCCTCCCACCTCAGTCTCCTGCATAGCTGGGACTACAGGCATATACCCGACCACACCGGCTGATTTTTGTATCTTTTGTATAGACGAGGATCTTGCCATGTTACCCAGGCTGGTCTCGGACTCCTGGGCTCAAGCCTGATCCTCCCGCCTCAGGCTCCCAAAGTGCTGGGATTACAGGTGTGAGCCACCACACCTGGCTTGGGAATGTAATCTCTCTGGATCTTGGTTTCCTCATCTATAAAATTAAAAATTAAAAAAGCTCACAGGGTTTTGTGAAGGATAACTGAGGTGAAGCATATAGCACAAGGCTTGGCATATAGTATTTGCTCAATAAATAATAACAAGTACTATCAGAGGAGTAAGACTCAAGCTTTGTGCCTACAGCAATAATGCTAACATGTATTGGGCATTTGCTATCTGAAAGGTACTGTGTTAAAGCTCCATTTATATATATACACACTACCTCAAGATTCACAAAAATTGTATAAACTGTTACCTTCTTTTTGAGGATGAAAAAGAAAAAAAAAAAAACAAAGCTTGGAGAGGTGCAGCAGCCCACATAAAGCTGCAGACAGAGCAGTGAGCAGACCAGCTGTTAACACTGGAAACCACGATTCCATATCCACCAAGGTAAGGTGTTTAATCCTTACTACCAAATGAGGACATAACGGCAATGCCCACTTGACCTCCTTTGTCAAAGGTCAAATATGATGGCTAAGGAAGGCTCAGTCTCTCTAAAGAGGTGTACACAGGCCAAAGTCATTACTAAGAGACGCAGGGGAAGACGGACAAGTGCACAAACAGCTAGAACCCGGTGTAGGAGACGATCCACTGTCACAGTAGCACCCAGAGTTTCAAAGAATACACTTGCTTTTAATCTGTTTAGCCTTGGTATAAGCGGCCTTTTTTTTTTTTTTTTTTTTTTTTTTTTTGAGACAAGGTCTCTCTCTACACCCAGGTTGAAGCGCAGTGGCGTAATCATGAGCTCATTGCAGCCTCCACCTCCTGGGCTCATGTGATCCTTCCCCCTCAGCCTCCCATGCAGCTGGAACTACAGGTGTGCACCACCATGTCCGGCTAGTTTTGGGGGTTTTTTGGTAGAGTAGGTGTCTCACCATGTTGCCCAGACTGGTCTGAACCCCAGAGCTCAAGCAATCCACCTGCCTTGGCCTCCCAGAGTGATGGAATTACAGTTGTGAGCCACTGGGCCTAGTGGTATGAGAGGCTTTACGAGAAATAGACATAATGTTCATGTATAGTTTATTTCCTTTGCATTTGTTTCCAGTTATTTACAACTGTAACAATAGTTGACAAACAAGAAATGCAGACATTCAAGGTATACAATGTGATGCTATGCTATATGTATTCATTGCAAAATGATTACACAATCAAGCTAATTAACACATTTATTATCTCACACAGTTATTTTGCAGTGAGAACTCTTAAGATCTACTGTCTTGGCAAATTTCAAGTAGATAATACAGCATTATTGACTATAGTCATCATGCTGTACATTAGATCTCCAAGACTTATTCATCTTATAACTGAAAGTTTGTATTATTTGACCAACATCTTCCCATTTCCCACTCCCCAGTCTCTGGTAACCACCTTTCTACTCTGCTTCTGTGAGTTTGACTTTTTTAGATTCTACCTACGAGTGAGATAATGTGATATGCAACCACCAGAAGACCTTGAATAGCCAAAGCAATCCTGAACAAAGCTGGAGACATCATACTTTCTGATATCAAACTGTATCACAAAACTATAGTAATCAAAACAGTATGGTAGTGGCATAAAAACGGACATGACACATAGACCAATGAAACAGAATAGAGAGCCCAGAAATAAACCCAGGCATATGCAGTAAACAAATCTTTGACAAGGATACCAAGAATCCACAATGAGGAAAAGATAGTCTCTTAATAAATGGTTCTGGGAAAATGAGATATCCATATGTAAATGAATGAACTTGGACCCTTATACTGAAACTGACCCAAGAGTCCCATGGACAGTTCTTTTTGATAAACATAGAAATTGACCCTTTTGACCTTAAAGCTCAAAATTTATATTTGAAATTTAAAAATATGTAAACATTTATTATTATTATCATTTAATCTGAGTTCCTTCCTAAGGAAATTACCTTCAGGCCTCTCAAAAAAAAAAAAAAGAAAAGTGTCAAAGAACTGAAACTCACCAGATCACAGAATCCTGACAATGAGATGCTGGACTTCTCATTCATTAGCATTGCTTCCTTGCTCCTCCTTAGTTCCTGTTTTCTTATATATTGTTACCTTTCTTCCCTACTATATAAACCCCTAATTTTAGTCAGTCAGGGAGATGGATTTGAGGCTGAGCTCCCATCTCACCTCAGCACCTGATTAAAGCCCTGTTCCTTGGCAGTACTTGTCAGCTCAGTCACCGGCTTTCTGTGCTGCAGGCTGCAGGACCTAGATCAAGCCCCTGGTGTTTCAGTAACAATACAAAACACACAAATTAACTACGTTTTATTCAGACAACTGTGCACCTTGAATAAATTGGTTGTTTACCTAGGGAACAGCAGGAAACTCAACAGAATTCTCTTTTCAAGGTCCCTCCTGCTCCTAACAGGAGGGGACTGGGGCAGCCTTGTGAACAGCAGGCAGGGCACAGGCAGGACCTGGGATACACCATACCATACAGAGTCAGAGCAAGGAGGATCCCCAAAGACCAAGTGGTCCAACCCTGAACCTTACCTGATCAGCAGGAGAACTCGTCAGTGATTCCTCGGCCTCTTCTGGAATATTCTCAGGGGACTTGCCAGCTGTACCCAACCTTCTTCCATGAAGCTGCAGTCCCTACCCTGTGGCTTCTGATCATTTAACCTCTGGTGTAAATCTCCTTAAGGGCAGCCTTAGGAGGGTGTTCATGGATCAGGTTCCTGTACTAGCATTTAGGAATGAACAACTAAGAATTCTGTTCCTTTGACAATGGGTGCTAACAGTATGTGTTATGTGTAAATGCCCATGGTGTTTTCCTGGTTTACTGCATGTGGGTCCATCTGCACTTGCCCACTGTGGCCCTGGTTAGCCTGTCACTGATTCTCCCCTCCTACACTCCTAGCTGGGTCCATAGACCCTTCCCTGCCTACATTTAGCATCCAGGATCAGAGGAGAGGAAGATGGGACCAGCTACTGGCAAGAGGGGTTTATGGACCGTCAGCTCACCCCTCTGACACTCAGCATCCTCTCTGTCCTATCACATCCAATTCTATTAATTCACCCAGCTGTGGTCTCGTGTCTGCTCCAGACCCAAACTCCTCCCCTACATTTCAATTCTGGAAAATGAAGTTTCATCCCATTCCCCTCGTTTGGAGATTTCTGGAAATCGATTTAGTATTCCAGTCCTTCTAGAATTCCCCCGGCAGGGGCTCTACTCTGTTTTCACAAGGGTATGGGGCACGCCACTCTGACAGCTCAGATGCCCCCACCCCTGCTGACCAAAGCCCCAGGCAGCCGGAGCCGCCTGGTCTTTACCATCTCACCTTGCCACCGTGATCTTGGCTTACTGACCAGATAGCAGACACTGCCCAAGAGTAACCACCTATAGACCAGCTTAAGAAGGGATGGTGACCCCACCCCTGTCCCCATCCTTCAATGATGTATTTACACTTATCAGTTTTACATGCAATCAGGTACAGTGGCTCATGCCTGTAATCCCAGCACTTTTGGAGGCTGAGTGGGAGGATCACTTGCACCCAGAAGTTCAAGATCAGCCTGGCAATACAGCAAGACCCTGTCTCTACAAAACAATTTAAAAATTAGTGACACATGGTGGGGGGCACTTTAACTGTAACTAATTAGGAGGCTGAGGTACGAGGATCTCTTGAGCCCAGGAGTTTGAGGCCGCAGTGAGCCACGATGGCACCACTGCACTCCAGTGTGAGTGACAGAGTGAGACCCTGTCTCAAAACATAAAAATATATAAAAATAAATAAATAGTCTGGGCACAGTGGCTATAATCCCAGCACTTTGGGAGGCTGAGGCAGGCAGATCATGAGGTCAAGAGTTCGAGACCAGCTTGGCCAATATGGTGAAACCCCGTCTCTAATAAAAATACAAAAAAAAAATTCACCAGGCATGGTGGCGCATGCCTGTAGTCCCAGCTATTCAGGAGGCTGATACAGGAGCATTGCTTGAACCCAGGAGGCGGAGGTTGCAGTGAGCCAAGATAGTGCTACTGCACTCCAGTCTGGGCGGCAGGGCAAGACTCCATCTCAAAAAATAAGATAGTTGAGTGGCAGACAGAAGCAGAAACGATGCAAACAACGGCAGCACGCAGAAGCCATGAGGCAGCAGCCGACTGAGGAAGGAAGGAGTGTGAAACAGCCGGGGAGTGGGAGCAAAGGCGGAGGGAACTGGCCTACCGTAATCAAGGGAAACGAGGGGAAGGGGCAGGCCCAGCTTCACCCCACTGCCAGGGGAGAGCGGCTGGCTGTGAGTACACTAGAACAAACTCCAGGAGGTTCCCCACATTCTTCTTGGCCCCCCTTCACCCAACCCCCATCACCCGTGGCAACCTGCCTTGCCCTCTGCTCTCTACTACCTGAAATAGCTTAACTAACTCGGCCAGGATTCACCGCAGGACCAGAGTCCATCCTTGAGGCATGACCCGGCCACCCAGCCACTCTGTGTCCATTGAGCATGGCAGCCTGTGGCCCTCCCCAGTTCCCAGAAACAGCACGGGCCTCCCAACCAGACCTGAACTCTGCAGCTGTCCCGTCCTCTTCGGGCACGTTGTGCAATTTTCTCTGTGGTTAATTTCCTCATCTGTAAGCTGAAAGTGATAGTACCTGCTCCACATACCCACAGCCAGGGCGAGGGGAGGGTGTGCTGTTAGAAAGACCAGCAGTTGCAGGCGAGTAGCAGGTACTTTTATGGCTGTGATAATCACCATCCACCGTCAGTGCATTGAGCTCCGTGCATGTCCGTCCCTTGCTGGTCCTTCACCTCTGCCCTCTCAGGGCTCCAGCCCTGCGCCCTGTCCTTGTGTTCAAGCTGCTTTGCTCCACAGGACAAACTCCCAAACCTTGTTCTCACTGCCGCCCTCTGCACCTTCGCCTTTGTAGAAGCCGAACTTTTCCAACAAATCTAGTTTGCCTGGGGTCATCGCCATCACCCAGAGAGGCAGCAGCATCGTCCGGCGGGCAACACAGGTGAACAGGAGGGGTGAGGTCAAACCTCAAGGATTTGTCCTTGAGCCCACTGCATTGTCTGCTTTTCCCTCTTTTAAACGTTCACACCCTGGACTTCCTCACTCACAGGCACCTCGGTCAACTGCACACACTGGTTCCAACGGACCTCATTTTTCTTCAGAGCGTCTGAAGGAATATGGTTCTCAAATGGACCAGCATCAGCATACCCTGGGAACTGGTTAGAGATGCAAATTATCTGGCCCCAACCCAGACGTTCTGAGTCCAAAATTCTGGGTGGAGCCCAGAGCCAGCTCCCTGGCTCGGGACCACCAGCCCTGAAGGTGGTCCCGAGGCACTGAAGCTTGAGAACCACAGTCCTTTGTTGTAACTTTGTCATCTCCCGACTGCGCAAAGTCCACCCCTGTGTCTCTCGGGCTCCCACCCTGACTCACTTGGAGACATGCCTTTCAGGTAACTAGGATCTGATCCACCGCAGCCTTAGGAAGGCCGACGACAAGCTGGCTCCAGCCACTGCTGTCTCCTTCCCCATCCCTGGGCTGAATTCCCATAATAGCATCCCTAGATGCCCTCTTTCCTCCCTAAGGTCACATCCCTTTCTTTTTTTTTTTGAGACAGAGTCTTGCTCTGTCGCCCAGGCTGGAGTGCAGTGGCACAATCTCGGCTCACTGCAACCTCCGCCTCCTGGGTTCAAGCAATTCTCCTGCCTCAGCCTCCTGAGTAGCTGGGATGACAGCGAGCACCACCACGCCCAGCTAACTTTTGCATTTGTAGCAGAGACGAGGTTTCACTGTGTTGGTCACGCTGATCTTGAACGCCTGACCTCATGATCCACCTGCCTCGGCCTCCCAAAGTGCTGGGATTACAGGCATGAGCCACCACGCCCGGCCCTCTCTTTCAAAGATAAAAAGTCCTCTTACATCCTGGAGAAGACTGCAGGGGTGCAACAAGCCGGGCTCTGGGCTTGGAGTCAGTAGGTCTGGTTCCCCCCGCTTGCTGAGTATGAGCAGAGGACAGCTGGTTAAATGAGCAGCAGGCATGAAGTATCTGACCCAGGGCTCAAAGCATCTCCACACATCGCTTCCCAGGATGTGCCCAGCCCCTCTTCCCTCCTCTGCGTCTCCCTCATCTATAAAACCGGAATGGTACTATGTACCTCACGCAGGCCAGATCTTAAGTCATAGGCAAAACAAGACAGTGGACACTTTGTAAATGCAAGACGTGCCAACCAAAGTGTGGCTTATGGCCAGGTGCAGTGGCTCACGCCTGTAATCCTAACACTTTGGGAGGCCAAGGTGGACAGATCACCTGAGGTCAGGGGTTCAAGATCAGCCTGGCCAACATGGTGAACCCCATCTCTATTAAAAATACCAAAATTAGCCGGGCATGGTGGTGCACTCCTGTAATCCCAGCTACTTGGGAGGCTAAGACAGGAGAATCGCATGAACCCAGGAGGTAGAGGTTGCAGTTAGCTACAACCTCGCCATTGCACTCCAGCCTGGGTGACTAGAGTGAGACTCCATCTCAAAAAATAATAATAATAATATTACAAAACAAAGTGTGGCTTGTGGGTCAGCAGCAGTGGCATGCCCTGGGAATACAGAATCTCAGGCCACACACAGGAATACCGAATCTCAGGCCACACTCAGTCCCCTGAATGAGAATCTGCATTTTAACAAGTCCCCAGGGGATGCATCTTTAAAGTCTGAGAGGCTGTAATTTAAAGACCTCGGAGAATGGGAGGGACTACATATGCATCTATCTTACAGTTCTTCCATCACCCTCCCTCCCCTTCAATGTGCTTTCTCACCTCCGGAAGAAACACTGTCCTCTCCCATGTCTAGAGTAGTCATTCCTAACTAGCTGGTCCCTCAGAATCATCTGCACCAACCCTTGGGCCAGACTCCAGGCCAATTAAATTAGTGTCAGAAAGGGCCCCACATTAGGATTTTTTTTTTTTTTTTTTTTTTTTTTTTTAGATGAAGTTTCACTCTGTCGCCCAGGCTGGAGTGCAGTGGCATGATCCACTCTCACTGCAAGCTCCACCTCCCGGGTTCAAGTGATTCTCCTGCCTCAGCGTCCCTAGAAGCTGGGACTACAGGCACACACCACCATGCCCAGCTAATTTTTGTATTTTTAGTAGAGACGGGGTTTCACCATGTTGGCCAGGCTGGTCTCGAACTCATTATCTCAAGTCATCTGCCTGCCTCTGAAGCAGAAAAAGTTCCCTTGTCCCTCTCACAGGGCGTGTGATGGGGGAGTAACTCACTCCCTCGGGGACCTGCTGCCCAAACCTCCAGGGGAGCATAGAGATGGGCAGGTTGCGGGGCTCCCACCCCATGGCAGTGTCTAGGGGTGAATGTTTATGGCTCCTGAAGCCCCAGTGGGTGTCTGCTACTGTGTGCTCTTTTAGCTTAGCCGTCTATAGGCGGCTTGTGTTAACCAGCTCAATTTGACCCTCTACCTTGTCTCGAGGACAGAGGGCTTTCTGTATCCTGGGTTCTTGCCTTGGTGTACCAGAAGAATCAGATCACACCTGGGCTTAGAGAATGGGTGCAAGGTTTTTGTTGTTGTTTTGTTTTGTTTGTTTTTGTTTGAGATGGACTCCTGCTCTGTCACCTGGGCTGGTGTGATCTCGGCTCACTGCAGCCTCTACCTCCTGGGTTCAAGTGATTCTCCTGCCTCAGCCTCTTCAATAGCTGGGATTACAGGTGTCCGCCACCATGCTCGGCTAATTTTTGTATTTTTAGTAGAGACGGGGTTTCACCCTGTTGGTCAGGCTGGTGTCGAACTTCTGACCTCATGATCCTCGGCCTCCCAAAGTGTTAGGATTACCGGCGTGAGCCACCACGCCCAACCGGGTATGAGGTTTTATTGAGTGGAAGTTGCTCTCAGCAGATGGGGGAGCCAGAGGGAGATGGTTTACCCTGAAGTCCAGCCGCTCAGTGGCCCTGACTGCCCCAGCCAGACTCTGCGTCACTCCACCAGTCAAAGTCCTGCAGGCGTGCGGGCTCACTCCCCTCATTATCCTCTCAACGTCCAGCCGCTTGTGTCTTCTTCCACCGATGTGTTCCTCCAGACGTCCAGCCGCATGTGTGTCTGCCAACTAGGGTCTCAGGTTTTTATAGGCACAGGATGGGGTCACGGTGAGCCAGGGTGGTCTTGGGAAATGCAGCATTTGGGCGTGAAGGCAGGAGTGCTTGTCCTCAGCTAGGTCCATGGGCACAGGCCCGGGGTGGAGCCCTCGCCAGGGACCTGACCTTCTTCACCCAGCACTTCCCTGCCCCCCTCCATATCACCTCAGCCTCCCAAAGTGCTGGGATTACAGGCATGAGCCCATTACATGCACCTGGCCCACATTCAGATTTTTTTTTTAATTCCTTAGATCATTCTCATGTGGGTCCAGGGTGAGAGCCCCTATAAGCCAACCCCACTGTGGCTCCATCCCTCAATTGCACCATCTCTCAGGGAGCTCCCTGCACACCATTCGCCTGGCCTCTGCCTCTCCACAACTGCACCTCCCCACCCACCGCCTCCCCGCTGCGTCGCCCAGCGCCCCTCACCCCGTCATCCCTGGCTTGCCTTTTCCTTCGGCTCCTAGAACAGTCCTGTGGCTTTCACTTGCCCAGAAGTCAGAGAAAACCCTGATATGGGGGCCTGGCATGGTGGCTCATGCCTGTAATCCCAGCACTTTGGGAGACCAAGACAGGTGGATCACCTGAGGACAGGAGTTCGAGACCAACCTGATCAACATGGTGAAACCTCGTCTCTACTAAAAATACAAAAATTAGCGGGACATGGTGGCGGGTGCCTGTAATCCCAGCTATTCGTTAGGCTGAGGCAGGAATATCCCTTGAAGCCAGGAGGTGGAGGTTGCAGTGAGTTGAGATCGCACCATTACATTCCAGCCTGGGCAACAAAAGCAAAACCCCATCTCAAAAAAAAAAAAAAGCTTGATGTCCTGATGTGGATTTTAAACCAAGCGGTCCCTGCCCGCAGCCCCCATTTCTGCCACAGTGGACACCTGTTCGCCGCCAGAAGTTAAAAGGCCTCTCCCATCACCTCTCCAAGGCAGCAGCCCCACAACCTTCAGACCACCTGTGCCCCATGCCTGCAGGAGAACACTGGTAAAAGGGGGTTTATTCCGAGGAGTTCACTGCTATTGGATAAACAAAGGAGGATTTTTAAAGAAACCTCCAGTATCCATAAGGCAATAGATCAAAGAGGAGCCCAGGTAAGCCAAGGGAGGCACAGTGAAGAAGAAACGGTTGGCTCTGTCCCACCTGGGAAGTACTTGCCCAAGAACTGGGAATCTGAAGGGATCCCTTTCCTTCAGTGGCAAAGCTGGGAGATCCTCCAGGGCCTGAAGCAGAAGGCAGACAGGACCAGGAGAACTTGCACACTTCTCAAGGGAACACGGAGAGCAGTCTCACAGGCTGGACCTGTAGCTGAAGAAAGGCGTCAGGAACAATTGCTCTACGAGTCCTTTCTGAAGTGGGATAATGTTGTAGGGACGATCGCAGCCCTGTGTTGTACCCTCACCCATCCTGTGGCCTGCTGGTGTGTTGAATTCTAGAAGCCAGACTTAAAAATAAATCGTTGCCCATCCTCCCATCATTCACTCATCAAATATGTCATCAATGCTCTGTGCTAAGAGTTACAGAAATACACTTCATGAAGGCGGGGCATGGTGGCTCACACCTGTAATCCCAGCACTTTGGGAGGCTGAGGCAGGCGAATCAGGAGGTCAGGAGTTCGAGACCATCCTGGCCAATGTGGTAAAACCCCGTCGTCTCTACTAAAAATACAAAAATTAGCTAGGTGTGGTGGTGCATGCCTGTAGTCCCAGCTACTCCAGAGGGTGAGGCATGAGAATCGCTTGAATACGGGAGGTAGAAGTTACATTGAGTCGAGATCACGCTGCTGACTAGCCTTGGTGACAGAGCGAGACTCCGTCTCCAAAAAAAGAAAAGAAACAAACACACGTCATGACACAGCTCTTGACCTTGAAGAGCCCAAAATCTGGAGAGAGCCAAACAGATTATAAAGTGATGCCTGTGATTTAAAAAAAAAAAAAAAATAGAAGA